>NC_072821.1:15991082-16318027 GCF_027744805.1 Dunckerocampus dactyliophorus | reverse complement strand
TTAACTATATGGCATAATAATGAGAGTACATAATATCAAAAGCAATAAACTTTAATTTCTCAAGAGTATTTAACATTGTAATTGGAATGTCAAGAGCTTTTAATGAAATCAAACAAACAACATAATAAATTAAACATACAAAAAAAGACACAAAAAAAGTAAATGAAAATAAAATGGACTCTCAGTGTCTGAGCAAAAATTTACTTAAATAAAAATCACAATCCAAAGCAAAAACAATAAAAAACGGAGCTTGTGTTAGTTCAGAACAAAAACCCATTCCAATAAAAACACACACACACACACACACACACACACACACACACACACACAGTGTATTGTTAAACTAATGTAGGGGGTCATATTTGAGCTGGACCACATACAATATCTGTGGTGGCGTAGTAAAATGTAATTGATATCTGATGTCCTTCAACACGTCTTCTTTCACTCGGTTATAACATTCAGGAATTGTAGTTTAGGACATGTACGTTCTCCCAGGCAATTCATCTGTCAAACATTTCTAACATTTCCCGAAATGTTGGCATTTCAACCATATTGAAAGGTTGGATTTCTTTTGCAGTGTAGCAAGTGACACTTTCTGTGAGTGCACCCATGCATGCACAAGTCAATTTATAGAGGCCAGAAAAATGATAGACTTTATTTTTTAATTATTGTTCAATTAATCGATTTATTGATTATCGTGACAGGCCTAAGGGTGGGTTTATACATCAACAAGGCCTCTTGATAAGAATGGAGGCATGACAAAGTTTGACGAGCTTAAAGCGAGAGATGCATTGCCCTTTCTCTAATGACAAAATGTTGTCTGATTCTGATAAAACTGCCAACATGGCAGCATCCATGCTTATCTCTCCATTGGGGGCTGCCATCATTCTGTCCTTTTGGCACATGTACCCCACACCTGCAGCTATGACCTCTATCTCCACAAAGGACACTGAATAATCCTGCCATTGTCACCCTCTGCGGTGACACCTGTTTGCCTGTTTTATTTTTCAGTATTTGTTCTGTATTGCTTGGTGGTACCCCCTACTGCTTCTGTTTTGTGTCTCTTAGACGCTGGTTCACCTGAGTTGGGTGGAGCTACGGGACGAGCACAGCTGCCCAGTTTGTATTTTTGTGTGCTTCAACTATATTAAAACACCATCCTTACCTGGAGTTTTAAAAAGCTTAAAGCACAAGACAAGGATCAAAAAGAGGCCTTGGCCTCTATCAACTCTTGTGTGTTTGTGTGTATGTGTAAATGTGTGTCTCACGGATCAGTGTAGTGTTCAGCAGAGCATGCCTGACACAAAAAAAACCTTACAAACATACAAACAGAAGACGTTATGAATAATTACAATCGGCAATCCCTCATCTAGATCAAAACAAGCTGGTAAAATGTGGTCGCATTCATGAATAAGCATGTTTAATGCATGTTAAATTTAGTGAAACAGGCATTGAATATTGAACTGTGAAATGTTTGGACTAGTAAGAGGATAAAAGGCTATTTATTCCTTCCTTTCAGTGTTTGAAGTATTTGTTTATGTTGCTGCAAAAACAATGAAAAGAATGGCATCAAGCATCACTGAGTCAAATGAGTAACAGTGGGGTATCCCACAGGTGTGTTGCGATTAATGAAATACACGTTTTTGTTTATCTGAAAATCTCTTATTTCCTTTCTCTTGCAAAAACATTTTACATAGTATTGTTGGGGTAATTACTGCATTTTTTTCATATGAATGCCATCATTGTTTTCGTACACTAATTCAGTAATCATGGATAGGCATAGCTCATCTATACTGTCTTCAGGGCATTTTTACCTTTGGCTTGGCTCAGGTGGTAGAGTGGTCGTCTCCCAACCTGAAGGTTGCGGGTTCAATCCTCCGTCCTCCAGTGATCATGTCAAAGTATCCTTGGGCAAGATCCTGAACCCCCAGTTGCTCCTGATGCTTCAGACCATCATTCCTATCAGAGACCTGTCAAGGTCGTTAACATCACTGATAACAAAAGCCATGATATCAACCACTAATACAACGATGAATGTGATTTAATGATTACTTCACCGTGTACTTTGCTAGTGATTACTGTACCACACAGGCTGTGAAATTTCAAGAAAGACAGCCCGTCAAAATAACTGAAGAATTGAGATGTAAATCTGAGTTAGTGTAGTCAGGACTTCAGGACGTCAGCAATTCAAAAAAATAATTATTGCCTCAAGGCAAACAGTACATTGCAAAAAGTATTGCAGGTTTACTGTCCAAAGCTGAACTGATTAAATGGCATGTGTCTGTTCATTTTTTTCAAATTCATTTTTTGTATTCGGATTCAATGTTCCAAAAGACATTCCAATTCTTCATTTTTATTTTCGTATTTCGTATTATTATTATTATTATTATATCATAACAACCAATGTATACTATAAAATATTTTGAGTCCTCTGACATGCTAGACTTTTCCCACACTTTATGCCTTTGGCTCACAAACTCATAAGACCTTGTGAAGGACAATAATAGCCTAAATGGACAAAAGTGTGATGGAAGCCGGAGATCGATAATAAATTGGTCCAGTCAGTCCACACCAAAATGACGGCCCCTAGGTAATGCTCACACAGCCTCTTTATCTCTTACAAAGGCCCACACTCTTGATTTTATCGTTGTTTCATGCATCGTTATGTAACAGGACCTAGATCGACTTAGTACGTAGCCTTTGTATGTGGTGTAAGCCATTTTGTGAACGAGTCATTTTCTCTCAGGTTCATCCTCCCATAGTGACACATCCAAATTGTTGTGGTGATGATGTTAAACTGCAATGTCAGCTGAGTGGCCCCACCCTCTCTGGAGCATATAGGTGTGGGCAGGTGTGCTTTGCTCTCTCTCTGCTCGTGCTGCCTTTCCCCACGGAAGGCTCGTCCCCACCTCCTCGTCATGCTCCTCGGCCACTCAACTGCTTCTTGCTGGCTGTTGGCGTGACACTGATCAGCATCCTGCGTTTTTTTTGTTAACTTCTAGCTTCTTGTTTGTCCTCGTGTGACCAGCTGTCCTATTTTCGCTTTTGTTTTTGTTTAGGGTATTAGTGTCTTTTTCATTCAGGGGTAGCAGTCAGGTGACAGAACGACAGGATGGCCTATTCACCTCATCTTCCTTTTGTTTGTTTGGGCCAGCGCATCAGGACCTTTTCTTTTGTCACTTTAGGCATAAGAGGTTTTTTTGTTGTTTATTCATTAACCCATTGACTGACAGCCATGTTCAGAGCAGAGCTCCATATTGAGTTTTTGGGTATTTTTGCTGAACTTTCACGACCCACAGAATAATGAGTTTTAGGACTACATGAACATTGAAACTATCTAAAGAAACTTTAGACTCTCTTCTTTCATCAGAAAAAAAAGTTTGTTTCTAGTCTTATTGGGTCTTTAGATATTGGCGGTAGAACATAGGGTAGTTTTAGCAAAAAACACCTGATTTTGACCAACAAACTGAGAAAACAAGCTTTTTCTGCAGAGAAGAAAAATTCAAGCAGAATGACAGTGGGGTCTGCTGGATGTGGGGATGAATCCCTGCTGCTCACCGATCCAGACGGCAGCCACTCGTCACAAGAATCAGGGTCGGGTTCTGACTTACCCGACTCTGAACTGCTTCCGGTGTCAGGCTCCGGTGTTGCACCACATGGCTCAGCAAAGCTAACCACTAGCTTGTTGCTTCGGCTGCCATTGTCGACTGCATTTGTGTCTACGTTTACCTACATGACCCATGTCACCTCTATCTTTTGCGATCGCATCATTACTAAAGCAAGATCGACCGCCAGACAAGCTCTGTGACAGCGTTGGCTGCCTGAGTTTTTTGTCTCCGCTCGATTTCTGCAAGTTTCGCCATTTTCCTCTCTCAACTCACAACCCGTCTTCTTCATAGACAATCTGTCACTGCCGGTTTGAGGACAAGAGAACTGTTGCCCCTTAGTGGGATAGAAATACATTGCCTACAAGTGAAAAATTCACACACAAGACGAATAAGACTTTGATCTGTAGCTCCTGTGGAAAAAAGCAAAAGACGCCAATAGACATCTTTGGCAGTCAACGTTACTTTTTGAAAAGACGTCAATAGACGTCTTTGGCATTGAAAGAGTTAATAAACTTGGTGAATTGCAATTTACTGCACTTATTGACGCAGATATCACCATTTCCTTCCACGCTTTGTGAAGGAAACCTGATCATGACTTACCAATCCAGGTTGTACCCTGGCGAACAGAACTGAACTTTACCAGTTGATGGAAATGTTACCTAAGTGAATGCCCTCTGAAGGACAGCTGTCCCAGTGGCATCCTGCCACCAGTCTCATCCAAACCCAGCTTGGATAGGCTCCAATCCACTGTGCCCCTTCCGAGAATATGTGATAAAAATAAGTGGATGGATAGCTAGATGAATGGAAAACCTTGCTTCATGAGAATGACAACGAGACGTCTGCACTGTGCAGACCATGTGGCCAAGGCTACATCAATAGTGCAGCATGGCACCTTGTTGTGAGTCACATAGCCCAACACAAGCAGTATCAGCTTTATGCCAGCTAAGTATGCCGCATCTACATGTGGCTGGAGATATGATGATTGACAGTGGAGATCATTAAAGCAGGAACAACAATTGTTCTCCTCCTCATCCTTAAAATGAATCATGCAACTAACTTGGATATGTGAATGTGCAGACACAGGATTCTCAGGAGAGGAGACTTGGTCTTTTGCATGATGTTTTTTTTCTGGCAGGAAGCATTCAAATAGAAAGACTGAGGGGTTCGGATAATGGACTGTCACACAGTGGCACAGTGCGCTGTCTGCCATTCCCTCAGACAGCCACACCTGCTAGTGCTACACAGCCGCTCTTTTCAAGCCTAAGGAGAGGCTGGCCAGTGGCCAAGCATCACCGAGTGTGTGTGAATAGGTACACTTGTATCTGTGCATATATTTTGTGTGGGAATATACAAGGTACTTCAGTGCTAAGAGCTTTGCTTATTAACACACTACAATCGAAGTGCTCTCACTTTTCTATTGTTTTCTATTGACTCTCCTCCACGCCTGACACTCATCAGATGCCCATCTTGCCTTCTGTTGATGGTTGTGAGAAAGTGGGAGCTATGCTGGGGCACAGGAAAAAGAATCTGGAGTAAAGTCCACAAACTAAACAGAATGAGAAGAAGAACATAAGCCGAGCCCCTCAGCTGTCTCCCAGTAGTTGACTCTGTTTGATGCTGAGAGTAATCAATACACTCAAGAAGTCAGAGCAACACTTCAAATTGTCCCTCATGATTTACAAAACTTTTAATTTCTCAAGAACTCGGAAATAATACAATTCTGTACCACTGCCATACACACCTGATTAAAAGGCTGCACAAACAACATCACACGTGGTTTATTTGTTTCAGGCATGACTAAAAAGTTGGATGAGGTTACACAGTTCTCCATGTACGAAAAGGAGTAGGAAGAAATACATTTTATTTAATCCTACACCTCCTCCATGTCTCAACAATTTGATCATTTGTTCACAACCTGTGTTTAACATGCTCACTCTTACAGAAACGTATGTGTTTGCTAGGGATGCGCTGATCAGGGTTTTATGCTGCCGATTCCGATACCGATCATCCAGGACTGAAATCGGCCAATACCGATCACATGGATTAATTATACATTTTAAAATGTATTTATGATGGGTGCTGTTGGCCAGGGGTGCCGTATAGTGGGGAAAAGTCAATAACTTGTTACCCAAAAACGTCATACAGTATTTCTCTATAAAAGAGGAGAAATATGATCTTGGAGGAAAATTAAACTTAAAACACTTATATGAGAGAACAACGCTGAAAACCCACAGCATTTCAGTATGCAAATTAAATTATGGAACGGCTTGAGTAATGAACTCAAACAATGTACCGAGATGAGCAAATTCAAAAAACAACACAAGCAGTTGATGTTTGCTATATACAAGGCAGTCTTGATCATTATATTGATTGTTCTGTCATGCTTGTTTTTATTTTTAATTATTTATGTATTATTACACTGATTATTATATGGAAAATATTACATGGAATGCAGGAAGTGAATAATATGTACTGCACAAGATGTGGAATGGATGGGGGGGTAGGATTAAATAAGCTCTGGTTCTTCCTACTCCTTTTGGACATGTGGAAGCGTATGCCATTGTAACCTTCATGCATGTTCAAATAAAATTAAACAAACAAACCAAATCATTGCACCTGAAAGCTTCCCGTGGTCCGGTTCGGCCCCACCCACGGACCAGTACTGGGCCACGGCCCAGTGGTTGGGGACCCCTGCTTTAAAGCATTCACTGTTTCCCCCAGCTCAGCAATTTGTTTGCAAAATGCAGCACACCCAGCTTTCATTTCCTTGACATGACTGCTAGCATATTTTAATTGCTTTTTTATGTCATCATTCACCTTTTTAATGTTATAATTGACCTTGTGTAATTCAAAATTAGAACATCCTATGCAAATCCGATGTCTCCTTTTGTTGGTCTAAGCCACATGTGTCAAACCCGTGCCCTGGAGGGCCGAGACGCTGCAGGTTTTCTCTCCAACCAATTTCTTCAGCAGGTGATTTAATTGATGAGCTCCTTCCCTCAAACTGAAGGTGCTGATCATTAAAATCACCTGCTTTAGTGACTGGCTGGAAAGAAAACCTGCAGTGTCTCGTCCCTCCATGGCATGAGTTTGTCACCCCTGGTCTAAGCAATGCACTGAATGCAACAGCTTCCCTTTTATATCAGTGGGATTTCCTGGGATCCCTGCTGCTTTTACTTAAAAGTGACAGTTTTGTCACACATGCTAACACTAAGGCACATGAACTGCCTCTGAAACAAAGTGCCTGAATGTCTCCGGTTACCATCGTGCGTGGGTTAGATGTTATTAACACCTCAGCTTACTGCATCGAAGCACATGTTTTCTGTCGTTATTGTTTTGTTTTTTGATATTGGCTTTCACAGTGCCTGGCAAAAAAATTCTGGCCGGCCCACTGAAGGCCCATCTACCACCCACCACTGCTTTACAGTATTTCTATATAAGTCGGAGTGTGTTAAGGTGGCTGTGTAATGACACACCTGAGACAGAGCATAAAGAGATCCGTCTGTCTGAGAGACGGACGGCACCAAGACCGGAACTAGTTTACACACATCAGGGCACCATAAAAAGGACTGGGCCTCTTCCATCTTGTTGAAATACAGTTCAGGCAAAGTCATGTTGTTGATTTTCCTGGTTCCACCTCCATCCTTTCATGCATGCCCCTTCCTAACGCTCCTCCTTTCACTATTTCCTTCTCTTGCCCGCCATACTGTGCATTGTGGTGGGAATGGGTGGCCTTGTGCCATTTTGCTCCCTGTGCCCTTTTGTGTGATTAAGAAGAAGTTTTTGAATCAATGGCATCTGGCAGGTTCGGTCCACATATAAGAAACAATGGTGTATACATTCACCAGTACACAGCAAACAAAGAGAGCCGCTCTAACTGGACTGAACTGAAAGAAGCACATGAATGTAAACAGATCCTGCACTGCAGAGTGAACCCCTTGAATGAGGGATCCTGTTTGATTTAATCCCAGCTATGCACCCTGAACCTTGTGCGCACACAGATTTCACAGGCATTACGCAGGGCCGCTGTTTGCTCGGAGGAAATGCAATGCGGAGAGGTAACCCACTGGTGATGCCAAAGGTTTGCATTTTCCCATGATAGCAACCACTCACGGGATAGAGGGTGAGTTACTCGGAAGGAATCTGTCCCTTTTCATTGGCTGCTGAAAGGAGAGCTGTGAAATTGTCAGAAATTTTGCTGTGTATAAACAGGGGATGGGGCAGGGGTGTTCTGCTTGGACAAGACTAAACTGCTTCCCAGGACTCTTTCTCTGTCCCTTGTCTTCAGTCTGTCTTGGACACTCCTCTATTTATCACTGCCCAACCCTGTCTCAAATTAATTTTCTCTTGGCGCGTACCCCTCCCCTGTGAACAAGTCCCACACTGTGAGGACACACTAAAACACTGTGAGGACATTTCAGCACATGACATTCATTTGTTCTTTAGCTTTTCTTATTGACAGGCAAGGGCTAAATACTTATGGAATACTAAGACAATTACTAATACTTACGTAATACTAAGACAATTGGCAACATGTAGATTTCCACTTTAAGTTCAAGATAAATAGTTTTATGCGTTTGGATTAAAACTAGAAGTGCCCTGAAGGCGTAATGGTACAAGCTGCTGCCTTTGCAGACGGTGCAGCCATGCGATTCCCAGCCATGCTCCCAACACCCAGCTATTGGAGGTGTCCAGTGCCAGATTAAGGGGCAGCTTGCATTAGAGAGTTAAATATGTGGGTCACTTTCCCCAATTAGAATCATCTTCTGCTTTAAGTGAGCATGACCACACACAGGAATTTTCCTAAACATTTCAGTGGTTGCTAAGGTACAGCCTCAGCTCTTATGAGCACGCCATGTGAATGAGGAGGGGGTCACTAATGTCCTCACCCAATGACCACGCTCTCAACAGACTGCTCTTGTCTACTAAAAAACAACATTATTCTACTTCCTAAATACAATCAAACACAGCATGCAGCGCACACTGAATAGCCTTAATACCCAGCATGTGCTGTCAGACGTGTTTAAAGTGAAACCACAAACAACTGCTCTGAGCATATTGAAATATTTAAGAATCATGTAGTGAACATAATAATATTTGCTAAAAGCTCTGAAGACGACAACACCAACAAAATGTTTTCCCATATAAATTCAACAGTGCTAAAAAGTTAAGTAACACAGCGCATGGAAGTAATTTCTGCAACTTGTAAAATTGCAGTGTTTTGGCAGGTACTGCTGTATAGTGCCCGACAACCAGTGAAGAAAATTAATACACACCATCGGGCACCGATGTAAATATTTGTTGATGTTACTTTTGATCCCGTACACTTCAAAAAAAGTGAATAAGATACATTTGAAACCCAGTGTAGTTGTTACTTTATTGAGATCAACAAGAAGTTTGAAGATACTTCATAATTTCTCTTTGTAGAGTCAGTGTTACCAAATGTATCATATTAAGTGTACACAGTATAAGTAGCGTTGTCAACAAATGTACTGAAATGGTGCATTTGGTAACTGGGCCTTCAATGGGCTGGCTAGACTTTTTCTCCGCAGACACCGTGAGAGCCAGCATCGAAAAACCAAAACGAAATATATATTTGCCATGGCGATGTTTGGAGCAATACACACGTTCGCGCTGTGCCACACAGGCGCTTAGAGAGAAGGGAAGTCCATCCCATTAAGTGAGATTGCTTCCATAACAATACTCGATCAATATGCATAGTCACAAATACACAATGTAAAGTTGGCCCTCAAATATAACGAGCATAAATAGACCAGCTCGGTGATTAATGGTTCAGACAACTCCAAACATCTACACTACAACATCATCTGAAGCAGTTCACAATCAATATTTCTCTAATAACATGACAAAAATATAAAACCTTTCAAGTAAAATAGACCTACGACTACAGATATATCATTTCCTCCTCCCTTAGTAAGCAATTGTGTTACTTGGCTTGTTGAACAGTTTTGCTCTGCAAACAGAAAATACAGAAAAGAGCTGATGTCACCACTGAGAGGCGAATCTGAAGACTTATTGGCTAAAAAAACTAGCCCCATTAACTACTAGTGTGTATATGACATGAGCCAACACTCCTGATTCTGAAGGCCCTAGGCAGATTACATCGGTATGGCAACCAGGCCTGTGCAAAATTCAGATTTTCAGAATTCAATTCGATTCTCCCTTGGGCATTTCTGTGTTGAGTTTGCATGTTCTCCCCGTGCGTGCGTGGGTTTTCTGCGGGTACTCTGGTTTCCTCCCACATTCCGAAAACATGCATGTTAGGTTAATTGGAGACTCTAAATTGTCCATAGGTAGGAATGTGAGTGTGAATGGTTGTTTGTCTATATGTGCCCTGCGATTGGCTGGCGACCAGTCCAGGGTGTATCTCACCTGTCGCCTGAAGTTAGCTGGGATAGGCTCCAGCATACCCCCGCGACCCCATTGAGCAGAAGCGGCATAGAAAATGAATGGATGGATGTTTTATCTGAGTAGGTTTTCAATGTTAATTTATGATTTAAAAAAACTATTAAAAACTTAACTTGTAGCAAGATTCGCGGCGCGTATGATCATTTTGAGTTTCTGGTACTTGCTTACAGTATCTGGCAACACTACACAGAATCTCTAACCAGTTGCATTGACCATATTTGGTTGGATATCATGTACTTGAATCCTTGATTTGATATATTTGAAGCCTCTAACAGGTAGTAGCCCAAATGATAGACGTATGTTCCTAAGTTCTAAAAAGGTCCAATTCGAAAAGCAATAATTTTGAACATACCACTCTGTGAAAAGTAGGGATGTCCGATAATATTGGTGGGTTGATATTATCATAATATTATGCCCGATATTGGCAAAAAAATGTAATATCGGTCAATATTGGTATCAGGATTTTTCCCTATAATGAAAGCCAATAATAAACATAAGGCTGTATATAGTCCTATGGCTCCCGTATTTTCCGGCACGCAAATGACCTCATCAAACCGTGTCTAAACAAACCGTGGGTGGCTAATAGCAAACTAGCTCGCTCTTTCCATTCCATCCATCCATTTCTTTGCCGCTTATCCTCACTAGTAGGAATGTTGCAATTCACAGAAGTAAGCGACAGTAAAATCCGATACTGTGTGTGTGCGCTGGAATTCGATAATCTGTGGAGGCGTCCGTGAGAATGCTGCTTTTTCATATGAAATCGGCTGTATTTTCATTCGTATACATGTTTGTTAGGCAGATTACTTCTTCCTCTTCAATTTTTGTTTTACAATGTTGTACAATGTTGTTTACAGCCACGTTGAGAAGCTAATTGTTGATGCTGTATCCATTAGCTTCTCAACAGACATATGTGAATTCCACGACAGGCAATACTGTATGTGTGTTACACATATCGGTAACGGAGATTGAGAGTTGGACAATATCGGCATATCAGATATTGGCAAAAAAGTCAATATTGAAACATCCCTAGTGAAAAGACATCATACCCCTATAAGTACAACAATGAAGAATGCTTTGCCTTAATTTGGCTACTCGCCAAGACACACACATTCTGTAGACACATCCAAGCTGTCAAATAGAATCCTTGAAGCGAAACCTCTGGATCTATGTGAGACGAATAAATGATACCTCCCAGCCAGTTAAGGTGTCTGCTTTTAGGTTACCTCTACTGAAGTTCCCCCATTCATATTCCTGACAGACCTAATGTTTCACCCATTTGCTTTAAAATACACATTGTGTCAAATTAACGGTACTGTAATTAATCTCTCTGCCAATGTCAGAGACGTCCACTGGGGCTGTTTATGATCAGAGAAAGACTTAAGAAAACCACTCCACACTTCATAATTTGCAGAATGGTGCGGCACGCCACAGCCCATATTATGCCCCAAAATGCTTTAAAATCATCTTAACAAAATAAGTAAGGTAGAAATCAGCGCTAAATCATACGTTATTGAACTCACAATAGCTCTAAACGCCTTGGTGATACGTCCTCACGGTAAGAGTGGAGTCTCGTGAGACTGTGGGCTAGAAAGCCAAACAGCTTGTGACCGCTCATTACAAACCTTTAAACCAACTTCAAATATTGCATGCCACATGCTTGCACTAAAACCACCTTTAAACTGTTTCTGTGGTTTTTTTTACAAGGTCTGAATCTAAAAAAATGTAATAACAAGAATGCAGTAATGTGTTTTAATTATTTACAACTGCTTGGATACTGTATGACTACTTTGCATCTGGTTGGAAGTTGTGATTTCTTTATTTTGTTTACCAGTGATATTTGAGGAACTATTTTTGATCCTAGTGGGCACTGAATTTGAATGCCTGTTTCACATGTCATCGTCTGGGGCCTTACCTATAAAGCTTGCGTACGCACAAAATGGGGCCGAAGAGTTGCGTACGCCGTTTTCCACGCAAAGTATGGTACCTATAAATTTGGGGTTTCTGGCCTATGCAGACTTTTAGTCAGATTTCCACGCAAAGTTTTCTGATTTAGGGCCCTGGGCTGTAACAACAGAATGTGTCTGAATCGCCCTATATAGTCTATCGTTTTTCTATCATGGACATTATTATTAGACAACTTTGGCTTCTTGCCATATTGGCTATAAAGTGGGAACCAAAGTGGCCATGATGAAACAGCTTTGTGTGTGTAGTGCACACTTCAGTGAGAAGGACTACGTTCTTATACACCCAAGACAGAGGAAGAACATGTTTGTAAGAGTTCTGCTGTTTCTGCACCGTGATGCCGCTGATTAGCACCTTGTTTACAGTACAAGCTAACGGTATTACACTCAGAACAGGCTATCAAGAATCAGCTAGCAACGTTGTGTGCTGCTCATATTACCAGTAAAGCCGCTACATATAATAACATGATATGATGATGTTATTATATTATTGTCAGCTACGTGGAAGTGTGGTTGTTTCCACGTTTCTATGAGTATGGTTCCAGTCAGGTAAGGTATAAAGGTATAGTATACTCACATCTACAGATGTGGGTCCAGCTTCAGCACTTCTGTCCCTCCTCTCTCTCTCCCATCTCCATCTGATGAAGTTCGGCATCAGTGTATTCCTGTTCATATACAGTAGGTATCCCTTCACCTTTGTGCTAAAAACAATGTCGCCCTCACATGTTTTGAAATCAGACATGTTTACTTTCACTATCCCAGCAGTAAACACAGTAAAGCTGGTGATGGAAATATGCGCAGCAGCTGACAGCTAGCGGCAGTGCGCAGTGATACCAACAGAGAGAAAATAACGCAGATCGACTCTGGGGTCTGATTTTTCAGTGGAAAACGGTTTTGTAATGCAAATGTGTTACACTTTTGAATGCATATTGTTTTGAAAAGCAAAACACTTTACTTAAGTGACCCCACCAACTAGCCGGAACTACTTTCTTGAACACCAAAAACCGACCATAACTCGGCTCATGGGACGAAGTGGGGGGAAAGTCAGTGTTGATGTACTGCACTGCTGATGGGGATGTCTTCAAATTGTTATGAAATACAATTGGTCTCATTCAATTTTTTTATTAACTGGAAAACGTTTGTGTTCATATCTTTTATCTGTATTTGAACGACATACAGCTTTTCTTCTCCAGGAAAAGTTCTGATACTTTGTTGCAAGTCTGAGCTTGGGTATATTATCCTCCATCTCGGCAGTCAAATTAATTTATTTATTCAAAAGAGCATAAGAGATCTGAAATGCATTTCACTGTCTGCTAGCAAGAAATGCTGCTGTCAAAAAGAAAAGCTGGCTTTTCCTCAAAAGAAGAACAGCAGTGACAAGCACCTTCCAGCTCACACATGCCTGACCTCTTCAGGATGGAGCGCTACTGCAAGTGCCTCCCGTATGACATTTCCATGTATTTTATTGTCCAATTAGCAAGAATAATGATGTCACACTTACATTGAAGACATTACACAGGCTTTTGGAAGTAATTGTGTAAATAAATAAATAATAGAAAATACATTTAGAATAGAGTTCAATGGACAAGTATTAATATTTGTTTTACGTCCTCATTGTTTGTTTTGGGGTTTTTTCATCATGACTGACTCACATGCTTTGCCTGACTGCATGCCACTGGATTTAGCTGTTAAAAGGTCTGATCACTCTACATTTGACACTTGTTCCCCATGCAAAGACCATATCAGTACACTTTAATACTGAATCTGACTCAAAACTTCTGATTTGCTTATTTTCCCTGGTTTATCAAAGGAATGGTTTGCTATAACAACATTTTTTTTCAAAAGAAGGCCTTAAGAAGCTTAGCTGCAGCAGTGCTTTGGCAGCCAAAAGGTCACTTTTGCAAATTGGGTTCATTAATCTCTTGGTGTATGGCAGCCCCGATGGGACACTCTTCATACACAGGCACATATTAAAATGGGAAAAGCGCTCTTAGATTAGCCTGAAAAAAGAAACTCTTGGAATGATAGACTTCTCAGAAGTTGAAGCTTGACTCGGTGAAGTCAAATTACCAGTTTGGCTCATATTAGAGTGACAGAGCGATCACTGCTGCTATCGTAAGGGAGGAGGGCACACGAGCCTGGAGTGACTGAGCTATGATTATACCATGATCAGTTATTACAGTTAGGCAGTCCTCTGACCCAGTGCGATGACAAAGTCTCTCTCTGTAAAGTCTCCAGAAGCACAGAAACACCTGCTCAAGCATCAAGAAGTGACATAGCCTGAAAGACCACATAGTATACATAGTGATATACACGAACAGTGTGGCAGACATCAGGCCTTTCGCCTCAGCTCCCTCTTCACCACAATGTACTGACGCAGAGTCCACATCACTGCAGACGCCACAACAATCCACCTGATGATCTCGTGTCCTATTCTTCTCTCATTCGTGAACATGATCTTGAGGTATTTAACTCCTCCCCGACCCAGAGATGGCACTCCACCCTTTTCCTGGCGAGAAGCATGGGCTCGGACTTGTTGGTGCTGATTCTCATCCCAGCTGCTTCACACCCAGCTGTGAACCAATCCAGTGAGCGCTAAAGATCACAGCCCAATGAAGCCAGTTGGACCACCTCATCTGTAAAAAGCAGAGACCCAATCATGCAGCCACCAAACCAGATCTCGTCAATGCCCTGGCTGGGCAACGAAATTCTGTCCATAAAAATACTGTAATGAACAGAATCAGTGACAAAAGGCAGCCCTGGCAGAGTGCAACCCTTACTGCAAACAGGTCAGACTTACTGCCAGCAATGCGGACAAGCTCTGACACCAGTCAAACAGGGAACAAACCACCAGAATTAGGCGAGTACCCCATATTCCCAGAGTACTCCCAGCAGGATTTGAAGAACACGATCGAATGCCTTCTCCAAGTCCACAAAACACATGTGGATTGTGGACTTGGGAAAGCTCCCATGCACCCTCAAGGACCCTGCTGAGAGTGTAGAGTTGGTCCACAGTTCCACGACCAGGACGGAAACCACACTGCTTCTCCTGAATCAGAGATTCAACTATCCGGCGGATCCTCCTCTCCAGACATAACCAGGAATGCTCAGGAGTGTGATCCCACGATAGTTGGAGCACACCTTCTGGTCTCCCCTGATGTCCACATGATGCTGCACAGTTGTGTCAACCATGAAACCCCCACAGCATCCATGGCCTTAAGGAACTCTGAGCGGATCTCATCCATCCCTGCCACCGAGGAGCTTCTTGACCACCTCAGGAACCTCAACCCCAGAGATAGGAGAGCCCACCATGGAGTCCTCAGGTACTGTTTCCTCACTGAAAGACAAGTCGGTGGGATTGAGGTCTTCAATGTATTCTCTCCATTGGTCCACAACATCTCGAGTTGAGGTTAGCAGCACACCATCCCCACCATACACAGTGTTGACAGTGTACTGCTTCCCTCTCTTGAGACGGTGGTGGTGTGCCCAGCATCGCTTCAAAGTCATTCATAAGTCGTTCTCCATGGCTTCCCCAAACTCCTCCCACTTTGGGGTTTTTGCCTTGGTGACCACCAGAGCCACTTGGTCTGTCGGTACCTGTCAGCCCCATGAGCTGGGGCGCAACAAGAATTGCCACCCCTGCCCGTCGCCTCTCACTGCCGACAACGGAGGGGGGACCCATGTTATCTCTACGCCCTGTGCCCCATAGGTGTAGGCCAGACACTCGCCATCGTGCCCCACCTCCAGGCCTGGCATCTGTGACCCGCATCCGGGTGAGGGAAAACTCAGTCCAATGTGTTTTCTCTTCATAGGGGTCTGTTCAGCCACTCATTGTCTGGTCTCTCTCCTTCATAAAAGCCCTGACAACTTAGCTCCTAGGATCATCGGGACACGCAAACTCCTCCACCATGAAAAGTGGAGTGAAGAGGAGTGGCACACTCAGTATGCATCAACTTTAACAAATAATGAATATGAATTGTTCTTTTTGTAAAAGAAATGTCAGCATCAAGACATTCACTTTCAACCATTTATGGACAAGGTATTGTATTTGGTAATGCACCAGACTAAATTATTAAGATAATAAGCAAACATTTTGACTCTGTAGTATACAGTATCGGATCAGTGCAGCGCTGCAGTAATGTGGTCGCTGTATCGGACCGCCGTGGTGAAGAGAGAGCTGAGCCGGAAGGCAAAGCTCTCAATTTACCGGTTGAACTATGTTCCCAACCTCACCTGTGGTCATGAGCTTTGGGTTGTGACTGAAAGAACGAGATTGTGGATACAAGCGGGGGATATGAGTTTCCTCCATAGGGTGGCTGGATTCACCCTAGGAGGTAGGGCGAGGAGCTCGGTCATCCAGGAGCGGCTCAGAGAGTAGAGCCGCTGCTCCTTCACATCGACAGGAGCCAGTTGAGGTGGCCTGAGCATCTAGTCCGGATGCCTTCTGGACACCTCCCTGGTGAGGTGTTCCAGGCATGCCCAGCTGGAAGAAGGCCCCGGGGCAGACCTATGACAGGCTGGGGGGCATAATCCCTCCAGCGTGTCCTAGGTCTGCCTGGACCCAGATAAGCGTTAGAAAATGGAAGGATAGATTATTCAGTGTGTTTATATTATTTTTGTTAATCATAAAATATACTAACACGAATAACATTAATGCATCTGATTGTCGTTTCAACTCAAAATGTTGTTTTTTGTCCACAGTCTCTGTGGTGTTCAAGTGCCTTGGCTGAGACACACAAAGACCCCCAGGAGACAATTAGTGAGCATGTCCCTCCTTTTTCTTTCATTGTCCTCATAAACCAGATTCATCTCCCTTAAATCTTTACTGTACTGTAAAATTGGAGCACATTATCATAATAATGTTATGAGGACACTTATATAGACTTGCGAATAAACTAAAGCGAAAAAGAAATTACTTCCAATGACTTCCTTGTTTTTAAGTCATTCATACGGTACAAGTAATCCATACATTGCAATTAATGGCTGTGTAAAGATTGAGACCTGCTAATAAACCTGCAAAAATTCTATTCATCTATTGTTTCTTCCTCATATTCCATATGGTGCTGTGTGTTTTCAGTCTGTATTCAGTCATCATGGTGCTTATTAAGAATTTATGTCTCATAAATGACTTATCAGCCCCTTTTCCCTCCAGTTCATTCTCTCAGCGTTATGGCTCCTTGCACGCCATGAATGGCCAGCAATGGTCCCCCAGGCCAATGGAAATGCACTATTCTACCTTGATATTAAATGTTGCTTTTTCTGGTGGCTGTTGTCTGACTGTAGTCACGACACCTCATTCTATAAGTTAAACTTACGCAAAAAAGAAAGATTCAGGCTAAGACAAACAATTCATCACTTTCATGATGAAAATTGTATCATCAAGGAGAATTTTGAAGGTTGTTATGAAACAAAACTCATAAAAGAGTTTCCGCTAATGATCAACAAGGGTGCATGATGATGGGATTTGGAAATGCTCGCATCACCACGCACGCATGCAAAGACACACCACACAAATCCTGAATTCGTAATTCATATTCTATCCACTGGGTGAGTAATGACGCCCGTTATTAAAGCGGGTAATTGTCTTACAGTGGTGCAGCGATATTGGATCCGGGGGCTGTTCTGCAGACACAATCAGAGGCAACTGGATGTAAAGTCGCTGAGCAGTGAAATAGGGAGCAGGGCTGAGCAGACACACAAAAGATGCTATCAGCACCAGCGGGAGATGCAAGTATTGTGCTGTCTGACCTTTGTGAATGGCACTCGGCCCACCTGTTACCTTATCCTCCCCAGGGACTCGCACTGTCTCTGTCCGCTTGCGTCCTGCAACCAGACACGCGGTTTACTCCAAAATCTGATAAAGGCCCTGCATGGCGATATTCAAGCATCAAAGACATCAGGGACAAGAGCGCAAATACGTTGTAACCTCAAAGAAAACTGCTACGGGACATCTTACACTTGGTCCTGCTGAGGTTCACCACAGATCACATCCATGCAGCGGCACATACTGTACAAGTAACCCCCCAGTAGCCATAGACATAACGGACATGTGTGGTCTTATGAATGTTCCTGCTTGTTAATCATATTGGCTTTTTCGCTCTTAATACTCTTATCTATTGCCCTACTTTGACCAGTAGTTTTAGTTCAATTTAGCCAGTCAGCCTGCCAAATTTTCCATTAAGCTCCAGTCACTGCATATTGTACTTTGCTCAGCTGCACTTATCCTTGTATTTTCCAGCTCATGTTTGCGTGTGCCTCCCCACCTACCCCCCATATCCTCTCTAATACACAACCACTCAGTGCGTTATTACTTCAAAACAGGACAGCAAAAGAGCGCAATAAAGAGAGGATTCAGTTGTGGAGGAGAACCCAACACAATAAAAACCTTTAGAAATATTATGAGAGTGCATCGTCATGAGGTATAGCAGTGAGTGTGAGTTAAAAACGGTCTAATGCAGCAATACTAACAGGCTTGATGCTGCCCTCAGCAAACAAAGTGCACCATGACATCATTTAATTCAACAAATGTATATTTCATTGAATTTTGTGTCCTGCACAGGTCACCTACATAATAAATTAGCTCAACCTCATCTGTTATTCCACCAACATATGTGGACCAATATAGGTGCAAGCAAACAACCTGGGTAGGCTATTATTCATATTGGACCACCAGGTAAAAAGAATCAAAAGGACAAATAATGGTAATTTATCATTCATAACTGTATGTTTAAATAGAAGAGAGCCTACTGTATATTAGGTACTGAATACCAAAAAAATCATAAATCCAATACAGGCACTGTATTACGTTTATGTTTTGAAGGAGGCACCTATTTGCGAGAAGGCCTTGATGTCTGTTACAATGGAACAGGAATGGGTAACTGCCTCACTATAGCAGGTTTTATTCTGTATTCTATTTTTTAGCATTAATCCTGGTTCCTATTAATATTGTATACACACGACTCACAAAAAGACTCACAAAAGGATATCCGGTAGTGATGGAAATTTTGTCTTTAGAAAAAGGAGTTGAACGTCAAAATTCATAGCAGATGTGTGTGATCCATGAGTTGACCAAAACATTAGCGCATACAGTATGCCATTCTGTGACTTTTCTAGTCTTTCTGTATCTCTTTTGTGACCTGCTGATGACACTCCGTGGCACTCTAAGCTCATTGGCCACTTCCCTCTGAGAACATCCATGGCGAGGTACTGTTGATCAATATGGTAGGTGTCGTCTTGGTCCCATGTTGTCAAAATGTGGACAGCATGATGGACAGGACTGTTTCAATACCAATTCTAATTCAACCAGGACATTTATTGGGCCATTCATGGGTTACACACCTATGTACATTTTGCCATTCAGCTCTTTATTAGAGAACAGCAAGTTAACAGCAAGCAAAAACTGAAACTAAAACATTCAAAAGTTGGATATGTACATTTGAAAGTTTACAAAAGGTCAAAATTAAGTTCACCCGTAAAAGTTATAGTGCATTTTAGGTGCGTCCTGAAATTGTACCAAATACTGTATCTCTGACTTTTTATGTGTAGTGTTTTTTTGACACACATAGCCAAAGCAGGTCATTGCAAGAGCTATTGAGTAAATCTTTCAGGTTTGCGCTTGCTGTAGGGCTGTGAGACCATGCTGTGCGTTTTGTTTGTCATATGTTAAATTACCAATTAACCGAGCACTCTACCTTTGTATGCTCCCTGATAATACTACTACTTTTACATTAGCTACACACCTCCGATGGCAATGCTAACCAAAACACAACGTAGCTTACTGAAATGTGTCCACTTAGCAGAAGCGTAGATATGGTAAAGTTATTTGGCACATCTGTTATTTCAGGAGAAGTGTTTAGTGTGACAATGTACTGGGTTACTATTTGAGGCACGGTGTCTATTACAGCATAGGCCACTACTTGAGGAAACACAATCATAAACATAATGCTCATACCTTACTGGAACTCAAAAGATTGTGCTGGCGTACCTAATGTTGTGATGAGTAAGAGTAAATGAAATAATTTGAGGTTATACATCCAAGTACAACAATCCAGATGTTTTCAATGGACATTTTGATGGACATAAACCTGCTGAGCATTATATACTGTACAATACAGACATATTAATAAAGTAGCGATGACCCTGTTCCAAGGCAGTTCCAACAGTCAATACTAGTTACCGCTAGTTAAACGACAACAAACCTATCCCCCTTTTATAGCATCCTTTAACTCTCACTTAATGCTTGTGCAGAAAACAACGTTAATCTACTACCTATCCAGCTGTGCACAGCATGTGGCAGAACTGACCAGGAAAGAAGGATGTGGACTTTGAGAGTCCTGTTAGGCTGCAGTGTGCTCCCCTGCCAACCAGCTGGTGTCATTGGATCTCTCCTTACCAGGGCCAAAAGGTGGTTGCTCAGTAGGGGCTGGCAATTGGGATAATGGTTTAGTATCTTAAACACAGCTCTTTACTGGAGTCATTTCATCAGCAGGGTGCTCCCAAGAACACAGTCCATGGTCACATTGTTACAGGAACAAGCCCCCACACACACGCACGCACACACATAGTAAAACATTATATATCCATAGTTAAATGAGACCGGCCATACTGGTGTTTAGGAAATAGAGCCCCACACCATCACTTTCTCACATTTGGGGCTGGAAGCCATTATGCCTGTCTAGGCCTAGCAGACACACAAGTGTGAAAGCATCTGTGCCCAGAGGCACCAGCAATTGTTACATTTGGTGTTTAAACACTGACCTATGTAAAGTGTTTAAATTCTTGGTGAGGCCAAAAAAAACCTGAGTGTGGGTTAAACGAGTATATAAATGTAATCATGGCAGATGTCCCTACTTTGTGTAGGTAAGTGGGAAGTGACTCTTCACCTTAATCTGTGGCTGTAGTTCACAAAGTACCAGTCGCTGCGCCGATGTTAAGATAAAACAAACATGTTTATTGTATTTGATCTTAATAACTAAGAGAATAGAGTTTATTTAGTCCTAGTATATTTGAAATCCTTACTGAGGCAGGCAAAAGGAGAAACACAGAGATTATCAGTGTTGAAGATTATGATCTTGTCTGTGCAAAGATAAGCACTGCAGCAGGTGTCAGTGATTCTATTTGGATATGATGTCAAATTAGGCAAAAAAGTGTAAAATTACATGTGGGTGTGAATTATTCATAGTCAGCCTGCATGTAGATGAAGGCTGTGCTTAGTTTGCCAAACTTTCAGGAGTCAAGATGTCTTACAAAGTTGCTGTGCTTTACCTCAGGCTCATCGTTCACATCAGGTCCCTCATCTATTGTCTCATGAAAGGCAGTCCATTACTGCATATTAGCAGCAGAGTGAGGCGGAGAGATAAGGAGGGCTGCTGATCAAACACACAGACAAATCACCAGTGACAGAAACACACATTTGTTGCTCAGCGTTTAACTTTGATCTCACAGTCTGCCAGGAGCCAACGGGAGAGGCAAGTCTCAGCCTTTGAACCAGGGCTCTTATGTGGAGGTCTCACTTTCTCGTTTTATGCGCTCCTTCTAAATTCCCCATCCTGCTTTACCACTGATTATACCAACAGCAAGATGGTTAGGGCATGGATATTCCGTAGGAGAAGATCTGAATCGCTGACTGAGAGCGTGACACAACAGATGTTGGTGCTCATTGTTTGAGGGCGGGCAACGGTTTATGATAATACGATTGTTCTGGGTTCAGCAACAGGTTTGGTACACTTGGTAAACTTTGGTATACTATTTTATAAAATCATAAGTGAGCACTTATACCTTCCCTGTAAATCCAGCCTAAAACGTATGGTAAGATTTTGCAACACTTCTGGACAATAGACGCAACCACCACCAGTTCTTATGTGGTACTGGAACTGGAATTAATCCATGTGTTACAACACTTTTGTTGCAAATGTTGATTGAAAATCGGTGGATAAGGCTTAAGAAAAGAGAAGAAACATAAATAGTTGCCAGGTGGTAACAGGTGTGGCTCGTCACTCCACCGGGAGGAACAGGGAGACAGAAAAGGAACGTGACAATACGCTTACGGAAAGTATATACGTAGGGTTACCTTCAATTTAGTGGTCAAATAAGTTTTGTGGCTCCAAGTGGGTTTTAATTTGGTGGAAATTGGCCCCTATGGCTCTTTTGATTCTTAAGGTTGCCGACGCCTGCTCTAGACGCATGATTTCCTTCCTTTGCATCTTTACTTCGTCCGGGGAGGGTATGGTTGTGTCTATAGTAGCAGAGATGCTCAACAATTTCCTACCAACTTGACCTTGAAAGAAATGATTACATTTTGGTAAGGATGCAGATTAAGATGCAGTTGCAGGACGTTTTTAATTTTAACAATCCTGTTTTCTGCAAAACCAAAGCTCTTGTTTCTTCACCATCTCTTATTGTTGACTTTTTTGCTGAATTTCCTCCGCTCACTACTTTCTCTCATCACTTTGCACATGATCCTGCCAACTCAAATCCTTCTGTGGGAAATGGGGGTAGGGTTGGTGGTGAAGCGGAGCATTTAGATGAGGCTAGTTAATTAGGAGCAGCTTGCAAGCAGTTGCAACTTTCTTGATTTGAGAACACAGGTGCAAACAATTCTGCAACTCTTCATGACGTTGACTTTTCTTGAGCGCTATTAAGGGGGGAAAACATGTTGGTGATTCAGGCCCAATGGCCCAAAAATCAGCTGAGTTCACTTTTGCAGTTCATGTGTGAAAGAGGCTTAGGCTTACCGCTTCACAAATAAGGAGCTACGACACATTAAAAAGATTACCATCTACTATCTTCTAATATGAGATATGTTTTGATATCACACTTTTCTTTACATCCTTGCAAACACATATGCACACACTCAGGCACGAAGATCTCCGAGTAAGATTGTTTTTTCAGCAGAGTAATAACAGATAAGTGGCTGCTGTGTGTCTAAGCTGTCAGCCATGGATCATCTCATTTCCTGACCGGACCCGCCCCTGCCCCCTGTGTGTTATTACACAGCCCCAGATCATGTGACATCAGGGAGAGATGACTGGAGCAACTAATTGAGACTACTCTGTGTGTTCTGTGGCAGAAAACAGTGGGGTGACTGTTTGGCCAGTCATCCTGATACTCGACACTGCAACCACAGAATGACTCTTTCAAACAATGACCCTGGCAAAACTAACAGATCTGGCCAGCTTGCGGTCAATCACATTGCTCCTTTTAAGCTTAGGGATTCCCCCTTATCCTGTAGCAGGAGTGCGGGTATGGGATTAAAGGGGCATTCACACACCTGGCTCAACATTTCATGTGATTGGCGGGCTCTGACTTAACACAGTGTTGTGGAAATATTCTTCTTGAAATTGTAGAACTGAGCGTGAGCCACAAAGACATTAGCTATCTCTCCAGCCAACATGCATTGACCTGGCTGTATTGTTGATAATGCTCTGCCTGCAGTTTAACAACAACAGTGTGGCTCAGAGCATCAACCAGTGCCTTTCAGTGGTATTGTGAACAGCAGCACAATGGAGAGAGGCTACCAGCAGCAGCAGCTTAAGCCCACAGGTCCTCACACAGGAACAACTGTCAGCTACTATTTGCTCTGAGTAGAGCAGCTATGCTGTCACACAGAGCTATTATTACGATTCAGCCCTGGGTCACACTGAGGCTCCAGGGTAAAACAAAGTGATCCTGAGTCATCACTTTCAGCCTTGCTTTTCCATATTATGGAATGCTGTATGGTCCTTTTGATCACTCAATGACATTAAGAACCACAAAAATCCCATTTGAAAGGAGGCCATAGATGTGAGTGTTTTGAGCTTTGACTGGCAGAGAGACCTCCTTTTTCAACATTGCTTGCACGGTGACCCTAATACACACTGTCCTCACTTAGCACATAACAATTACATATATCTCAGCACTTATACGCACAGTCTCAAACACATTTCTTGGCAGATCCAGGCCCTGCTCACTGAAGCATACAGTGGGGGAAGGG
Source organism: Dunckerocampus dactyliophorus (assembly GCF_027744805.1). NCBI lineage: Eukaryota > Metazoa > Chordata > Actinopteri > Syngnathiformes > Syngnathidae > Dunckerocampus > Dunckerocampus dactyliophorus. Next base: position 16,294,058 of record NC_072821.1, on the reverse strand, counting down.
GATTGCGGAAAGAGCTATTTCCACTAAGGACACGGTGCCTAAGGTTTTATGTGTTCTCAGCTCCAGGCCTAGCTCAGCTCCTGCCTAATGCTACTGCTATGGCTAGCAAAATCACTTTGGCTTGCTAGTCAAGTCGGACTACTTTTACTTTTGGAAATTTGAGAGGCAACAGGCTTTTAAAGCTTGGCAACCTTGGCTGCATCTCAGATGACATCCTCTGGCCACCAATAAAGCAATAATCTTGACCACTACTTTGGCAAGTCTCTCTCTCATCATGAGTAATGCACAATGGAGGAAAATGGGTTATTTGATCAGGGCCCTTAGAAGGAATTGCCTCTCTTGCATACGTGTCAGGGGAACAAGGAGGGGAAATGGTCTCTTACGGTGCAGGTCATTGGGAGTGATGGTGTTTGCCGGACAGCTGTTGTTTAATGGTAGCGTCATGAACAAGCCAGTCGAGATAACGGTTCATCGAGTCCTGTGGGATTGTCACATCAATAAGGCTTCTACTCAGTGGGTGCTTAAATGAATCATCACTTTTTTTTTACAAATATGATATTGGACTCCTTATTTATCAATGGAATATTTTCAGTTAGAGCATAGGAACCCTGTATACGACATTCTAAATACGGTTTTTGACAATATTAGAGACCTCTAGAGATGAACTAACACCCCATATCCAACTTTACACTTGTCTTACCCAATATAGTAAACAGAGTAAATAAGTAAAGAGTAAATGAGCCATATAAGACATAAATAAGGCGTGTGTGTGTTGCTATAAATCTGTTCCCTAGAGGAGCTGAGTGGCAGGCAGACAGGAAGTGACGTCGGAGGTTCAGAGTTGACTTTTAGCATGGGTTATGGTCGCAACTAGGGGTGAGCGAGTACGTCACTATCTGTATGTGTACCTGGAGTGGGCGAGGCATAATCCGGAAGTGGGCGTGGTTTAACCAGGAATGGGTAGGGCTTAAATCAGTCCATATTTTAAGTCTGAAATTGACATGGATTGATCAAAAGTTGCTATATTTATTGTTTGATATTCATCCATATGTGAACTGAATATGTGTGTAAGTGATCTGTAAGCCTTTATTTAATTATTTTTTTTATTATTTTTAATGATCTTTGTGAAGTTGGTGATTCATGCAAACATCCAGTGATGGCTAACACACAAACACACACACACACATATATATATATACATATATATATATATATATATATACATATATATATACATATATATATATATATATATATATATATATTTATAGGTAATTTAGCCATTTTTCAGATTTTTTTTATTTAGGCAAAAAATACGTATAATTAGCGTTAATGTGCTTTTTTTTTTTTTTTTTTTTTTTACTAATAATAGGCTGTATTCAACCAAAAAACAGCATGACTGCATATTGTTTTTAAAGACTTTATAGACACTGGTGTTGCCATCTAGATGGTGGGCTGATGCATTTGAAGGTCGCATTTCTATATGTATACAGTAGCAACAACTTGTCTCAAAGGTTTCCCTTTCACCTGAAAAGCATAATACTCATGACGTGAGGGAAATTAAGGCATTCACTTTTGAGTCATGATCAAAACAATATTATTTCACACTGAACACTTTTACACACAATCTACTTGCTGTCACGCCAAAACTTGTTTTGGCTCGTCATAGAAAAACAGGTCATTTACCACACCAGGTAATGTTTTTAATCCTCCTATACAATACTTCACCCAACAGTATGCCACCACCACCCTTCCTTTTCAGTTTACTCACAAAATGTTTCTGGTCTATCAAAACAAAGCTCAACGAGTGTTGCTTGTAGTGCTTACGTTAAAGGCCACTCCCTCGGTGGCAGTCAATCACATCTTCTGCCACACACACTGTAAGTGTAGGTACTCACTGACATCTTGGGCGATCTTCACTGCATGTTTGCCACCAATGCATGCTGGGTAGCGTCTCTCAGCATCAAGGGTAGCGACTGAAGTCAGCCATCCATTATCCTCTCCATCCAACCCTTCAGAGCTAATGAGTGAATTAAATAATCCAAGGTAAGAGGCATGGAGGACAGGTCCTCCGGCAGCCAGGATAATGTTTCCATTTTACGGCCACCCCTCTCTCTTCATGACCCCCTCATCCTTTTTCCCTCAGGCATTTTCTGTATCCTTTTGATGTGTTATGAACAGGTTGCTGTTTAACAATGACTGCACATATTAAAAAGCAACATGCTTGTGGCTGTGGTGCGCAAGTGACAGCAATTACAGCAAAATTAGAGGTACAATTCTGATTCATTATAGAATTATCGTTGTCATAGAGTGTTCAGCGCTGCCATAAAAATAATCACAACCCATTAGGAGCTGCTTTGTGGTGAAGCTAGTTAGTATGCCAGAGCACGCTGATGTGAATTTGTTTATTTACAACTGGCTGGCTTTTCAACGCTCAACATTTGACAAGAACAAATTCACAGTCATGCCAATTTTCTCCTGAACCATGCAGCGTGATAAAAACAACAGGGCTTTCATGGGTTCTCTCAGGGGACCGATCATGTCAGCCAGATATTAGAACACCCGTTAAGAGACACATACAGGGTCTTTTGAACAAATTTGATTAGATTTGTAAATTACTCGCATTCCCAGTGGAGTTGCCTTCAGGATTCAAAGCATCTTAGCATCTTAGTGAAACTCCAACTGTGACTTCGTTTTTAGATCGTTGTACAAACTTTAGTGAGTGTGTGTATCCTTGCTGTTGACTTGAGGAAAAGTAGCATCTCAAATATAGAAGTGTCTGACAAATATGCTCCAGTGAAGTGTCAGTTTAATGGAGGAATAATACAGCCTTGATGTATTAGAGCCAAACAGCATATGAATCAGAGAGAGAAACAGAGTGAATACGAATCAGGACAGGTCTCCTCCCCAAGCATTTTACCAGCTTCCTATCATTTATTATGATGATCTATGGCTGCTCTTTATGTCCTGACTTGATATTCAGACTCATGCGAGGTGTGGATCATTAGGGAAAGCTTTTACCATTAATAAGCCAACGTTGTTTACATGACTAATACTCAAGAGGCAATGAGGTTGAAGCATTTAGAATAGGGCATTCATCTTCCCCACACCAGTTAACATCCTCCATAAGCTATTGGTATTTACTGGGCTATTGAGAACACACTGCATTGGACAGATTTTGTGTGATGTTTGTGGAAGGAGGAGATTGTCGCTGTCTTTTATTTATTTAAATCAGAACAGCTGTATTTGCACCAGACAACTGTGAATTTATCTGATTGTGTTTGAGGAAAGAACTGACCTCCTTTGGACTATTTGCTTAGGGAGTTAGTCAAAGCTGTTGTTATCAGACCACTTAATATCCAACCAGTGGTGATCCAGCCACATGGCACAATCAGTCCCCAGAGATAAATTGTGTTGTTGAAGTTATACTTAGAAAATAAAGACTGCTGCTCAAAAGCGGGATCACTTGGCAATGTATATGGTTATGATGGTAAAACAAGTATTCATTGAAATAAAAAACATCTTAAATGAAAACCTTGTTAATTTTGTACAGAGCCTTTGGTCATGAGCATTGGTAGCATCGTGAGGCTGTATATATTGCTACCTTTCCCTGGACACTGACGACCCCCCCCCACGCCCCTTCTTTCTGGAAGACATTATTGGTCATTAAAGACTAGAACCACCAGGCTCAAAAACAGATTTCACCACCAAGATTTGAAATGCACCCCGGCCCACAGTGATATCTAAAAAGTATCCCCCCCCAAATCCGTCTGTCAACACCTACAGTACAGGTCAAAAGTTTGAACACACCTTCTCATTCAATGCGCTTTCTATATTTTCATGACTATGTACATTGTAGATTCTATGAATGAACACATGGAATATATGTCTTATATTTCAGGTTCCTCAAAGTAGCCACCCTTTGCTTTTTTGATAGCGCTGCAAACCCTTGGTGTTCTTTCAATGAGCTTCATGGGGTAGTCACCTGAAATGGTTTTCACTTCACAGTTGTGCATTGTCAGGGTTACTTAGTGGAATTTCTTACGTTATTAATGGGGTTGGGACCATGGGGTTATATTGTGAGTGTGTCCAAACTTTTGGCCTGTACTGTAAGTGTAATACAATCAACAAGTGCAATACCAAAATGTAAATAAACAACACTGTGAACTACTATTTATAGCTAAATGCGGATACATTCCCAAATTGTAAATAATTGTGTGTTTCTGATACTTTATTTTTGTTTTCAATGCAACAAATTATGAAGAGATGCCAAACTGATTTCCGTTGTTCCTGTACCGGTGACAATAAATTCTTCTATTCTATTCTATTCTATATAAATCATATGAGTAAGAAAGGTGTGGCAACCCCTGATTAGTCTTATAGAGTATCTGGATTTGGTCATAGCCTCAGAATGATTAAAAAAAGGAATGCCCCAGTCACTTCAACTTCCAAGGAATGAAGGCTTTTCTAGATGAGAAAAGCATCTGATTGAACAACAGTGGCACGCACTCCTTCCAGTAACTAAAAACGGAAAGAGAAAAGTGAGAAACCAGTGCAAGTGGGCAGAAATATTAAATACTAAAACGACAGTTTTGACTTGTGATTGTCGGGTGAACAATTCAGGGTGTACCCCAGCTTCTTTTCCAATGTCAGCAGCGTTGGGATAGACCCTAGTTCACAGTTTAGAAACAGTTGACACTTTTGGTCCTCGAATGACAGTTTACTAAATTGTTCTCACAACACACCAAGCACAATGAAGACACATGAACACATAGGAGAAGGAAGGAACAGAAAGATTAAGTTTGGCAAAGAACACAGATTTTGAGGTGCTTGTTGAACAACAGAACAAGTAATCGGAGTTTAGTACCGCTAAGAATTGTATAAGGAGTCTTAAAAGAGGAAGGGCATCGTTCCCTTTTGCAACAGACTGCTACGGTACACACTGTGGGGCAGAAGTTCACCCTGAAACAAGATAATGATCCACAGTACATAATTTTGAAATATGAAACAACTATTTAGAGAAAGATCACTCTATTGGTAGCCTTTCTATAATTAAGCGGTCTGTGCAGTCACCAGATCTCAACTCTAATGATCCGCTGTGGGAACAGTTTGGCCGCGTAGTACTTAAGTAGAACCCTTCATGCTAATCCAACCTGTGGGAGGTGCTCCAGGAACTATGGAGTCACATTTTGAAAGATTACCTCAAAAATGGTCATCCGGATGAGCAAGTCTATAAGACCGTGAGGTTTATTTGATAAAAGCAAAGTAAAAACAAGATTTCTAGCCCAGTCAATGAAATACCAATTTCTTACACTCAACAACATATAAACGCAACACTTTTGTTTTTGCTCCCATTTTTCATGAGCAGAACTCAAAAATCTAAAACCTCTTCTATGTACACAAAAGGCCTATCTCTCTCAAATACTGTTCACAAATTTGTCTTAAACTTTGTTAGCAAGCATTTGTCATTCATGATTCATAGTCTAGCCACATCACAGGTATGGCATATCAACATGCTGACAAGACAGCATGATTATTGCACAGTTGTGCCTTAGGGTGGCCACAATAAAAGGTCACTCCAGAATGTGCAGTTTTAACTGTAGTGGGTGGTGTGGAGGGGTCCGAAAACCAGTCAGTGTGACCACCATTTATCCCAATTGCTGTATACACCAATCCAGAGCATCCCAAACACACTCAGTGGGTGACATATCAGTTGAGTATGCTGGCCTTGCAAGTACTGGGATGTTTTCAGCTTCCAGGAATTGTGTACAGATCCTCGCAACATGGGGCCGTGCATTGTCATGCTGCAACATGAGGTGATGCTTGTGGATGAATGAAACAACAATGTGCTTCAGGCTCTCGGCACAGTATCTCTGTGCATTCAAAATGCCATCAATACAATAAAATGTGTGTACATAGAAAAAGTTTTAGATCTTTGAGTTTGGCTCATGAAACATGTGAGCAAAAACAAGTGTTTATATTTTTGTTGAGTGCATTTGTTTGCCAATACTTTCTGTAGGCCGCCACTATTTAAACACATCAGACACATGAATAACAGCTTAGATGTTTCACTAGTTTGAATATTATGTGTTGTAATTACCAGTTTGTGATGCAATTGAACACCCATGGGAAGTAAATGAAGTGTGTTTGATGTGGATCAACATTAAATACATCAAATAATGTAATGCATTTTGGATAATTGTCGTCCCAGCCTTATAGTCCTCTAGCATAATTCCGCAGTTCAGTATATTCAAGGATGAATTGTTGCTCTTCTGGCAGCTTCTTTACACCCATGTGTTTTCCCCTTTAATTTACAATTCAGCTATACATCCACAAATCTTACACACATGCAGACACGCTTTTATCCAAGCCGAACCATATGCTAAGAGATACAGGGGCTCATTAAAACTTTTTGGTGATGCAGATGCATCATTTTCTTTAAAAACAGTGGTTGGGAGTGAATATGCTGGACAGTAACTTTCCTTGGAGAGAAAAGCAAAAAATTAAATCCATCAGACTTTAATCTTGGAATAGCACAACCAGACTACAGTACGGTATTTCATCAGAAATCAACGTTTGCTTGCTTGCCACGGCATTAATTACACTAGATATTATATTAGGAAGCAAGTGCTGGTTGTAGACAGATGCCTAAGCACTAAGGGATGAGCGAGTACACCACTATCTGTATCTACATCTTTATCTGTTCACCCATCTACAGGGCATACACCAGAAGTGGGTGTGGTTTAACCGGAAATGGGTGGGCTTTGACTCTGCCCCTTGTATAGTCAATATCATGCAGACTTAATTATAATCACAGGGGTGGCTGTATGAATGATCATAAAAAAACTCAGTTCCATCCTCCTACAAGACACTAATATCTCTTTAATGTATGTGACTCCGACACATTGTAATTTTGTCATTGTTCATGCTGTAATAGAGCAGAGCAGAGAGTGAGACTGAAACGCGAGGTGAAAGGCGGCGTAGAGATCACATTTATATTTCTGTATGAACTGACAGGAGATGGACATAGTTACTTCGTTTGAATCACTGATGAGCGATGTGTCTGTCCACTTTATGGATCACTGGGATTATTTTAGGACTGCCTCCACGCCTCAGACCCCAGCAGGAAAAGAGAGAAGCTTAACTTGTCATCCCTTTAGAGAACGATGTAATTAACAGGCTCTGATGAGTAGCTCAATCTCTACAGACAGAAGGAGAGTGGCCTGGCCTGGTGTGTGTGTGTGTGTGTGTGTGTGTGTGTGTACGCCCGTGTATGTGCGTGACAAACCAAGAGAGAGAAATAAAAAAAACCAAACAATGTGAGGTCCACTTGTCCTTAAAAACAACCATGTTGTTCTATGCAATGTTTTTGTCAATTACTATTGATGTACAATCATCATTTTAAAGTAGCAATAATTGTCTGCCTGGAAACAAACAGACAAATATGTAATAAACATAATTGCATTAGCTCAGTGACTTGTTGGAACGATGGCGAGGGATAGTGCTTATGTCTCTAGTCACTACCGCACTTCCTCCTGTGTTCCCCAGGGATAAATATTTGAATCAAATTATCTCTGTTATTTCTGTCTCTACTAGTGACGTTGGCTGGCAGCACCAGAGGAAACACGGAAATAGAATGGTATATCTTCAACATAAGCTAGTGATGGAGTTCAAAAGCTATTTAGAATGCATGGCTACACAATGCATGCTTTATTTCCAGCAAAAGTACACCATCAGATGTATGTGAACTGTGCGTGCTTGTTAATTCATGAATATTACTGCCATTTAGAGAAATGTACAGTGATAACTGGTCTGCTTCACATCATCTCTTCAAGAATTATTCTAATAGTGCATTTGCCAATACTGTACATGTTTATGTTAGAAGGCTGGTGTTTGTCAGCATCCATCTCTCTTGACTTGGCAATCTTGCTCAAGTTTCCTTGAAACAGGAAATCCCTGATTAAAAGATGATACTTAATAATATGTGTGAATCCATGCCTGCTGGGACTACAGGTATGCAGATGCATCGTCTTCTACTGTAGCTTGGACATCTTAAGTAGTAGAAAAGATGGATGGATCAATGATGCTTGGGTGGCTGGATCATTGATGGCGTCAGTAATAGATTAACCTTTGACAAGCAACAACAAATTCTACACAGTTGAATAAAAGAGTTATTGGGAAATCTTAATTAGCTGCTTGGAGGCTCAGTGCCTTCTTCAAGGGCACCTTGACAGTGCTTATAAAGCACACATATCAAGCATACAGTCCCGGTTTGGTCTACAACGTGTCTTCAACTTGTGACCATCTGGTCCCCAATCTAATCCTTATGGGGTCCTTATGTGCGACTGTCGCCCCCATGACTCTTGTTTTAAACAATACAATTGCACTTTGCTTTTTGAGCTTTCATTAAGAAGATGTAGACACTGTCTGGTCATCCAATCCAATCAATTGGATGCTTTTATTTATCGAAACACATTTGAAATTCAAAAGAGATTGGTGGGCCATTAACCAGAGCAATTTGTCAATATTGAGACAGCAGTGAGAGCACTTAGAGGGAGACTTATAAAACACATTGAGGATATTCCTATGAGGGCTTAATATGAAGTCATCTTTAACTTCCTGGGTGAGGGTCTTAGCCTAGCACTTCAGAAGCATTTAAACATTTAACAGCTGTAAAATCCATCCATCCATCCATTTTCTACACCGCTTCTCCTCTTTAGGGTCGCGGGGGCACGCTGGAGCCTATCCCAGCTGACTTCGGGCGACAGGCGGGGTACACAAAAACAATGTAATTTACCGGACACAAGTTGTAAACCAGGGTGGCCGCATGGTGGCCGAGTGGTTAGCATGTTTACCGCATAGTCAGGAGATCGGGAAGAACAGGGTTCGAAATTCTGTGTGGAGTTTGAATGAGTGCGTGGGTTTTCTCCAGGTACTCGGGTTTCCCACATTGAAACATTCATGTTTCTAAATCGTCCATAGGTATGAATGAAGGGGATAGGCTCCAGCATACTCGGGTATGCCTAGTGAGGATAAGCGGCATAGAAAATGTATGGATGGATGGAAGTTGTAAACCACATCTGTGTAAAGTATGCCAGTATGGCCACTGATATGACTGATGTTGGCAAAAGTACAAGCGTTTTGTAGGTCGGGTCAACCTTGGATCTAACAGCACCATGATGTAGAAAGAAAACCTTCTAGCTAACACTCAGGTAAACACAGTCAACTCTAGGTACTGTAGCTGACACAAATGTCACTTCCCAGGCCCCTGCACACAACGAGTCAAAGACATTACACTACATATTACGTCTTCCGAATGCCTTGTATTTTTTTCATTTAGGACATTTTTATACTTGAAAATGCTTATTGAGGCCAAGAATACGTACATTTTGCTTAAATATACATGTTTACCAATAGGCTGTATGAAACAGACATAATTTATTTCCTTTATTTTTGGTGTATAAGTCGCTGCTTTTTTCTCACGCTTATACAGTGATGTGGCAAATTTATGGCTAAAAGAACTACAGTTCCAGTGATGCTTAGAGTGCAGCTTCAGGAAATATTGAATTGGATGAATGAAGTGGACTCTAATATTACGTTTTGAAGTCTTATGTAGCAGTTGCGTTTTGATCTGAAAAAACTGAAGTAAGTTTGGTGAAGTATAGAATTACTACAGCTTATGTTTGGACTGCTTGGACAGTAGAAGATGTTGCGCTAAAAAAAACCCATCTCATGTCTCATCATTTGAGCTAACGAGTGATGCTGGGAACATCAAGTGGATGCAGGATTGAAAGGTTTATACTGTCTTTATAGCGCGTCAAATAATCCACTATCACCAACTGGTTTTGAAAGACTGGACTACTGTGTGATAAAGAAGACAGCTCAAGCTAAAGGGCTAATTTGCCGATAGACGAAAATGACATCAAGAGCAACAGCAAAAAAGAGAGAAATAGAGACTAAGTGTGTGACGAAGGAATTATGAGGCCGTTCTATTCTGATGCTAAAGAAGATGATTTTAGTGGTTGTAGTTCCCATGGCGATTTACAACTTTTCTGGTCGACTGGTCCATTTTCTATACCGCTTCTCCTCAGTAGGGTCGCAGGGGTATGCTGGAGCCTATCCCACTTCGGGCGACGGGCGGGGTACACCCTGGACTGATTGCCAGCCAATCGCAGGGCACGTATAGACAAACAACCATTCACACTCACATTCATACCTATGGACAATTTAGAGTCGCCAATTAACCTAACATGCATGTTTTTGGAATGTGGAAGGAAACCGGAGTACCCGGAGAAAACCCACACACGCACGGGGAGAACATGCAAACTCCACACAGAAATGCCCAACGGAGGTTCGAACCCAGGTATTCCCGATCTCCTGACTATGACTGTGTGGCCAACATGCTAACCAATAGACCACCGTGCAGCCCAGCGCCTATATATGTACAAATCGTTTTTTCTCTTTAAATTTAATACAGTGCACTCTAGAGCTTTGAAAAACCGCAGTAGAGTGAGTTCGCCTTGTAGCGAGGGTCAACTCTAAAACTAATTGTAAAAGTATAAAAATATGTTATGTGTTAATATTTTTGGGTGTCCCTCAGAGAACAAAACCAGTCGGGGCCTATTTTGTTTTCTCCTCAACCCAGGCCCCAGGTTCTTTGTCACCACAGGAACAAAACAGACAACAAAATTAACAAAAATATAAATAAACTTTTCCTCTAATATACAGTAATTGTAGTTAGCTTACTGTAGCAAGTTTTAAGAACATGTCTTTCATTTTTTTCTGCGCCTCCACTGTGCATCTTCTGGTAATCCCCGGGGACGCCTGAAACTTTTTAAACCATTGATACATACATTATATACAGTAAATATCATATTAGTAGTATTTGTACATAGCTAACTGTTGTATACATTCTCGTTAAAGAGACTGTGTTCAAACACCATGGTTGCAATACAATAATTACTCATTTGTCAAATGTTTGTGTACACCCAGAAATTGGCATAAGTGGCGCGAATGCTTGTGTTTGTGCACAGTGTACACATGGTTTGTTTGAAATAAATGTTGCTTGCAAAGGTTAACAAACTGATGCTGTTTTTCCAACATTATACCATATTATCCATTTCCCCGTTGTTGTTTTGATTCTGATTTACGTGTGCGTGGCTACACTGAACACGCACGTATTTTCAAAGTTTGCCTTTTTGGGCCCCCATAAAACAACACCCTTTTCAGTTGAAAACAGATCGATGAGAGGCCAGTAATGCTTAACAAAACAAACAATACATCTTTCTTTCACTTATGTTTTTTTTCTAAAGGACAGCCAGCTCTAAATGGAGAAGCATATCATCCTTTCATCTTGTGATAGGTTCTCATTATTTTCCACGCCAAGCTGGATGTTGACCAACCTGCGAGTCCTCTCAAATATTGTTAGTGAGCACTTCTTCTTTCCCAAGATAATCCGTCCACCTCACAAATGTGGCATACTGATTAGCCAGCATGATTATTGTACAGGTGTGCCTTAGGCTGGCCACAATGAAAGGCTACTCCGAAATGTGCAGTTTATCACACATCACAATACCAGCACATTGTTGAGGGAGTGTGCAATAGGCATGCTGACTGCAGGAATGTCCACCAGAGCTGATGCCGGTAAATTGAATATTCATTTCTCTACTATAAGCCACCTCCAAAGGCGTTTCAGAGAAGCTGGCAGTACATCCAACCGGCCTCACAAATGCACACCACGTGTAACCACGCCAGCCCCGTACCTCCACATCCAGCATACACACCTCTGAAATCGTCTGAGACCGGCCATCCGGACAGCTGCTGAAATAATTGGTTTGCATAACCAAACATTTTCTGCACAAACTGTCAGAAAGGAAACTCATCTGCATCCTGTTGCCCTCACTGGGGTCTTCACATGACTGCAGTTCATCATTGTAACCAACTTGAGTGGGCACATGCTCACATTCTAGTGTCTGGCAGAGGTGTGGACTCGAGTCACGTGACTTGGACTCGAGCCAAACGCACACACAATTTTGATGACTTTGGACTCGACTTGACAATATCACTTCAACTGTACTTGCACTTTAACAAAAATGACTCGGGACTTGACTCGGACTTGACTCGGACTAAAATGTGTCCCCATTCAAAGTATTCAATTAACATGATTATTATTTAATTTCCGGCAAGACAACATTTTCCCTTTGACTATATCTTGTTGAATGCATCTTTTAACGTCCAATCAGGTTTAAGAACAAACAACAAATGTGTGGATGACATTACTGTATACTGAGTAAACCCCGGATACTACGTCAGCACTCATTTTCTGTGACTAAGTCTTGTCACACTGGCCTTATTTTATTTAAAAAATGAAACAATTCAAATGCATACATTGTGTTTGCCAAATTGTATAGATTCTTACATTGTTAAAATGGCATTTTATTTGGGAGACACTACAGTACTTGTAAGGACTAGAAAAGGTCAAGCCTATGACTTCGGACTTGATTCGATCTGTCTTGTCGTGACTTGAGACATGACTTGGACTTGCATGTCTTTACTTGAGATTTGATTCAAGACTTGAGATTAAAGACTTGAGATTTTCCAAACACTGGACTTGCTCCCACCTCTGGTGTTTGGCACTTTGGAGTGGTCTTGTCTTCACAGATGAACCCCCGGTTTTCACTGTACAGGGCAGATGGCATACATGTTTGGCGTTGTGGGGGTGAGCGGTTTGCTGATGTCAACGTTGTGGATCGAAGCGGTGAGGTCATGGCATGGGCAGGTGCATGTTATGGACAACAAAGACAGGTACATTTAACAGATGGCATTTTGAATACACAGAGATGCTGTGACGAGATCCTGAGGCCCATTCACCTCATGTTGAAGCATGATAATGCACGGCCTCATGTTGCAAGGATCTCATACACTATTCCTGGAAGCTGAAAACATCCTAGCTCTTGCATGGCCAGCATACTCACCGGACATGTTACCCATTGAACATGATGCTCTGGATCGGCGTATACAACAGCAAGTTCCACTTCCTGCCGAAATCAAGCAAAAAGGAGTGCACCAACATTCCCGAGGCCAGAATCAACAACCTGATCAACTCTATGCAAAGGAGATGTATTGCACAGATTTATCTGTTTTATTAGACAGATTTGTGAATATTATTTGAGAGAAATAGGTCTTTTGTGTAGAAAAAGTTGTGCATCTTTGTGTTCTACCCTTGAAAGATGGAAGCAAAATCAAAAGTGTTGCATTTATATTTGATTGAAGCTAAAATGTATGGATTAGTCACCTGTCAACTTCCAGTCAACTGGAACCTCATTGGGATTTAAATACGATTCTACTGAAATAGAAAGAATGTGTAAAAAAGCAGCAAGAACAACAAGTATTTAAGCATGTATTATTTATAAAAGCCAATCCCAGGTGTCAAACGTGAAAACTGTACCAACCCTGTCACTGTCACAGCCGGTAAATATATGTGTACCCATATGTCAAATTAATCTTTTTCTGAATCCCCAGGGGTCCTTTCATTTTTCCCATATCCATCATTGTTGATGTTACTCACTGAGCTATTTCTGCCTTCCAAGGGTGGCTTTCACCTCGTAATCTTTTGAGAATCCCCAGTGCAGTGCACATTTTCAACAACAATGTGAGGCAAGAGTACACAAATACAGTACATAGCACAAGATGTTGTTTTAAGTGCAGTTCCCCTTTCGGGAGGATTACAAAAAACTGCTACACTCCTACCTCACACTGGATTTTTGGGTTAATATTAGAATAGTGAGGGCATAGAAGTTAAAGTAGCTGTCAATTACTCCAGCGCTCCTCTTCAAGTTGTATAATTCATTTTTAAGCCAATTTGGCTTACAGACAAAGTTAGTTGAGTCAGTGAGCATCAAAAAATTAACTCTGGACGTTTTGCACAGGACAGCTCAATCAATAATTTTTTTATTAATCACGCATGTGTGTTTTGTTTTATATTTGCCTTTTTGTAATGTTTATTTCAAAAGTCTCAACAAGGAAGAATGCAAAAGGAGAATACCAAGAAGGTGGTCAATCAACAGTCATTTTATTGAAATGAACAACCTTGCCAAAACAACCACAGTCATATATCTGCAGCCATCTCCGCCGCCCTTTTCTTGGCTCGTCCAATCACCAGTCAGGATACAGTGACCGTCGGAAAGTAGAAATTTTAACACGATATTTTCAAAAATGCACATTTCTCCCAACTGGATGTAAAAAAAAATAAATAAAAAATGTCTGTTCACATAAAAACACATTCACCAGTTGTCATGCGAATTTTGTTCCAGCCTGAAAACACAACCACAGCTGCGGGTTGTCTTGTTCGGCCGGCGACGTAAGTCGGCTTTTTAATTTTGTCCCCCTGTGCGATTGAGTTTGACACCATTGTTGTAGATAGATGGATTTGTGTTATATTGTGACAAGGACTCCGTGTCCTTGAGTCTGTTCATTGCTGCATCTCACTAATTGCAAATCATAATTTTCACTGTCAGGATTTTAAAATTCTGCCAAATGGCTGTTGTTTTGATGGACTTCATTTCTTACAGACACACACGACAACACACTCGTTAGTCATTCTGTCATAAAAGCGATGTCAGCACGAACAATAAACATGGCTTATCTGAAACAAGGCTTTTATGCATTTAAAAGAAGTGCTGTTGGCAGGCAGTGCTTCTAACAATAGGCCACGCACACACAAAAACACACACGCAGAGCACTCCATTTAAATCAGCAGCGCAGAACTCATTTGGGCCTGTCTGAATACAGTGATAAAGAAGTGAAATTAGCCTACCTGAAGCTCAAGCAAACAAGGGGAGGTAGCGCAGCATACAGGAGGCCGTTTAAACAAAACGAGATGGGATCATCAGAAGCTTGTAAGCAGGAGGAGGAAGAAGAACACGGGATATAGAAGTAAAAACATCAATATTTGCTTAGTCACCCGCACACTGACAGGCTGAAAGGCATTGCTTGTAATATATGCAATACTCGTAGGTGGAGTTGTACAGAAAATAGTGCAGTACAAGGACAAAGACAAAGTTGTGTAAGGACGTAATCCAGCATCAAAAGTTTCAGGAACCTGAAGGCCCATTGTTGATTGTCAAACTGACAATGAGTACTATAATATAGATGTTTTTAAAAAATTAATAATATAGACTATGCCCCTTGCAATTGTTTTTTTTTTTACTTTTTTCACTCCTGCAAACCTCAATTGAATTAGGTATGCAATTCAATGTTACTTTCAAAGGTTATATAATTATTCAGAATCTTAAGAAAGAAAGTATTAATCATGAGGGCCAGATTTTTCCAAAGTAACACACTATTATATATAAAAAATTCCAAACCGTCATGGCCCTGTATGAAAAAGTGATTGCCCCTTAAACCTAATAACTGTCTGGGCCACCCTTAGCAGCAACAACTGCAATCAAGCATTTGCTCGTATTTCTGCTTAGTTGTGTTGCACACACCAGAAACAAGGCGGATAACTCTGCTTCCCGCCGATGTCAGGTACAGCCAGTGACAGCTAGGCAAAGCGTGTAAACCAAGTTAAAGAAATGTCGAACATCAATAGGTTTGATAAGGAAGTGATCAAACATGTCGGCATCGATTGGCGTAGCCTGTGGCAAGCTGTCAAACTGAAGCCATCTAGGTTTTACAGACTAGTTTTGATTCTCGCGGCAATACAGGATGGCTCAATACGGGTGCTGGCAACCCTACGTGACACAGCATACTTTTGTGATCGGCTTTGAAAGGCATTTAATGGCATATGCCGATCACATGTTTTTTACGGAAATCAGCGGCCGATCAATTGGAGCATCCCTAATTATTATGATATATTATCATAACATTAATGGTTAATTTGGTCTCAAATACTAATTTGAGGGACAATAAACATTTTAAATGCACCTTCAAAATGGAGCGCATCAACCAACAAAGGTGCTGTGTTCTGGAGGAGAACATGACATCATCTCTGAGAAGTTGACCTCTCGCCACTAAGTCTCCCGCACAACTGGCACAACCCCTCCATGCAAAATGATTCTGCTCAATAGAATACTGGCATAGAAACAGAAGTACAGAACATTCAGAGATTCTTCCATCTCTTTTAAACTACTTAGAAATAAACAAATGATTGTTAATTTTGCTCATACTTAAATGCCCAACCCTGTGGTAATTTTGCATCAAAAAAATAACATTTCCCACCTTGAGCACAAGTGGGTCTATTTGTGCACTACTATCTCTTGCTGTTCATCACAGTACAAACACACACACAGCTCAACCTGAGACCAGATGGTTCCAAATTCACACATGCACATGGCAACATACACAAAGAGGGTGGGGAGCTCTTGGTGCCAGTGAATTTTAGTTGTCCGCATTGCTAGATGGCACATTCGCAGCAGGAGGGGTGGTTCCAATGATGGTTTTGCGGATGCATAATTAACAGGCTGGTTTGGCACCTGACAGCCGCAGAGGTCACGGTGCCCTCTCCTTTGCCAGGGGCCAATCAGCCTCTGGATCACCCGAGCACGTCCTTGTCCCAACGGCAGATTGCCCAGAGGACATCAGTCACATTATACAGCCTGGACTGGAGCTGAGACTCACACAAAGGCAGGAGCAGAGATAGCACACAAGGGTGATGTCTCCCAATTGACACTGGGATGTCACTCAGGACAGATGGGACACAAGACAAAAGGCACAAGGATGCCTTCCACATGCTGACGCATTTCTCAGTGACATGAATCACAGCAGACTGATGGACACATATGTAATCATGGGGTCTTTACGCAAAGCTGGATAGACTCCTACACTCTGTCTCCAGAATCAGGATTTGTTGTGGTAATTCTGCTGATAGGTGTTACTTTTAAATGTCAGCGCCTCGCAGGTCCTTTTAATTGTGTTTCTAGAAATGCCACAGCATGTGTCACCATATTTAATTTAGCCTGGACATTCTGTGGTATTTTGTTGAGACATGATGAATATGTTTCATAATATCAATAACAAGTAATAGATGATATGAACTTTTGTTTGAGCACCTCCGCCCAAGCTCAATTGGAAAGATTCAGCACCTCCGTCATTGCCGCCACATTAGTTCTGCTGCAGGAACACTAAGGAGCTCTAAGTCAGCAATACCTTCAGTTTGATGGAAGTTCTAAAGCCACTTCAGAGCCCTCACCAAACAAACCATTTGTTCCCACTCATTCTGCACCTCTAAATCTCTGGGTTCCTATTGACCTGGAACCGGGCCTCAATACAATACTGAAAGACTCCTTTGAGAGGAGTGGAGCAGCAGGCAGCAGTAGGAGGGGTTTGAGTGCAGGGAAGCAAGGCTGGGACACTGTGAGTTGATGATCCCTTAGCTCCCGATTCACTGCTCGGAGTGATAGGCCCTGGGAGATGAAAGACCCTCGCACTCGGTGAATTCAGCGCGAGACAGGTCTCACAAAACTGGATGTGGTAACACAGGACCTCCTTATAAAGCACAGAATGAATGCTTTCAATAGGCTGCCTCGTTGTCTATCCTCAGAAAGATGCTGCTTGACCTGTTGTTGGCTTCAGTGGAGGAGATAGTTCATATTGCTGGGTTCAATTCAAGGCTTCATTCATTACTGATTAAACTGTCCAACAGACAGACACATGGTAATTTACTACTAGCAAGGCTTTAGTCATGAAGTTGAAAGTTCTTCTGCAATGAGAAAGACGTGTTGTCATCTGTTGATTAGTTGGATAATTGTAACAGTTTTTTAAAAATATGATTTTAATTTAAGTGTCTTGCATTCAGTACAAAAAGTGTCTCAAACAAATTAAGTGGCTGAACATTCTTTTCATCAACTTAATAAGTGATGCATGTGTGTTATGTATGCTGGTAATGAAAGAAGAAACATCTGAGTAATACAGACCTTTGACTTTTCCACTCTTAATATCGCCAACTGTCTTGGTTCACGTCAAACATGACAGCTTAATGCTCACCCATCGTCGTGCCCACACAACACTGCCCGAAGCAGCCCATCACCCATGAGTTAACAATTCAGTTCAATTCAATAAGTTTAATGTCCACTAGTTTATTTTATTCATGTTTTTAGGTGTACGCAGATGTCTCCACCACATCAAAGTACAGCACAGGTTTCATTTCACTGAACAAACAGCAGCAAAGTAAATTCATAGGCGTGAGATTCCTGTTCTACCAACTGTGATTTGTTGCTTTCTGGGTTGGATTGTGCCAAATGTGCTTCATTCATGAATTGTCACGTGGAGGCTATTGAGATTATTTATATGACCACATGCATCAAACAACACCATCTGTAGGATGCATACGCTTCCCCTGTTACACTAACTGCTTTGAAGGCCATTGTGGGCCATCCTTCAGGCCTAATGTGACAACAACACTGCAGGGCAGCTTGTGTTATATTGTGACCTCTGTTGTGGCACACAAACACATTCTGGACTTGTCTTTGCCAACATAAGCAAGAAACAAAGGGAAGTGGACCACACAGCCCTTCTGACCTCTCTGGACTTGTTTCCTTTCGCTCTCCCTGCCAAGTCTTCATTCTAGAACTCTTCTATCCCTGTTTGTCAGTCAGCTGAGATGTGAAGGTTTTGTGCGTTTAATCCTCTCACTAGTATGAATGCAGTTGGCTGGTCAGACTAGATCATGACAGGTCTTTTTGTCCCACTTTGAAGATAGAAATGCGTGTGGGTCTTGGTGAGTGCTCCATAAGGAGGCAGCCACTGAAAAGACATAAAATGAAGACATAAAAATTGTCTGAAGCAAGATAAATGTTCTCTTGTTCTCTAGGCATAAACCATATACTGTATACCTACAAACAACATAAAGAACGGATGCTTTGCTATACAACATCAAAAATAAACACGTTATAAAATATTATTTTCAATTCTGAATTGAATCTGAATTTGTGCAACAGGGACAGTAGATCCATGCAGAGGCTCAGGTTCACAGTTAACTAAATCAGGGGCATATTTAGTCATTTGGGAGCCCGAAGCAAACCCAGTTATTGAGACCCTTCACATCCTGGTCCTGCACTGCCAAAAGTTGTATTCTCACCTCAATACAAGGTCTTCAATGTGGGCAGCAGCTAGTTACAACGATGCTTAAAATGACCAAATACGGCAAAAAACTGTAAGTATTACATGTTATCATGAATGTACCTGTTACTACATGGTCACAGCACGTACATAAAACCATAAAACCTTGTTGGATGTTTTTGCAGGTGCGGGCTTTCTAGGCGGAATAGGTGTGTTCCATTACGCGCGTTAATTAGCTGTCTGTTTTTAGTTGTTTTTATATCTTTAAAACGCACAGAAAAGACAAAGACGTGTTCATGTCTCACATAAAAATTGTGGCTGTTGGGCAACATTTTTTTTAAGTGCATTTCCTTTAAGAATCTTTTTCATATTCACACTTGGTAGTACTATAACAAGTGAAAAAGTTATCCTTTCCTGGGGGATTATTATTACCCAACAAGTGAATCATCCCAACGCTTTTACTGTAATTGATATGAACATTAAGCAACATTTCATGTCGTTTACCGCTTTAATACTTACATTTTTATGATGAAAAGCATCACTCACAGGCTCAGCTTCATCCCGAGAACTACTGTACCTCTACTGCTGACACTGACAGCCGTGCTACTGTCAAGAACGTCTGGCTCTTGTTGTGTGTCTACGTTTGTACTTGGGACTCCGCTCCACTTGGGAACTCCGCTTCATCTTCCTCCACAGTGTTCCAACAACTTAGTTTTTGCCACCATTTTCCTGAATCAATCTGCACATGCTCAGTAACATGGAACAGTCCATTGCACGAGAAGAAAGGGGGCAGCAGTCGAAACGTATCATGATTGGAGCGTGAATTAAGACTAAAACAGTAATAAGCGCTTTAAATCGAAGAAAAAAAAATCAATAATTCGTTTTTATGAGACGTTTGGGGGCCTCGAGCTTGACAATTACCTGTGTTTGCTAATGGTAAGTCCGCCCCTGGATTCGCTGGTGAATTACGTGCTCTACTGCTGCTCCGATGTAGGGCTATTACAAAGCTCATATAGTTATCAGCGTCTCGCCTACACACCCAACGCTAACCTGACCAGGGTGTAGTGCAATGAACCGAACTGTATCAGTGGGGCAAACAGCAGTGAGGGAAGCTGTTCATTCAAAGAGGACAATGCAGCTAGCGATTAATTGAATCATAGTTGCGATTATAGTTTAGGCCACAGTTTGATTATATAAAGCATATCATTTTAGATAAACCAAAGTGAAGACATTAAGTCAACTTTCATTCTAAAAGTAACCATTTCCCATTTTTGCCAGGGGTTCCAAAGATTCTCATGATTCATTGCTGTTTTTCCTGAGTAAGCACAACCGACTGAAAAACTTTTCAAAACAGTGTCAAAAGTGCAACTATCACACAGAATGCGAGATCAACCAGTGTTGCAAAATTGAATTTAAAATGCCTTGTTTCCAATTAAAACCATCCCAAAATAGATATGATGAAACGAAGGGTAAGCAGTATGGGGAGCAGCTTTTTAAGGCTGCTGTACGTCATATATGAGAGAGGCTGCCGAGAGGGCACTCGCGTTTGAATGTACTGTCCGCCGTCTTCCTGCTTTGAGTACATAAACTACGCTGGACGTAACACACACACACGCGCGCGCTAGTTATGTTTGTTGTCAGCTAATGATAGCGAAGTTTAGCTACTAACGTTAGTTACAATGTCTTGCCTGTACTAACAACAACATGACTACAAATTCTTGTTCGCCTCTCTGAGACTGTGTGTGTGTGGACGCACTACGGACATGTACGTGAATACCACACAGCAGTGAGTGACCAGTCATGTTATTCAGTCCGAAACACAATTTACGCCAATTTTTATGCAGTTAATTGTATTTGTGAAAAATAAATATTGTGTACAATTTGTTTTTTAAACCACTACAGTCATCCCTCGTTTATCGTGGTTCGTGGTGCCAGAGGCGACCGCGATAAGTGAATCATGATGTAGGATTCATTATTAATAAACGGATTAGGCATAAAAAATTATGACTTTCTGAATACATTTTTTTTACCATTATTAGAGCACTGTAGACATGAAATAACTAGGGATGAGCCGGATACTCATCTAAAGTGAGTATAATGCACGAATGATCCATTTTTGCCGAGTACGAGCATGAAACGAGTGCAGCTCGTCATTATCCGTAACCGTGATGAAATAAAATCCTCATTGGGTAACTACTTATGTATTCACTCATTACGCTCTGTGATTGGCCAGTCACACACAGCGACCGCCCCTCCCTAGACAGACTCTCTACCGCCAGAGAGAGGTGTCAATTTCAGACTTAAAATAATGTACTGATTTAAGCCCCACCCATTTCCGGTTAAACCCCGCCGACTGCCGATTTATGCCCCGCCCACTGCGTGGACAGATACGGATACAGATAATTTAGATGGGTGAACAGATACAGATATACTGTAGATACAGATAGTGGTGTACTCACTCATCCCTAGAAATAACACCCCTATAGTCACCTTTACACTCCCTTGTTTACACCACATTGCTGAAATGTAAAGCGCAGGCTACGGGATCGCTGCAGAGACACAATTAGCAAGCTACAGAGCTAATTAGTTATCCTCCAATGTATTTACTGTATTCTAAACTTAAGAACGCAGAAAGGAGAAAAGAAAAGTAAGTAAAAATCATACAACTTCCACACTGAATGGGAGGAGAACTTTTCAGTCTATCATGTCATGCCATGGATGACGCCATGCAGTGTGACGGTAATCTCATGTCATGTCTCAATAATGGAACTTTACTGACGCCTAGTGGCTAAAATACTACATATACCTTTGTCTTTTAATATTTTTTGATTAATATACCATAGTCAATCACTAAACGGTGATCATTAATTAACAAATACCACAAAAACCACAACAAAAACCACGATAGAGCGAGGGCGCGATAATCGAACCGTGATATTGCAAGGGACAATTGTATTGGTAATATATGCTAACTGGTAGTGGTGTTTTATAGTTTTGGGTTGAAAAAATGTTTATCTTGAGCTGGTGACGCAGCTTTAAATAGTAGAAAATCTTACATACAGCGTAACCTTGGTTAGCGTTAATTTCTTCCAAAAGGTCCGACTCTAACTGAAACAGACGCTAACCAAATACATTTTTCCCATAGGAAATCATGTAAATCCAATTAATCCATTCGTGATTCGTGATTAATCCATTTGTGAGACGTGATTCTTGACGTGACTGTTCCTAAAGATACGACGTGGCAGTCAGATCAACACGGACACCCCCTTCTGGTTTTGTCATGATTTATTAGTTGAATTCTATCATGTTTCTCACTTCTGTAACCTAAAATGGAGCCAAAGAAAGTATCGTAGATGTTCATTCATCCCTTTCATTTGTTTTATGCATGTAAAACTATAATTGTAAAACTATAAATATGTGTTTTTTTTATTCATTTAAAAAATAAAGCGTGTTTTGTGTTAACATTTTTGAGAGTGAACCGCAACGTAGCTGACTCGCTGTTGCTGTTTTCATGGATGGTAATTACAGGATGGGATAGGATGCTAACAAGGCCGTTTTGTGATGCCCTGCATGTGTTCCGGCAGCTACATGATTTTACATAGCTGAATCAGTATGAACTTTCATACTACTTTCGAAAGAGTGAACATCTGAATGGAATTTCAAGAGGAGCGGAAAGCATTTGACAAACTGTCCGCGCTGAAATAATCTCTAAACTGTCACTCCACTGCATAAGATCACTTTTTAGGCAAGAAGCCAAACACAAAAGAACTCATGTAACAAACCCATGTAGTAGAAAGTTTGAAAAAAAAAGTTTTCACCAACTGTGTTTTGTCTCATTGAGACGACACTGCACAAGCTACTGTCATGATCCCCATTTATTTCACCACACGTTGTTGTCCCGTATGTATGGCTCAATTAAATATATGTCGCGTCGCAGGAGCGCCTCTCGGGCCAGGCTTTTATTTACTGACCAGTTTGGTGTGTGCAGTGGAAACACAGCTGCCACAGATCACTACACAGCTTTAATTATGTTATCAGTCAACTCTAAGTGTAAATATCTCAGGAAATGTATTGGGCCCAGCGGGAAACGTGCACACATCTCCAAAACACAGACAGCTGCAATGCATCCAGTCTTTTAGTCACCATCAATCACCATCTTTTTCTGCCACCGAATGACATACGCGTGATCAATATGTCTGAGGAGGTAGGCTGTATTTGTTATTTACAATCCGAGATAGCAGACAAAGAAAAAGAAGGGCAACGAGAGAAGGTATTAAGGTATTCTTAAACTGTAGAGAAGAGTTTGAGGACAGATCGTGAGGGCGGATAAAGGGGAAAAGGAGAGTTCAATCACTGAATATAGCACAAGCTTCTGAAGGGACGCTCTAGGCAGAGATGCTCTGTCACCGCTTTTAACATTTATCACACACAGTCACACAAAAGCATATTGTGACACACTTTCAGTCTGAAAAGCACGACTGTCAGGGTCAGTTTATCCATGCTAGATGGATGAAATATGGAAGAAGGTTGTGTCAGGCAGCCTAGAGAAATTGAGCTGGTATCTATAGGATAAATAAACATCTTGCACTGGACAGAGGTCGGGTTTGTTTTCAAAGGGCACTCCAGCCAAACTTTGTTGTTTTGGCTTGGACCCATTCTGCAATAACAACTGAATATTGAGATAACTTGGACTATTTTCACCTCTGCTCTAGAGCAGCAGCACAAATGAGAGAATGTGAGGTATTTTTGTATAAGGGCCAATTGCTGCTACCTTGCAAGTCAAGAATTTAATCCTCATTTTGGTGAAATATGGGATACATACATGAGAGAGTGAAAAAAAGCACAATAACTACACATCGAGCACATGGTTGGCTTCTGACACTAATTACTGCTGACTCCCTCGCATGAAGACTTGCCAGAAACTATGCATTTATCTTGATGTTAATGGTGCGTATATTTGTTCCAGTGGTGAGTTAGTTGATCTGTATCCAGTACTTGAGTGTCAATGGCACCACCGGGGTGACAGAGTAATTACAATGTGTGTGACCCTCTCCCATCTTGTGCTGTCCTGCCTAATTGTGGTTGTCGCCTCGACTTCCATTTAGCTGCAGATAAGAAACAACTGCAAGTGGGCACGGACTTGAGTGCCTTTCCACAGAGGCATATCCTGAAGATAAATGTGTTTACTAATAACTCCATTCAGGCTTTTCAGTGCCTGCAGCCTGTGACTCATTCTCATCCGCGAAAAGAACAAAATGGTAGCAAACCAGTGGTGTGCAGTCTCTGCTGGCCTAAACATTATCAGAAGCACTGACCAAAAATAGAAGTATTTGTTCCATGAAATTGTATTGATTTTAGGGCTGTCAAACTCAGTGTCTTAACAACGAATTAACAGAAATTCCCTTTAATGGCACTATTTTTTTTTGACGTGCGATTAACGTCTTGTTCGACACTCGGCCCACATCGTAGATTGTGAAAACGCAGCGGTGTGGGAGTTGAAGTTGAGCCACAAGCGAGAACAAATATTGAGCAGAAATTGACAAAGTGTATTTTAAATGTTAGGGTTAGCTCCAAAGCCCAAAATAATTTGTATCTACTACCGTTGAGTTGAGTTGTCACGGATTACGTCGAGTCTCAAATGCCATTTGCTGGCACCTAGGCATACGAGTGTCCCAACAAATGAGTGTTTTTTTTTGGCTCGTCTCTCGGCTGATTCTTTGCTTTGAATTGCGAGCTAAAATTTGGGTTGTAAGCTGCAAGTTACTGGTAGGCACAGCCGAGGACAGCTATTTGGAGGGCTTGTGTCATTGTGACCAAGGCAGAAGTGAGCGAGCACACACAGCACTCAATGAGATGGAAGTAAAGGCTCGCAAGAGAATTTATTAGCGTTACTGGTATTATTTATTAGCGATTAATTGCCGTTTGTGCTTGAGCTGCTGTGTTTGTCAAAGATGACAGAATAAAAGTAGCAAGTTGCAAGACCCATTGTGTCATACTCCCATACCGTTGAAGTCGCTAGACCAAGAGAAGTGTGATAAAGTGTGTGTAAAAGAGTGTCTGTGTGTGTATGTCTCTGTAAAAGAGTGTTTTGAAGTGAAGTATAAGCTATAGCCTGACAGCACTACAGTATACGGGCGCAGTCCTAGTTCTGTAAACTACTGACTGTTCTTGAGCGTTTTATTTTTTGCAAGTTGTCATGATTTATTTTTCACCTTCTTTTCATTTCACTTAGTTGGTGGGTGTTCTTGCAAACCTGCTCACTCGGGATGACCCGGATACTCGTTACAAACAAGTATCCATTACCGATGGATGCATGAAACGAGTACATCTCATCATTATCTGTAATCGTGATGAAAGAAAATCCTCATTATGTATTCACTCTTCACGCTCTGTGATTGGCCAGTCACACACAGCGACCACCCCTCCCAATAATCTGATTCGTTAGAATATGTCCATAGTCGACTAACAGTTGACTCTTGTTGTTTTTTTTTTTTGTTTTAAGACCAGACAAATAAACAGATTTCATTTGCGACCTCAAATACCTCAAAGAAACAGGCTAAAACACTCATAAACAAACAAGCATGGTAGGCGGACAACAACAGTACCTTAGTAACACAGACAGCAAGAGGAACGAAACCAAAACACAGTCGCTGTCGGCACACATCAGAGAAGTGCACGTTGAATAGGAACCACAAGGCTTAAAAAACAGCAACTTGCCGGAACTCTCAGTTAGCAGCCTCATTTCTTGCATTAAAATTCACTGTTGAGATGTAAAATGAAGTTGTTGTAACAGCCTCACCTGTTTTAAATGATACATTGTTGCCGTGTGATATGTAAAAAGCTGCCGACACAAGTTGCATTTCACTTTCTGGAGTCATCTTTAACTTTTTCAAAATACTTCCAGAGTTTGGATGATTTTTTAGTAGCCATTATGAGCCAATAAGACTGTTCATGTTGACGGTCTTCCTAGCGTTCAAAGGCAGCACTCACCTCAGCTCTTTTGAATCGTGCCACTAAAGCAGGTGATTTTTTCATTAATGTGTGGTAAGTATAGGGCTTCTGTTAAACACACACATCATTTTTTAATCAAATCAGGCTGGTTTTTATCAAAATAGGCCTTTTATAACAAAAACAAAGAAATGCTTTGTAAAACTGTGTGCTCAGCAGCAGCCGTGGGCACCCCCTTGTAGTCAGAATGGTACAACCTTGATCACATGACATTTTTATATGGTTCAACGGCGAGACTGACAGTTGAATCAGACTCCTCCGAATCGAATCGTTGAATAGTTGACTATTCCACGAAACCCCTAATATTATTATTATCTTTTTTTTAACAATACTGGCTTCTCACAGTGTCTGCCAAGAATAATTCTGGCAAGTTAAGTCCCCACTGAAGGCCCAGGTATAAAACACACCGCCCGTCACTGTTACTCACTAATTGAGTTTGTGGGCCAACTGCCAAAACAACATTGTTTTTATCTGTCCATAAGGCTGTCTCACATAAAAAATACATAAAACATGTATTTCTCATTTCGCCAGTGAATAATTTCATCCAAGTTAACTCGAAAACGCAACAGCTTGCCTGCAGAGGTATGCGGTCGTCACTGTTGAGTGGTTTGACCGATGTGTGCAGTGTTTGTTGTTAGCAAACAGCATGCTGAGGTTAAACAGACCTGTATCAAGGCAGTGTCTGCAAAAATAAATGAAAACCATTCATGTTTTGTCGTAATTTTTCTGTTCGGTTCATGTTGGTAAGCATACCTGCTGATGGCTGCATGAGATGCTGTTGATGCTTTGTGCTGGGATGGAACATTGGAGTGCACTTGTTCAATTTTAAGACCTCCCTTTTGATTATAAGAGAAGGCGACCACAGCAGAGGCTGGCATCTGTTCTCATAATACGTTCTAATTCCAGACTACAGAGACTTCTTTAGAGGCCTTGTGCTTTCCAATATAAAGCTGAAGTAAATGGCTTTTTCCAGTCAGTTGAGAAAGTGCTCTGCTTTGCAAAGTCCATCCATCCATCATCTATGCCACTTGTCCTCACGAGGGTCTCAGAGGTATGCTGGAGCCTATCCTAGCTGACTTAGGCCGAGAGGCAGGGTACACCCTGGACTGGTCGCCAGCCTATCGCAGACTTTGCAAAGTCACAGATAAAAATATTTACGACAAAAACTCTGTTTTGTGATGTGTCAGCAAGACGGTTGAGGTCGGGTGAGTGAAAAGAACATGCCGCTTTAGGGTTGGGAAAAACATAGTGGTTTGGATTTTGTTATTGTTTGTTATGCAACTCTACTTGTCATGGTTACAGTAATAATTCATTATGAGACATTTCAAGCTCACACTCAGAAGCAACGAGAAAATTGTTGTTGATCATGTTGAAAGTTTGCTTTCTGAAAGCAATAATCACTTACTGTTGTAAATATGAAGCTCACAGACTCCAATTCTAGTTTCTGCTTCAGGTCTGCACCATCATGCCTGCATTATAACTACGACTGTCAAACGTGTTAATAACGCGCTACAACGTGTATAACATGTATAACATTAACAACACCATTATTTTTGACGTGCAATTATCGTGTGCACGTCCTGTTTGACCCTCGGCCCATATCGTAGCTTGTGAAAACAAAGCGGCGTGGCAGTTGATATTGCGCCACAACCGAGAACAAATATTGAGCAAAAATGCACAAAGAAAAGGGTTTTTGGAATGTTAATCCATCCATCCAGTTTCCTCCGCTTATCCAGATCCGGGTCGTGGGGGTAGCAGTCTCAGTAGGGAAGCCCAGACTTCCCAGTCCCTGGGCACCTCTTCCAGTTCCACCGGGAGGACACCAACGCGTTCCCAGGCCATCTATGAGACATAATCCCTCCCGCATGTCCTAGGTCTGGACCGGGGCCTTCTCCCGGCTGGGCATGCCCGGAACACCTCACCAGGGAGGCATCCGGACTATACAGTATGCCCGAACCACCTCAACAGGCTCCTCTCGATGTGAAGGAGCCTTTGAGCCCCTCCTGAATGACTGAGCTCCTCACCCTATCTCTTAAGCCTGTTTTATGCTTTCCGCATCCGCGAAGTCTGTGCGGCTCTGTGCAGTCATTTTCGCACCAACACCCCCTCGAGCGGCCTTTTTCATGCGAAAAATTCCTGCTCCGCGCAAATTCCAAATTTTCTAACTACGCGGAGGGAGACACGTGGAAAAAAATGGCAGACGAGCAGGAGATCCTCGCAGCTGAAGTAGAGAAATACTGGCAGTTCGATGAGGCAGCCTACCCTGATACACTGAAATAAGTTGTTTCAAGTCAAGTCAGTTCCTTTTCTGTTGCAGCAGCAAATAAATACAACACAATTCTTCTTCTTCAAGTAGACGCGCAATTCTTGCCATGTTGAAAGTCAAGTAAACAATGGCAAACTTCTTCCACTCTAGTTTAGTACCGTGGTAGACGTGTGTTTTCGATACACTGCCCCCTGCAGTTTGGGAGCAGACGCCGCACGGAGTGTAAAGTCACACATGGTCTCTTGAGCGGATTTCCGTGCGTCTCTTTTCCCCACGGCTCGTTTGGGAGGAAAGTATAACCCAGCCTTTAGGGTGAGTCCAGCCACCTTACGAAGGAAACTCATTTCAGCCGCTTGTATCCGCATTCTCGTTTTTTCGGTCACGACCCAAAGTTCATGACCATAGGTGAGGGTGGGAACATAGATCGACTGGTAAATTGAAAGCTTTACCTTCCAGCTTAGCCCTCTCTTCACGGTCCGGTACAGTATAGTCACCTTTATACTCACATTACCAATATCGTAGACATAACAAGTTGACTGATATACAGGACAGCCAGTGTAACATTAATCTGCCATACATACTGTAGACGTACACTCCAACAATACCACACAGTACAAGCTTTGTTTACACCACATTGCGCTTATGCGTTGGCTACAGGATCTCTTAAGTGGCACAAAAGACGGGGCACTGCTTCAACAATAGCAATCTATCAAGCTAACTAGTTCTCCAATGTATTTATTCTAAACTTAAGAATAGGTTTGAAACTGAGTGGGGAAGAAGGACACAGTAAGAAGCCATCAACGTACCGCTGCCCGACAGAATAGTAATGGTAATGGTAACTTTTTATTTTGAACATGCATAGAGGTTACATCGGAATCCATGTTACAATTCAAAGTTCCACATGTCCAAAAAGGAGTAGGAAAAAGCAAAGCTTATTTAATCCTGCCCCCTTTCCATTTCACATCAATTGCTAATACATTTGTTTGTGCACTTCCTTTATTCAACATGTACCATGCTGGGAGAACTTTTTTTCACTATGTCACTATGTCAGACTCTTCATCCATGACTGACTTAATGCAGGTAATCTCATCAATCTAACATAACTGACGCCTAGTAGTAACCAAAACTAAATAGGACTTGTCTTTCGATATTTTTTGACCAACCATGAAACAGCGTAATTTAGCAATTAATTCCTGAAAAAAAATGCAATAGAGCGGTGAGGGAGCGATGTTCGAACCGCGATGTAGCGAGGGACGACTCAACATTGTAATTAGTAGCGAACTGATGTTTATTGGGGAACATATATACTTGATACAAACTCCCTGACATCATTGAAACTGAGGCAAAATCAAAATGATTTTTTGGAGTGCAGCATGTCCTTAAATAACATAGGGCCTCATTCATGAAACGTTCTTACGCACAAATGTGTTCTTAAAGCCTTCTTACAAAGATTTTTGGCATTCACGAAACGTGTTCTTAACTCACAGTTCTTAGATCTAAGAACAAATTCTACGAACGCTCAGGAGGACTCTTACGCACAAGCAAAGCTTGCACTTTCAATGCACAATCGCCCTCATGATGGATTTTGCAACCTGATCCTAAAAAATGTAGTGCAAATAAAATATCCCAACAATAATTTATCATCCAAACAACTAAACTATACTCCATCTATAAATATATATTCAAATCCCAATTCATCAAACAAAAAAAAAGTAGCTGGCTGGATGTGCGCTGCACAGAGAGAGAATGTAAAGGGACCATGTAGATTTATTTGCTGAAAGCGACGAATATTTGATGTCCTGCTTCAGGCTTCCCTCTCTGTTCTTGCACGTGTGCAGGATCATCAGAATAACATCGCAATGAAACGTGGTGTGTCTATTGCGCACGTAGCACCCCCAGATAACGACATGCGCCCCCAGCCACGTCTTGAGCCAGAGCACGGGGCTGCTGTATTAATTAGGTAGCGTCTAATCAAATGTAACCAGAGAAAAAATACATTGTCACACACAAACTATGTATTTTGACTTTATTTTTCCATCATGATTGTGTAAATATTTTCTAGAGTTTCCGAAATGGTTTGGTTTCTGATTGATGGCCCACCTCCCGTTTCCTCCAGGTCCCTCCGGTGCAGTCCAATCTTTTTTTTTTTGTCTATTTTAAGTGAAAACACTTCTTTTTAACCTCTGCGGTACAAAATGTACTTTGTCTGGTTTGGTACTCTGGTCCGCATTTATGTTTCCTGCAATGGTGCTCCATGACGACCCTTTTTGGATGGCCTGATGACCGGTGGATACACGTGAAAATAAGGTGGTCTTGTGTTCGCTCACTCCTTGTAAAAGCACCTCTATTTCAGTAGAATTGAAGTTTTTCTTTCGTTTGTTGTCCAGCTGCTCCTCAGTCTTGCCCTTGCGCATTGCCATCTCTGCCTCCAGCTGCCTGTTGCGCACGGCACATTTTTTACCTTATTTAGGAAATAATAGGCGGTGACCTATGCAAATTAGGCCTTACATGCACGGGCATCGCAGTTGGCATTCATCAACCTAAGAACACCGGTGCGAACGATTATCCCTACTTAAGAACGTGTCGTGAATGTGGCGCAGTTTCCAACCCACGCCTTCTTAAGTACAGTTCTTAAGAAGACTTTTAACAAGATGTTCGTGAATGAGGCCCATAGTCCTTAGCTTTTTTTAATCAACTAGGTTGTTATGCAAATATGGAGGACACCCGCAATTGTTTTATCTCTTGCATCTCCCTTACAACATAATTTTTTTTTTTACTTAACCCTTGTGACAAGTGAAAGATGTTTTAATTCCAGTGCAGCAGGCACAATTTATTGGGGGTATGACTACGAAAATAAACAAAGTGATCATGTTGTAATGTGTACACACTGCACACAAATGAACCAATTGCTTGTCATCACTGACCCATTTTCAAATGTTTGCATTATAAGTCTGACAAATATACCATGTAAATGCATAGCCAAAGAAAACCCTTTTTTCAGGTTTCACTGAAAAGTGCCACCTTGGTTTCCATCAATGGAAAAGGAACAAAAACTGTATATTCACACCAATTAATACCTAAAGAAACAAGCCAATAACAGCTCGGGTATATATTTTTTTGGATGTGTTTACGTGGACAGTAAGCCGACCCTGGAAATGTGTCCTGTATCCTGAGGGGCAAAGGAGCAGCAGACCACTTGGCCAAACATGAAAGCGCTCTTGCTTGGACACTAGCGGGTTTGTTGGTCACAGCTCAGAACACTTGGTTTGGACAAAGAATGACAGTATGTTGTCCTGTGTGAGTGTATGTGTTGAGTGCATGCAAGACTGCGGTATGGTTTTTACTCACAATGCAACAGTACACGGTAAAATACGGCACCATTCAGTCCACTCTGCCTTATGTATCGCAGGTTTGCAATACATTTTGCACAGTGGCTTGCCTGTCCAGGCTGGCAAAAAGCCCTCCCCACGACATAATGCCCATTTCCCACGTTGTACATATTTCAAGGGAGGGACAGTCTGCCTAAAAGCGGACGAAAAGGCGAGGCATTCAATGACAGAGTATATACTGTAAAGTAGAGGCGACAACAACCATCGTCCCCGCCCATATGTGTCGATTCAGACTCGGCTACGTGCCCGCTGGGCCCCCCTGCCTCCTGGCCCCGACGTTGAGGTGCAGTGCACCTGTTTTTGAGCACTTCACCTCCGTAAACAGACAAAGATGGGTGCATAAGACGAAAACAGCATGCTGTCATTGTTCAGTATGGGAATGATGCTACACCCTGCACTTCAGGTAAGGAACTCTTACTGTTGCACTTGCACCTTCCTAAAAAGAAACACTGTCAACCAGTGGTGTCCAAAGTCCAACCCAAGGGCCATTTTCAGCTCGTAGCTTGTGCTTTACTGGCCTGCGGCTTATTCTAAAAATAAAAGTTGTTATTAATGAGATGTATTGCTAGATACACTAATATGCTTTGTTATCTACAACACTAAGCTTGTATATCTTAAAGTACAAAACACTGACCTACACTGGATTGGTTTTAGCATCAACTTCTTTAAAAAAAAATTAAAAAGGGTTATGGAACAAAAAAATGAAGTCGTAGAATCAAAAAAATGTCACCGGCCCTAAACCGGAGGTTCCAATTAGCTGTCTCTCAGGACACGGGACGATCCTCGGCCCAAATTGAGGTTGTTACTGGTTACTTGTGTTGCTGAGTGCGGTCCAATAACCATCACTTGCCTCTGAGAGAGAAGAGTTTTAAGAAGAAAACACGTCTTCAAAGGCCGTGTCTCCTTCAACGACACAAAATTGCCAGTTTGGAATTTGCACAAGAGCACCAAACATGGGACAAGTGGGAGAACGTTTTATGCTCTGATGAGAAAATATGTAACCTTGATGGTCCTGATGGCTTCCAACGTTTACTGGCATGACAAGGAGATCCCACACAGCACAGTGGAGGGGAGGACATAATGATCTGGGGTGTCAAGCGACAGCTGGCTATGTGGAGATGTTGTGGGGGCATCCCTCATGACTGAAGGCCCTTGTCTGTGTGGTAATGACTGGGTTTTTGAACAAGACAGCGCTACAGGTCACAATGCCCGCCTGACAAAGGACTTCTTCCAGAGGAATAAACTCACTTCTTTGGACCATCCTGTGTGTTCCCCTGATCTAAACCCAATAGAAAACATTTTGGAGATGTATGGCAAAGGAAGTTTACAAAAAATGGACATCAATGCCAGACAGCAGATGCCCTCCAGGAAGCCATCTTCACCACCTGGAGCAACATTCCCACTAGCCTCCTGGAAACGCTGGCATCAAGCATGCCCAAACCAATTTTTCAGGTAATTAATAAAAATGGCACAGCTATGCTTTACGGTGTCCTTTTTTGAACATTTAATTTGTATTTTAGGGAGGTTTGGGGTTCGTTTGAGCGATGGTCGTAAACTTTTCATCAGTTGATCTAACAGCCACTGTCAGTTTAATGGCTGTTTGCAATAAATTCATAACTCCACATCTGTTTGTATCACTCCCATTTCTTCTTTTTGCGTTTTAAAGCTCTACTTAGAAACTCCCTTAAGCGCCAACAGTGCAAAATGTCAATTCTTGCCCATTTTCAACTGGTCTTAACATTTTGATCAGGAGTGTGTACTTCAGAAATAATAATAGTAATTAGATTTATCTAGTGCCTTTCTAGTCGCCCAAAGCACTTTACACTGAAACAAATTATTCATTCACCCCACAGTCACACACCGGTGGTGGTAATCTACATTTGCATCCACAGCTGCCTTGGGGCACACTGACAGTAACATGCTGCCATTTTGCGCCACCAACCGCTCCAACCACCACCAAACATTCATTCACATTTATGACAGTTCCACTAAAAATTTCCATCTGGACCTAATCAAAGGGAGGCTGGGTGACTCGTACTGCAGTGACTAAACTTACACACATGTGCACGCACTCACGCACACACACAATGACTCATCCTTCACAGGAAAAGGAAGTGGTGTGAAGCTAAAAAGCTAAAACATTCACTTTGCCTAAAAGCGATTGCTTTATCCTAAAACATCAAGTCAAACTAACCACACGTGCATTCCTGCGAGGAACGCCTCCACTGATGTACGATGTGGCAACCATTGAATTCCAAACAGACAAGTGCTTCATTCAAGGAAAAAGAAATTGTTGTCCTTTTTTCATAGACTCGTGAGCGTTTTCAAGTGCCCACTTCCACAGGCAAGTAAGGATGTTAAAATCAATGGGAGAGGCCACAAAGGCAAAAGTCAATTTGTTCTTTTAGTTTGTTAGTAGACCACCAGGCGGTATTCAAGTTTGTGTAAACTTGGTACTTTACTGAGCATCTGTTGTGCAGAGAAGGGAAGGCTCAGTAAATTTCCATTTAACTGGTTCATGATATTTGTGGTTTGCTCTCACTGGTGTGAATCTATTGATGGGTTTGTAAACGTGGGCCATTTTCTCCAAGCTTTGGTTTCTTACTGTTAAGAAAACTCAAGTATGACCAAAATGTGTCACAACAATGAGATCCCTCTCTTCTCTTTTTGGTCACAACAATGGAAACAGGTAAGATGTTTGGCAGATGAGATAGTGAGGAGTGAAACTGGGCTAATACAGTAAACACAATATCAGGAAAATAATAATTACTGTAATGACCTGTAGATAACACCTCTCTTTTGAACCCGTCTTTGGAAATACATTTTTTAAGACAAAATCAATAACAAAATGTACTTTGTCTGGTTTGGTACTCTGGTCCGGACCCAAAATAAAAGGTAGTTGATGCCTATTTTGGTGCAGTTGGCTCAGTGATCACTCAACAAAATAGGTAACCAAAATAACAAAACATAAAATAACATAAAAACATGTTCAAAAAGGTCTGACTTCCTTTTTGAACATGTTTTTGAATGCCCCAGTTTTCGTGTGATTCAGTTGTTGACTAAAATTTTTGCCAAAATGTTGCCTTGGTGCCTTGTCACATTTTCTTACAGTGTTGCACTTAAAGGGTCCCTGATATGATGAATCAACTTTGCTTAAATATGTTACACTGCATATTGTGTAACATATCATGTTCTACATTGTTCTACATTGTTTGATTTTTGAAAGGGAAACGGTAAATTTAAAAAAATATGACATTTATAGTTCACGGCGCCAGCCATGACGAAGTCGCTCTCGCAGTTCAGCCTTATTTCCGGAAGTGAAATGATCGGGGTAATATCGCTCAGGTAAACAAACATGGCGGTGTACGAGACACAGGATGTTTACAGTGATTACAGTGAAGATTTGCACAATGTGTCGATAGTTGTCGAGGAGGAAGAAACATTTGGACATGAAACAGAGAACTTGCAGGAGGTGGACTTAAGCCTGAAGACATGGACATTTGTTGTCTTCAAAACACAGAATGGTAAGTGTAAATGATTCGGGAGTTGCTTTTCCTTTAATTATTGTTTTAAATCGGCTTCTTGATGAGCGTAAAGATGTTTTTATAGCCTGTATGTGTGGCTGCACATCTAGAATAAAATGGGGGCCCCCGCCGCCCTCCACGCCCTCCACGCCCTGTTCAATAGCATCCTTTTTAAAACTGCGTTTATACCGTACTTTCAAGCCAAATGCTTCTTGTGAAAGTGTTCCTTCGAAGCAGTCATCAGTGAAACGATCACTGAAGAGGACAGAACTTGAGGTGGGCGTCCATCTGTCTCTCGTTCTCTGCACTTGCTTCATCCATTGTTGTCTTTAACCTTCCTCTTTTTTGGAAAATAAAACAAACTTACATTGTCATTCAGCAGCAACACAACATTGTGGCATGAATACTATTTTGATGGAAAATACACTGAACCAAGTCGACGATCTACCTCGAGAAGCGTCTGCTTTAGCGGAGAGGTGTTACCCCGATGACGTCACTTCCGGAAATGAGGCTGAGGTACGAGCTTTATAGCTTACAGCTTTTATAGCCTTTAGCGTTATAGCTGGCGCCATACACTATAAATGTCATTTTTGTGAATTTACCGTTTGCTTTCAAAAATTGAACAACACAGTTACAAACAACATATAACACATTTATGTAAAGTTGATGACTCATGTCAGGGACCTTTTAACAAACTGTTGTAATTTAACCTTTGGCACATTTAATCTTGTGGTATTAATAAAGATGTGGACGGTCTACTACCAGTGTTGCTTGTTTATTCAGCCATCTTGGATCACACACCACTTAGTACTTACATTACTACGGTATCCTGTAAGGAGAGAGTTATGCAAAGTAATCCGTTTGCAGCATCAACAGAGTTCTATCCTGACAAGGGAAAAATAAAATAAAGATCAAGATTTAAAACTGCAATTCTTACTGTACAACGGTAATAATTCTATATAAAATGTATTTGTTGTTAATAGTTTTGGGTGTCTGGAGTGGATTCATTAGATTGTTTTTTGTACGTTTCAGTTTTCGTCTGACTTTTTGGAACGAATTAATAACAAAACCCGCTGTATTAGAAAACAAATGATCTAGTGAAGTTGTACACAAGTACAGTATAACCACAACAAGCACATTATTATACTTGAATGTGACACACCTCTGCCAAGGTCAAACAATCTTATATTGTTTCACCACCTTCATGAACAGCATCCTCCTGCGTATGTCCGAATTTACTTTATTGAGAGTCATGCATTATTCACAGAAACATAGGCCAATGCTTAATACTTATCCATTTTAATGGAAACGGGATACATATTTTTGTTTAATCCTGCAAATAAACAAACAAAAAATGCAGGGTGGGTAATTGAGTGCTACGTTCCTGTTGACTGAGCTAGCATTATTATCTTTGTGATGGATTAATGTTTGTTACAGCTTTTGAACCGAATCTTACAAATATGCACAATTCACTGTCCACATTAATATACAATACATTTAGAATGATTAAACATTAATTAAATAGTGCAATCCACTCTAATCTTGAAATATGAGCTGCACACTGAAACGTTTGCTCATGACTGGGAGAGTGACGAAATATGGTAGCAAAGTAGAGTTGCTTTTATAACTACTTTATTTCACATTTGTCTGCAAAATTTCTTGAGTACACAACTCAGTAAATGTAACAGATAATCCTCATTAAAATGCAGCAGGTGATTATTAGGATCATGCTGTGAAGTGGAGTTTATTTTATCAGTCGAGGTATACAGACACTTAACTTTCCTTTTGCTCTGATGCTGTCGCCACTGTAATAATCCTGTGTGTCTGGCTGATTGTCCTTGTCTTGCAGAACTGTCTCCATGACAGTAGTTATGTAGCACAGAACCGGCACACATAACAAGCTTTCAGTCACACTGCTACAACACTCCCGCCAATGCCAGTGGTTTTGGACAAGACCCCATCAGACGTCTAGCTGGTAGGACAACATTGACAGGCAAGTTGTCAGAACAATGGCAAGTTAAGGACACCGTCAGTGTGTTTGACTAAGCTGAGTTTAAGCCCATATTGGCAAGTGTGTTCGTCGATGTAAAGCAAAAGTAGGATTATGTTTATGCTTAAAGTCAGTTTTCCCCATCCACACACATGCTGCGAAAGCGGAGTTTTTCGAAAGTCTTCACCCTGGCCCGTGTTTCCCAAAAGCTCCGTTTTTAAAGACAAAAAATCATGCTTGCATGTGGAGGAAAGGCCAAAACATGGAAAAATATGCGGGTTTTAGAAAATTCATGCTCGTGTGGACAGCTTCTGTCTCTTTCCAGTGATTACGTCACTACTGCTATACTCCGCTAATGGTTTTTATTATGCTTCTACTTAATAAATTGTGTTTTTGAATGAGTTTAAAATAGTATCACTGTTTGTCAGACACTGTTTTCCAATTATGCTGCAGTAAAACAGTGTCGTTTTTGCACTATTGCTGTTTGTAGTCTGGTTCAATTATGCTGCATAATATGAACTATGAAATTCATATTTTCTGTTTGTTTTTGTTTCACCCTATTGCCGTATTGAGATGTTTTTGTTATTGTGAACCCTGAGATTCCCAGCCCTGCTTCTGACCCTCTCAGGAAAAAAATGCCAAAAAAAGAAAAAGAAAGATGGCAGCAATAGACTTTATTTACTCTTTATGCACTTAACTTCAAAAAGCCGCACCCAGCTCTACTTTTTATAGAAGGCCCTTTTGGAAAGATAAGGGAGGAGAGTTGGGGCAATAGTACATTAACCTGGACAAGAGGCCAAGTTTATTTAGCTTTATGGCAGAAACGGTGCAATACATGAAAGAAAGAAAAGGAGAGGAGCTCTATACTGGCTTCCAGTATTTCCCTCACAGCAACATAATTGTATAGGCCATGTTAGGGTTCCTTCCCACTCGCTTCCTGCATGCTATAATTAGACATGTGGATTCTCTGGCAGCTTACGCCGACATTGGGAGCCCTTTCTGTCTGTGCGCTGATCTGGGGCCAGATTTAGAACTTCCTCTGTGGAGGATGATGAAGTTCTTGAAGGAGAGAGTTTTGATCCAGCATCTTGTGCCTCAGGCAGCGTTTATCTGGTGCGTGGAATCATGTGAGCTCAGGGGGAACCCAGGAGACTCCACATCAACACTTGGCCAGCAGTCATTAGAAAGGGTAGGAGAGTAGTGAGAGAGCAGGAGGTGGAAAAACACTTAACAGCCCTATGCCCTATGTAACACAGACCTGATCTAGAAGCCCCTTGTGACCCCCCCTTCCATAACTCTTGCTACTCACACACACACACACACACACACACACACACACACACACACACACACACACTCAAAAGGCAAAACCGCCAAACCGTTTGGCAAAATGTGAGCTGCAGCAGGGCATTCCCATGTATCCAGCGTGCATGTGTGTATGCATGAGAGGGGTGGGGTTCAGGGTTTTCTATAGAGCAAAAGCAAACAGTCCATAAAGAGGCCCTGCCACTCTTCCATTTCAATGTAAATGAGCCTGACTCTGTTTGGGGGTTAAAAAACTCTCTGGGGGCCCGGCGACTACCACCGCCGGGGTCACCCACACACGCACGCGCATGTGAATTGCAACACACAACACACAAAATCTAAGGCAAGAGGCCCAGATAAAGAGCTCAGAGAGCCTGTCAGAGTGTCAGCTCCCATTTGGCCAAAGGCTGTGTGTGCGTGTGCGTGTGCGTGTGCGTGTGTGTGTGTAGGCAGGCGTACCACTTTTTTTTTTTTATTTCATTCAGCGCACACTCTCTTTTTCTCACACACACATCCTCCCAGAGCCGCCCTGCCTGGCTGACATGCTGTTTCAGACAAGACGTACAAAAGACAACGGAGCCCGGCTGAAAAGACAAACATTTCCTACATTTCCTACATCACACACTGCGGGGGCAAAAAAAAGAGAGAAAACAAAACAAAAGCTCTAAATGATTCTAGATGAGCGAAGGTTACACAAAAAAAGGCAACACTTTCAGGGATTCCCGACACGATTAACCTCTCAAACAAACACTAAAGGAAACAGCAGTGATGCATTTTAGGTTTTCAGCTTCAAACATCAAAAGCAGAGCTTGTTTTTCATGGCAATTCAGTAACTGCATGGATAGTTGAAATTTTATTTTAGAGTAAATTGCACTCAAAAAGGCCGCATAACCTCGGTGACCTGCACAAATAGTGTCACGCTCCCTCTGCCACCTGTGGACTGAACGCTGTTTGAATTACGGCCGATGCTGTTGGGACATAAACAGAGAGCATAAGAGGGCTGAGCTCCTCCCACTAAACCTTCAAAACAAGCACCGTGCAACATGAGGAGTGGCACTGAGAACTTGCCAATAAAGGGAGGTTTGCTTAAGAAACAGAGTAAACACGGAAAGAGAAAAATAGTCCTGAGTTCAACCCAAACACGTCTCCCTCTGCTCATGCCCTGACTGAGCGGAGGCAGGTGTGTGTTGCAACTTGAAGCTCTGACATGTTCAGGAATCTTTTATCGCAGCTTTTATCCAATGGGGGAATGAGTACAGTCAGATGGTGTGGTAGAAGAACATCCCTTTAACTGTCCCCACAAATCTTTAGTCTTGAATGAGCCACTGCCATCCTGTGAGGCAAGAAGACGGAAAATAAAATATTTTAGCTCACCAATCAGTAGCTGCTCATTTTGAGCAGACAAAACTATGTAATGGAACAAGAAGGTGTCTTCATTTTACTTTGAACACTGCAAAAAGTCATTATCTTGAAAAGAATATTTGTCTTATTTCTAGTCAGCCTGTCCAGGTTCATGATTTATAAATGCACAGCCATCAACAGAATGAAATATGTAATTTAGTCTTAGTAAAGTAATTATTATTTATCTTCTTTTCCAGTAAATAGCTACAGTCTGGGATGGATAAATTCTTCTTGTAGTCCATCAGACCCAAGAAAATACACTTTGTTCCTACATGCACAAAGTGAATTCAAGAAATAAGACAAAACGGTTTATTATCTAAAAAATAAAACCAATTGGTCATCCATTATTTAGTGAAATGTTTTATTTTCTCTTGTGTATTTATAATCGCACTTTAACCAAGCGAAAATATGTTTTTTTCTGATTACTCGATTAATCGAAAAAACATTTCAGTAGAATACTTCATTAAAAAATATTCGATAGCTGCAGCTCTCCACACTATTGTCACCTCTGTCAAGCTATTGTTATCCGTCCTACACATTCCACAGATCAGGACAGACTGCATGACCGAAAACTGGAAAGCCTTAAATGTCAGATGTTTGACGAGGAAACCTACTGTCTACTTTATCTTTCTATCTTTTTATCTGTTGGTGCTTATTTCGGTAGCTGGGACTGTGTGGTGTGTTGTAAAGGTTGGTTTACGTTGGACCGATCTGGGTGTTTCACAGCACTGTCAATGGCATCATTACTGGTGCAAACTGTAACATGAGAAAGGCAGCTATCAGTGTTCTGGTTGGTGGAAAGAAGGATTTACTAAAAAGTATCTCTTAAACTTGTGTGGACCTTTAAGTCCACAATGCAGGCTAACAGATGCATGTGATCTAGGGGAACTCCAGCCACCCTGGAGCATTCATGCTGTCCTTGACTGTCCGTGACTAGTCATGCTAGTGATACACAGTGTAGTCTGCCTCATGTCTAATCACTCCTTATGTTCAAAAGCCTCAAACCACAGCCCAGACCCCCTTAGGCAAGATTCGCAAGCATACAGTCAGGATGTTTCACGCACACGTGCTTGGGAGTGCTCATTAGTGTTCACTTTTCACCAACATGCATCTCTGTCAGTCCAAGGCTTGGCTCTGCATCAGTCACGGCCCTGCATGTACATACAGGTTGTCTGGCAGACAAAACAGAAGAGAGAAAAACCTACGACTTACATGAGTAGTAATGCATTCAGTGCAGGGATACACAAAGGCTCACGAAAGAGATGAGGAGTCCCCTTTTTCGTTTCTCCGTCCTCCGCAATAAAATATGTGTATTGAAAGTGTACTGCATTTATTGCTTCAAAACTCTGGCCTCAAGATCAAAGACCCTCAAATAAAAGTTGTCAAGCATTTACATCAAACCATAAAATGTAGTTCTTTAAATCAAGAGGTAGAAAGCAGTGCCAAATTGAGAGTGTAACACAGCAACTAGACAAATGCCCAGAGGAGAAAAAAACACTGTAGTCGTTTTTTTGTCCCTTCTGGAATAAAGTAGCTTATTATATACATACTATTTGAGATTTAAAGCATTTCCAAATGAAATAAATTATCATTTGTGGCACTACTAGCTTGACAACGAGGGGCCTGCATTCGTCTTGGAGGGCGTACTCAGCATTCCCATGTCAAAAATAAGCTCTTGACTGAACTTGACCCACACTAAACTCTCTTGTCACACAGTACCTGTTACCTTTTTTTGCAAACTCAAGGATGGGAACCTGATTGGAACTTCCACACAGAACTGTAACAGAACTGTAACATTTCTGTGTGTGACAAGGTCAATGCTGCTGCTGCTCAGTCAAGTCGAGTCAGCAGATTTACCTTGGTGAGAAACGAGAAAGCTCAGGGCACTGGGGCACCGGTCACTGGCCTGGCTGCCTTCCTGCCTATAAATTAGAAAGAATTATCTTGAGAGCTCCTGTTAGGGATGAGCATTTGTGAATTTTTTTAGAGTGCAGTTGTTGCCCATTATGGATTGCTGGGTGTGCCCAAAATATTACGGTAATCCCTTGTTTATCGTGGTTAATTGGTTCCGGACCCCACCGTGATAAGTGAATTTCAGCGAAGTAGGTTTACTTCTTTATAAATGGAATATTTTCATAACTACAGCATAGAAAACTTGTCTGCGACCTTCTATATACGTTTTTTAACATTATTCGAGCCCATTAGACATGGCCCAACGCCCCTATAGTCACCTTTACACTCAAAATAGTAGATATAATAAGATAAGAGTAAATACGCCATTTGAATTCTGCTCAGGGAGCAGAGTGGGTGGCAGACAAGAAGTGATGTCGACGATTCAGAGTTGAATTTCATCTTTCCGTGGGTTATGGCCGCAACGATAGCCTGTGTTTTCCTTCGGGATTATTGTGCCTGTTGTGAGATCATTCAAACCTGCCATAAAAGCCCGTTGTTCAAGTCTGGTCTTTGCATGTATTACCGAACATTGCAGTAACATTACTGACACCTAGTGACCACTGTAGAAAACTACATATCATTTACAGCGTGAATGCCTGACAGAAAATGAACATTTTGAGCAGATTTTGGCTTTTATAGCCTGTGGTCTTAAACGTTTGATCAGCTGATAAACAGCCTATTTCAGTTTAACTGTTGTTTTCAATAAATTACTTTTTCAAAATGCTTTTTGTCTCACTCCCCCTTCTTGTTTTTGCACACGGTAGCTCTACTTAAAACCTCATTAAGATCCAAATGTGCAAAATGCAAATTCTAGCAATTTTTCAACTGGTCTTAAGATTTTGATCAGGACTGTACGTTATCTGCATTTGCGTCACATCTCTCGCATCCTTGGGTCGCCGCCAAGACGTGACATGCACAATGTCTTCATTTAAAGAATAATTATGTTACAATTTTTAACACTTCAAATGTTTTATGCTGGAGCTTATGCTCTTCAGCAACAGTGCAACATTTGCATTATCCGCACACAGGACAAAAAACAAATACAAAACATTGTAGTATGAATAAAAAAGATTCAACATCATTTTTATTATGCCTATCCATGATAAAAGCTCCCTCTTTAGAGCAACGGATGAAGGAAATACCAGCACACTATATCAAAATCAAACCAGTAATCATAAAAGTAAGAAAAAAAGAGTTTTGTATGCAGATAGGATAACTGGAGTGAAGCAATCCACGGCCCATTTGCTTGTCCCATCACTGCTGTTTTACTGCAATTTCTCTGACTTTGTGAAATATTTCCATAGTCATTTGCAGTCAAGATAATCTATTGTGTACAAGGTTGCTCCCGTCATCACTTCTCGTGAGAGGATTGCATGAATTAAATGACACGTCTTTATTCACAAATGTAGATGCGGTTCAGCGAGATCATTTTGAGACTTTGTATTTGATACATGCAATGAATTGTGTCAGTTATCTTTAAATAACATGCATGGATTTGTGCCGGGCCCAAGACCACCTCTTCCACTCGTGCCAAAAGAGAGGAATCGTGCCATGCCTGGGCACGATTCAGTGCACTCGCACTTGT
The DNA here is from genome assembly GCF_027744805.1 of Dunckerocampus dactyliophorus. Lineage (NCBI taxonomy): Eukaryota > Metazoa > Chordata > Actinopteri > Syngnathiformes > Syngnathidae > Dunckerocampus > Dunckerocampus dactyliophorus. Next base: position 16,250,578 of record NC_072821.1, on the reverse strand, counting down.
CAAACGTTCCGTGCTGTAGGTGTTAAGTGCGCCCAGGCACGGTACGATTGCCCTAGTGTGAGTACACCCTAGGCTCATTGGTGTGACTTATCACCTGCTGCTATCTGAAGCTGCAGTTAAATGACTCTACTTAATCCACGATAGCAGCATGCTGGGGACAGAATTAACACACACTCTAAAAAGTGTCTCTTCCAGATGCACAGACACACAACATACTTAATGGCCGTAAGTGATTTGTCTTAGTCTGGGACAATTTTTCCAATTTTATCACCTTACTAAACAAAGATAAGCGGGAAATGATACGTGAAGAAGTGATGGAGAGAGGGGATGAGGCATAAACGTGAAGTGCACAGGAAGATTCCATTAATCTTGAGGAATTGGCACAGAGGAGCGGCTCAGTGGGGAGAAAACTTTATTTAACATGCAAGATAGCACTTGTCTATAGCCCCAGGTAGGACAGAAGCAGAGCTGAGCCTCTTCAGCACTCCATCTAGGAGAAAAACTGCAGAGAAAGGGTTTTTCCCTGCGATGGAAGCTATTAATTATCATATACCCTTACACTTTGCAGGAATTACTATGTAAAGTGAAATCCTTTAGGAGGGAGAGAATGTTGTTAAAGTTAAGGTTTGCCTGTTCCGTCTTTTGGGCGCTAACCTTATAGCGTGTGTACTGATGTTATCAGTCAATGCAGGTCAAAGGTCAAGTCCAGCTGCACTGTTTTGACTCAGAAATTGTCTGTATTCATTCTGCTTCCTTACCTCCTGACCAGCTGTGTACGTGTCAGACTTGCACTAACGTGAAGTAACTCAGCGATCCACAGTAATCCCTCGTTTATCGTAGTTAATTGGTTCCAGACCCGACTGTGATAAGTGTATTTAAAAATGAAATATTTTCACAGATAGAGCATAGAAAACATGTTTACGACCTTAGAAATACGTTTTTTAACATTGTTAGAACCAAAAAGTACAGTATAAAGGTGATTTATACTGTTATTACCCAATATAGTAGACATAATAAGAGTAAATAAGCCATTTAGAAATAAATAACACTCGTGCTCGTGTTTGCTATAAATGCGTTCCTTTGGGGGGGATTATTTTGCCTGTTGTGAGTTAATTCAAACCTGCAATAAAAAGCCTGTTGTACCAGCAATCCAGTCTGGCGTTTGTGTGTTTCACTGAACATTGCAGTAACATTACTGACACCTAGTGACCAGTGTAGAGTACTACATGTCACTCACAGAGTCTTTGAATGTGTCTTCTGAATGCCTTCTATTTGTATTCTACTTAATTTAGCCATGGTTATGTTTGAAAATGGTCAATTTAGGCAAAAAATACATACATATTCAACCACAAAACAGCATAATTTATTACTTATTCTATTTTTGTGAAACCATGATAGAGTGAAGCCGCAAAATTTGAACTGCATAGTTGCGAGGGACAACTGTACACCGCAGCAGCTGTGTGATGCTGCTCAAGCAAGAAGATGTAGCAAAAATGAAATAAAACTGTGGGACACATAGGATGTTATCTTTATTCAATGACAGCTGGAGGACACAAATGTATTGAAATATTCATTTGTGTAACAGCAGGGGAAAAAAAATCAATCCCATAAAAACACAGCTCTTAATAGAGTTCCATTAAATTAGCTCTCTGAGCTGTACGCAAATGGCCACTCCATGGCAGAGAGAGCGCTGAGAGGCCACTGTTTTGTTTTTTTTTTTTTACCAGGATGCAATTTAGACTGAATAAAGTCATGTTCCATTTTCAGCAACTCCCGACAACTGTTTTTTTAAAAGACACCTGATACACTCACGCCCCCCTTCCGCCATTTAGCTGGAGACACACTTGAAGAGCTGCATGTGTGGGAGGAGGGGATGGTAAATGGAGTTGTGAGGGGTCAGACACCAGGATTGCACATCTCAGTCTCAGTGCCGTCTCCCAGTTTTTTTGGTACGATGTGTGTATTTCAAGGTCGTACATACAATAACTTTTAATCAGGAGCTCTGTGTAAATGGATCATTTAATTGAATTCTTACTGTTAATCCACATTCCGATCAGGTGAATGCTGTTTTGTTTTTGCCGCTGCAAAATTGTATTCAACTATAAATGCATGACCATAAATGACCACAATGTGTACCATCAACTGCTGATTTGTAGTGTTGTCCCTAGCGCTACCCCAGGTGCGAATTACTATTACATTACTGCCCACTAAAACTCTATTTCATTATTCATCATACTTTATATCAGGCCCACAGCTCATATAAAATAATATGAGAAAAGAAAGTGGTCAAGAGAAAAGATAATATCATTAAAAAATACTTTTTGAAAATATAGTCTAATACAAAAATATTGTCTTAAATACAGTGATTCTGAAGTTCATGTCCATTTGAGTCCGTTCAGAGTCTCTTGACAGTAGTTACTGAGGAACTAATGAAGAACTAATGACGAACTAATGACTAAAGCACATAAATTTAGACAAGTTACTGTGGAACTAATGAAGAACTAACGAGGAACTAATGACTAAAGCACATAAATTTAGACCAGTTACTGTGGAACTAATGAAGAACTAACGAGGAACTAATGACTAAAGCACATAAATTTAGACCAGTTACTGAGGAACTAATGAAGAACTAATGAAGAACTAATGAGGAACTAATGACTAAAGCACATAAATTTAGACCAGTTACTGAGGAACTAATGAAGAACTAATGAGGCACTAATGACTAAAGCACATAAATTTAGACCAGTTACTGAGGAACTAATGAAGAACTAATGAGGAACTAATGACTAAAGCACATAAATTTAGACCAGTTACTGAGGAACTAATGAAGAACTAATGAGGAACTAATGAGTACAGCAGTTACTGAGGAACTAACGCGCATACATTTTGAGTAGTTACTGAGGAACTAATGAAGAACTACTGAGTAACTAATGAGTAGTGGTTAGGGTTAGGGTTAGGTCATCAACTACTGTAATTGTGTGTACCTTAGTGTAAGTGTTAGCCACATGAGCTAATAATTGTATAGAGACACAAGCTGTACATGAAAGTAGAAATGTAAAAAAAAGTCCCAAGTACCGATGTCTCTGCTTTTGATCTATTCCCATCTACTTCTAATCTATGCCCTGATCCCACCAGGAGGTGTGGCACTGAAGCAAAAGCGTCAGCACATTGGAGTTACTCAAATTGTCAAGCTTGAAGCCTGGAAAACATTAACACCATAACATCTGGGTGCAGAGCTCGGTGTGGGGGTGAGGAGTGAGAGGGAGACATTTCCTTGTTGGTGTGTGCTAATTACGGCAAAGCAGGTAGGGTCTGCGAGAGCTTGTCTGAAGGCTGACCGAGAGAGACGGGATTACCCTCTCCAGCCGCTCTTCTCCATGCTGTCTCTCCTGATGCATCCTTAGCAAGTGACAGGTGGCATTGGGTTCATCGCTCTCTCATTGCTATCGGACCTTTGTTGTAATAATAGTGTTTCCCTTCCAGCTGGACAATGCACAGAAGTGACATAAATACTACAAGTGAAGGGAAACTTACACTGACATACACTACCTAGCAACAACATTAGATACACATGCACAATCCAGAGAGATACAATACAAGTGAAGTGCTTTATCAGCAAAAAATAATTCTTAAAAAGCCAAAGCAATGCACATATTTATTACTGTGGTTGTAGTTTGCAGTGGTGTACTGTAGAGCTGCACTGAGAAAAAACCTTGGTCGAATTCCTATTTGTATGTCTCCAGGGGCATTTGACTCTGAAGGTTACACTGTTGTAGTAACGCCTTTCATCGTTATTATTATTCAGTTCTGCACCGTTGCAAACTACACCGACAATAAAGAACAATCATTTTAATTACAATCATTACAAATGCTTACTTGACAGTACTTGTACAATGTCGAAATAAATAAATGTACACGTCTTGTACAAACGCAATAGTGGGTCCGCGGTCAGGGGATTGTGTGCCTGGTGTGAGCAGTGTGGGTGTGTGCATAAACATCGCTCTGCTGTTCAAAGCATCTGCATTCACATGAGCAACCGATGTGGGTGTGATAGGCACTGAAGATGCTCCAGTGAATTCCATCATACTGGTTTGCCTTATAAAGCCAAGCACTTGATATTGACATGCAGACACGGTCATTCTGTTGTTTCTCTCTCGCGCGCACGCACACACATGCACCCTTGCCCCGAACTAGCTGTGTGTGGACACCTGATTTAAATCTAGAAGTCAGTGACATTGCTCAAAGCTGCTTAATTCTGCAGATTAGCCCATACAATTCACCTAAAGGTTAACAAGCATGACGTCTTTACATTCACCCACACAACATGAAAGCGTAGGTTAGTAACTACAGTTTGGAATAAATGTGAATATGATTTTGTAAAAAAAAATAAAAACATACAATACAAACTTCAAAGTCTTTGAAATATTTGTCTTTGAAATAAGTGTTGTCTTGCCACACGGTGGCCAGTCAGGAGATCAAGGGTTGGGCATCTCTGTGTGGAGGTTCTCCCTGTGCTTGTATGGGTTTACTCCGGCTAGTACTGGCAAGTACTCCGGCTTGCATGCTAGGTTCATTGGAGGCTGTAAATTGTCCATAGGTGAGAATGGGAGTGTGAATGGTTGTTTGTCTATATGTGCCCTGCGATTGGCTGGTGACCAATCCTGGGTCTACCCCACCTCTCACCCAAAGTCTGGTGGGATAGACTCCATTTCACCCATGACCCAAATGATGACAAGTGGTATAGAAAATGAATGAATGATTGAATTCAGTCTGTTTTTTTAATGTTTTTGGCCACTGCTGTGGAATTGAAAAGATGCCATTTGTAACATTTAATGTGTTTTGCTGTCATGAGACATTTGCTGGACTCAGCTCGTACAGAAGTCCCTGGATAAACGGCTTTTCCCTTAAATCCCAGATAGCCTCCCAGCTCCAAGGAAGACTTAACTGGCGACTGACGGCCTGCATGGGAGGTGGGATGGGGTTTTTGATGCCTGAGCTTTTGGACTGGAGCTTGGGGAGGGGGGTAGGTAAATATTTGGGTCAGCAGTAGAGGTATAAGTGTGCTCCCTTTGGCAGCCTGTGAGACCATTTGGAGTCAACATGAGGGGCCAGGCAGTAACAAATTCCCTGGGATTTGCACTGAGCGCCACTCGCCGGGCCATCTTGCTGTAAAGATTAAATACCGTGAAGGAGATGGTAGATTCTGTGAGTGTATGTGCAGTTGTCTTTTAGCGGAACCTTGAATGGCACCTTGCAGCTGCCCACATACTTTTGTATGTGTGTGTGTGTGTGTGTGTTTCAAATGCTGTGTCTGGTGGTAAGCTCACAGAATGCTACGGCCACCACCCTGTGCAACGAGCTCCTCCACACAGCTGCTCACCATACAGTCAGCGCCACACACTGCACCTGTTTGCATGTGTATGTGCGTGTCTGTGTATGCACGTGTGTGCCAGCGTCACACACCAGAATAGACCAAATGTGAGAGCGTGTGAACGGAGCAACCTTTGCACCGCTTCCTTTCCTGATCACTCATTGACCCCCGACATATCCTTCTCCACCCGCAACTAAGTCATATCCTTCCTTCCTGAACATGCCGACTTCTCTGTCAGCTCATTATCTTCATGTCTGGGACTTGCATCATCTGTTTAAGTCTTAAGCACTCATTAATGGAGCTACACTGGTGGCTCTAGCAAATATATCATGGGATCAATGCTGTAACGAAGGACTCAGTAAACAGGGGAAACTATTTATTATCATTAAAAGTTCCATCTGACAAGAAGCCGTGCTAAGTAAAAGCCAGAGTTAAACCAAGACCAGAAGTGGTGTTCTTAATTGGTAAAAACATTGTTCTAATGGTGTCAAGATGGCACTGCATTATGGGCACATCGTTATCCATTTTATGAATAAGACAGGGGGCAACTGTGTCACCATCCGCTCAAATCCAGGAACATTTTCTTATATCTCTCCTACGTGCGCTCAGCGATAGCCAGGCAGATTAAAACATTTGGACGAGAGACGAAATGGGATCAATAAATAATGAGTTGAAAATGTCACGTGCGTCACTCCGTCATCGGTGGTTCACGTTGATGTGGCTGCTTATCGCCAGCCACAAATGACTCACAGCACTGGCTATGAATATGATTAGCATTCTCATTTTACCCAAGAAAACCCTAATAAATAAAATTATGCTACAGAATTTATTTCATACATTTCCGTGAGTCGCCTTGAGTAAATGTGACAGTCGGCAGGATGGCGTCAAAGTAATGCAGATTTTGCCGTTTCCTTATATTTAGGGCAGAAAACATGATATGACTGAGTAGATATGCTTCTCACCCTCCCTTATCAGCAAAATGGCCTCATAAAAAAGGTGGCTGGACCAGCAATACGAGTAGGCAGAGCTCAGGTCATTTCACCGCTAAATATAGTTATATTTCAGTGCTATGACTTGTGTGTTTATTAGGTTGGCCGCTATGAAATGGGTCACCTTTCTATGACCTCTGCTGAAGAACATATTTTCATCAAGTTGATGCACAATGCAAATGTACAATCGTTGAAGTGACTTTTCGAACAGTTTCCCCTTTGCATTAAGATTGCGGACCCTTTAAAATGTGCCGTTTGTTTTGTACCAACCAGTAGAAACGAGCCAGATAGAAGCTAGACAGTCATTTTTCTATTTAATGTTACTCTGAGCTCCACGTCCCTCCCATGCAGACTGTCGTTTCTAATTTAATATCATCACTCTATAGATCATTATACCCCATTGTGTTGCATTAAAGATCTTTCATTATCATCATTTGTCTTCAATGATTGGCTGGAGGAAATTGCAAGCTGCTTCATAATGAGGCACGCATGCGATCAGAATTGACAAAACGTGGCTCCTTGCCCAAATATATGTTGACTACTCTGCAGAGAAAGTATCTCCTTGTGTTGCATTAAGTGTTGTTTTAACATACCATTTGGGGTTTACAGTAATCCTAACAGCAGACCTCTAGAGTGAGTGGCCAGATTTTTCACATGGGTGGCCCCAGTAGATCTGGCTGAGTAGAGGATTTAGAGAAAAGGTCTGCACGTAGACTGGATGACTAGAAGTCTCCCAACAGGACAGTGCAGTCAGGTGACAAATGGTGCCTGGGGCCAGCCAAGTGCCAGAAACGGCCTCTTAATCAATCAGAGGTCATACCAGAGTCTCAGTCCAGACTGCTCCCACCCTGGGAGGCAGCCATCTGATGGAACACTCAATGCCAAAGCATGGTGCACAACCTTCTCTTCTAATTAGTGTACCACTGCACCTCCAACTGTCATTGGCCATCAAGCGATACAATTCACTAAGGTTTGTCACAGTCAGGTAAATCTTCAGGTACCTTGTGCATGGGGGTAAGTACAATAGAGTGGCGTCCTACAAGAAAGTTATTCGTCACCAGTGAATTCATCAAGTGGATAACATTACATGTATACAAAACACAGGAATGCATTTTGGCAGATTTTTGCTTGTGTTTCCACAGTGTCTAATATCTACTGGTAGAATGGTACAACTGTTCACAACAGCAATGCAAAAAATGTCAGCCATACCGAACTGAAAGTTGATTTCAAAAAAAAAAAAACTTTGCAAGTTTTTGAAAATGTCCTCATTATCGTTTAAACCAGTGGTTCCCAAACGTTTTACAGTGGCGTACCCCTTCAGGCATTTGACTTGAAGCCATGTACCCCCTACTGCTGCACACGTAAAAAACATAAACCACTTTTACATTTCATTAAATTTAAATATTAAACATGATTATTTGGGTAATTCATTTTATAGTAAGTAATTCTGGTTCAAAAATGTATATTGTGCAAGTTTTACATGAGCACTGATAAATAGATGTGAATTTAAAGTATCGATGTATTCGTCTTATATATTTTTAATTTCAGCCGGATGTCGGGATCCTTCTCTTTGAATGGGTTGAACTTCAGCTTGACTTTTGTCCACCTGCAATCGCTAGGATTTAAATCTGCATATTAATTTGATACCAAAGTGAAAGGGAAAGTTGGAAAAAACATGATAAAACAGCATCCAAAGTACAAAAATACATACAAGCAGCAATAAAGCAGCAATAAAACCTCATTTTATCTCCACTCTCTCATCCTGACACGCACGTACATTGTCAGGTTTTCACAGTGCGGGGACTGGAACACCAATATACTGTGAGTTACACCTTCAAGACTGAACACTCTTAATACACAACATAATCATCAAACTTACTTAATTATTCATGTAACTCACACAGAGCAAGGAAGAACTTCATGCTATGTCTTCTTCCTTCTTTCTGCTATGACTGCTAGCTCTGTGCCATGAGGCGTTCAGCTGCGCTCATAATTGAGAGTGTTCGGTGCTAATTGTTTTTCATTTTTATTCATGTCCCCCCAGTGACAATTGGCGTACCCCTGGGGGTAAACATGTTGAGTTGGAGGAAAAACTCTTACGGAGCGTGAATAAAATAAGGTGAAAAAATAAGTGAAATAAGGCGAGATGCACGTTTATTCTTGCTCCCAGCTTGTCTTAACCATTAATGCACATTCTCAACACACACAATACACTTCCGGCCTTCAAAATAAGAGCGCATCATGTCTAATTGTGCAGACAAAATAAGGGTGTCATAAAAAATACCTTACATTAGAATTGGAATTGCATTGGTGTCTACGTCTTCCTTTATTAATCATTACAAATTATTTATCATTACAAATTGTTGAACATTTTGTACAAATGTTTGCAGCGGCTGACGTCCCATTCCAAAAATTTGCCAAGCTACAGCCGCTTCTGAATTACTAGGCAAAATTGTCCAACGATGTATTGCATCAAGGAAGTGTACGTATATGCAAATGAGCTGTAGTCTGCATTGACAGACAGAACTTCAGAGTATTTCAAGATTATTTCTCCGTTTTATGTCAATATTCAGACAAAAAACGAAAGTGGCACTGATTCAAAATCAGTGTCACTTTCAGTGTCAATGATTTTTATTTAAGTGCAATTGTTGCTAAAAGAGACTGAGAGTCCATTTTTATTTTCATTGGGGTGTTCATTGTTTGTTTAATTTATAATGTTGTTTGCTTAATTTATTTAAAAGCTCTTGACATTCCAATTACAATATTACATTTTTGAGAAATTATCATGACGGATGTCTGATAATATCGTCCACCCATAATTATCGTACCGATTTTGGCAGAAAAATGTGATATCGGAGAAGATCGGTATCGTTTTTTCCCTACAATAAAAGTCGATATAGAGCTTTTAGCACCAACATCGCAGAATTGCAACATTGTTGAATCATGTAGTTAATCCAAGCCTGTGAGGAAGAAGTAACTATTTGTTTGGCAAGCAGAGTACCAATAGAGCTAATAATGAACTTACCAACTCCAGAGAAATCACGGCGGGGGGTCACCATTCCACATACCATTCTTACTCACGGTGTCTTTAAAGAACACAGCAACGTAATAGGTAGATAACAACAGATAAGACACTACCAATGAATAATACTGAATAATCAACTATGTGACCTCTAGACATGTAACTTAGCAGCCATTTACAACAACAGTGCATACAGCAAAGCACGCTGAGAAACAGGAAGTGCTGTTGTCAAAACCATATACGTAAACGCCGCCGACATATCGGATGTGGCAAGGGTGCGCTGTAAGTGAATCCAAATAAATGTACTTACTTTCATAAAGCGCCTTTCTGCACAGAAATTTAAGTTAATGCCTCTCGTCTATACATTCACACACACACTGATATACTTGGGAAACAGTTAGGCACCAAAAACAATGTATTTGATCTTCTCAGATGCCTAAAATATGAACTTTATTGATCTCACACAGGTGGTAATTCACATTACATAACATATAGAGCGCAAAGTAGTGCCGAAAAACCATACACAGTACCGTATATGTATATGTAGTAGTTTTAATGCAATAAAATAAGAATATAAATAAAGAACATGAAAGTCATCAATCAAATCAATAATCAGCAAATTAATGTATTTTAAACAAGACTCCTTTAACTAAAAATAAATTAAATCTTTCCAAAACTAACATAAATCAAGGCATAAGAAACACAAATGTATTCTTATATAAAATATGTAATACAGTAATTATCTACTCAGAGATGGGTTGGAGAAGCCAACAAAACAACTCTACTCATTTAAGAGTATTGCTACTTTGTCCATTTTACTCAAGAAAAAGATATGTGATGTTACACATATCTGTATCGGTTGATATCGGAATCGGAAATTGAGAGATGGACAATATTGACAAATCGGTTATCGGCAAAAAGCCAATATCGAACATCCCTAATCATTATTACATGAATGAAAAAATCAATCAAAATAATGTTAATGACAGCAATATCGTTTATCGGCAATAATTTGTAGGACAATTATTGTCCAGCAAAAATAGTTCCTTTCGAAGAAGCAGCTACTGGCCTGGCCTGCATACTACAGTGCTTTGCAACTCTGTGCTTAAAGACGTTCAATTTGCAAGGTTGTGAAACTTTTTAACAAACGAATACTGTTTGGTCATTATTGTGTAAAGACAATCAATACTCAATTTTAATCTCAAAGCTTCTTAGCTGTCCCCTTAACCTGTTCTGTCCTCCGATTATGTTGGGAAATGGTCACCCTAAAACCTCTAACCCTGTGGTTCACTGGCCTCAAGCTTGTAACCCCCATCCTTGACACATGGCCATCTGCACTGGCATTTCAAGCAGTAAATAAGGGAGTGTTGCACCAAGGGGCCGGTCGAACCTTAGGCCTAGCTCCTTGCATTCTCCTCTTCACCTGGAGGCCCACCCTTGCACACCCCCTGGGGTTTGGCGACACACTGTAGGGTCTCAAGGGGAGCATGAGACTGTGAAGGTAGCACAGCTCTTCTGTTCTTTATCGACACCCCTCCCCTCTCATGCTGCATGCTATGGGTGTAATAGTACATCTTCATTTTTTCCTTTATTTTTGCATTTTCAAACAGCATAAAAAACAAACAAGAAAAAAAGATTATACATTCAGTCATTCATTCATAGTCTTGTTGCTCGACTGTGAGCGGTGTACATTTCACCAATTTTTCTTGACATAGTTCCTCCTCATATTTCCCTGCCATATATTGTGTTCATGATATTATTGAACCAGTCACTCGGTGTCGGTGGCCCTGGATCGAGACAATTCTTTGTAATGGCCTTTTTACGTGCTGCCAGCATGTGCTTAACAGGTAGTAATCTTCTTTTAACACAGAATCCCCTGATAAATATCTCAGATATAATACCACACGTTAAAAAAAACACACTGTTAATCTTGCCTAAATTCTCCCAAAAAGAAATCATTTTTGGACAAAGCCAGAAAACATGTGATTGGTCTCCACTGACTGCAGCACAGTAGCACCAACATGGCTATGCTACTTAAAAGTACTTTGTCTTGGTTTTGGCTGTAATAAAGAACCAGTTATGTTCTTCCAACAGTGTGTATTTTTAACCATAAGCATCGCCATTCAGTCTCTATGATATTTACATTTAGCCCGTTTATTTTTAAGGCTTTAGTACTTTCTCATACAAACCGATTTCTCTTCAAACTCTTACTGTCACACTTCTCTGCATCATCGTACTTTCCTAAAAACAATGTTTTATGTTTATGTCATGCGTTTATGTTTTATCACTGCATAAAACTTAGCAGTTTTATGTTTTGTGTTTTGTTCCCGTACTGTACCGAAAATGAATAGAACCGTGACCTTAAAACCAAGATACGTGCTGAACCGTGATTATGGTGTACCGTTACACCCCTACTGCATGCACATCATTTTACTCTCCCACTAGCCGTCCACCATATCTAACATGAATAAATTAATCTGTCCATCCCAGGTTATGTCAAACACTTTCACCCATCTGTCTCATGTTAACGCCAATAAACTAGATAGTCATGGATGGAGATGACGGTGCATGCCATTACATATTTTTTTGGAATGTCTACCAGTCTAGATTAGTGGTTCTCAAATGAAGGTACTAGTACCACTTGGGGACCTTGAAGATGTAAAATATATTTATTAAGGCTATAAAAAAATAGTGCATTAATGGTGGTAACTCATTTATTTCATTAATTACGTTCACATTTTTTTTGCATCATTAAGGCATGCGCATCATGTCAAGCCACATGTCCCTGTTATGACGGCAGACGGAGCCCCTATAGCATCCCCACAGAGCCGCTCTTTAATAACTTTATTCTGACCTGAACGCATCAACAGCAGTTTCATTCCAACACCATATACAGTATGTATCTCCAACTCACAAACACGTCTCTCGTCAGCTCGTCCTGGGGGTGACACTTCCTCATTGTCACTAGACGACAGTGAGGTTTATTAACTGACACTACAAAAATCCCGTCTTTATTATGCATGTATGTGCGGTCTAAATAAACAGAAAGACAAAGAAAAACAGTAAGTGGATATTCTTATCTCTCAGTAACGTAACCATTACTGCACAAGTACAATTTTCTGCATTTATTTAAGTTGACTCAACTCAAAAAATTAAGTTGCCCCAACACAAAAATGTGAGTTGACCCAAGTCAAAAATGTAAGACGGTATGGGCAGGCACGCTCACAGCAACCTCAAGATCAGGAAAAGGAGAACATTCAGCAATTTTTACTTAACAAACAAAAAAAACAATTGAAAAACAATTGAACTCGTACAGAAAATACTTTGAGTACAGTTCAATGAACAAATATTACAAATATTTGTTTAATATATATGATAATATATATTTGTATAATATATAAAACAGGGGCAGCACGGTGAACGAGTGGTTAGCATGTTAGGGGATCGGGAAGACCTGGGTTCAAATCTCCGCTTGGGCATGTCTGTGTGGAGTTTGCATGTTCTCCCCGTGCGTGGGTTTTCTCCGGGCACTCCGGTTTCCTCCCGCACAGGTTAGGTTAGGTTAATTGGCGATGAATGTGAGTGTGAATGGTTGTTTGTCTATATGTGCCCTGCGATTGGCTGCCGACCAGTCCAGGGTGTACACCGCCTCTCGCCCGAAGTCAGCTGGGATAGGCTCCAGCATACCCCCACGACCCTAAAGAGGATAAGCGGCATAGAAAATAGATGGATGGGTATAAAATATGTTATATGGGTGTTAAATATGTTAGTTATATGTTATCAGTATTTTTTAAAATCATTTTTCATCATCACTGGTGAGGCTCTGCCTCCCCTGCCTACTCACTGGATATTGATTCTGATACATGGAGCACATAGCACTTCATGTCACAGTTGAGCTAGCTGCGTCACTACGCCAGAAATTTAATTCCTCCATTTTAGCTCCTGCAATAACGATGTTACTTTTGCTTGTTTAATATGTAGGTCACAGTATGTAAATGGAGCATTGTTGTTGGTTTTTGAGCATTTTTTAGAAGGCTTTACAGGCAAAGTAGGTGACTCCTCATCACGTCCAAAACTGCTAGCACGAGGCGGCTATTTGGAATGCACAGAAAAAGGAAAGACCTGTGTTCTTGTCTCACATGAAGATTGTGAATTAATCCTTCATTCCAAAAAAGGTGCAATTTTCCTTTAAGAAGAAAAAAAAAGACTGCATTACTCATTAAAACCCACTGATATTGTATCACGTTCCTACTACCCCCAGTAAAACTGCCAATTCACTGCAAAAAAGGGCCAATCAATACAACCATCAATCACCGGACACCCATCAATCCATATATCTATTCACCCATCCTCTCTCTCAGTACCTGCATCTGAGCAAACATTGGACACATTGATTGATCTACCACCCCCATTCCCACTCATGCTGATTCAGTCCTCAGCAAGGGTAACAGGACAGCACAGAAATAACCCCGCATGGAAAGCAACATTGACAAAAAGGGATTAAAAGTCACACACGGTACAAGCACATTTGATACAAACCAGATACAACTGGCAGACAGAATTAAGAACTGTAAACTCTTATTCAGAAAAAGAGGAAGAGGGTGGAACGAGTGGGGGGGACAAAGACATTCATAAAATGTCCAACTAGAATAAGGGGGATCAGCAGTGCGAACTAGTGTTTCCTCTTCAAGCATTGAGATGCAGATGGAACTTTCACAACTCACAAAGGAGGCTGTCCGGAGTGTGGGAGTGTGTGTGCACTGGCGAGTGGGTGAGGATGGTCGCGTACGCTACAGAGATTCTCACACATCTGCTAACTTGCATCTCTAATGGAGTGCAAATGGGCCTCCATTGTGCGACCACATCGACCTGGCTGGAATGACCTGACACCTCCAATGACAACCTTGTGCACAATAGAGCAACCTATTCGTCCTTGTTTACATGCAACAAGGCCTGATGACTATGCAAATGTAGAAGACAAGAGAATATTCAACATTGCAATGTTGACAGAATAATAATGTGTTGTGGTCTGCGGTGCTGTAGATTGTGTTTGCTCACCTTTATCAGGATCAAATCAAACATCGCTTGCGGCACCTTGCAAAATAACCCAATTGTTGCATGCATTTGGTTTGCAACCGCCTTTTTCCACATGTTAAAACCTTAATGTGATTGTGTTCAACTTTTAAAAGGTAGAATTAAGACACATAGACCATTGGACTGGAAACCTTGCTTGTACACACTCTCATCGATCGATCATTGCAGCAGCCTTTGTACGCATGCGCAGCCCTTAACATTAAATTAACAAGAAAAGAAGATGAAACCATATACGTATTGTATTCAAAATGCAATGAAAATGGGCTGAAAATAATACTGTATGAGTATGAGTGAGAAGAACATTCACAAGAAGCACAGTAGTTTGCTTAATCAAACTTTATTTAGTGAAGTGAGAATGGGATTTCCATCAAGATGGATTTTATGAATTAATTAAGTTTTGAAATTAAGTACACTCAACAAAAATATGAACGCAACACTTTTGTTTTTGCTCCCCTGTTTTATGAGATGAACTCAAAGATCTAAAACTTTTTCCACATACAGTACATAATATCACCATTTCTCTCAAGTATTGTTCACAAATCTGTCTAAATCTGTGATAGTAAGCACTTCTCCTTTGCTGAGATAATCCATCCCACCTCACAGGTGTGCCATATCAAGATGCTGATTAGACACCATGATTAGTGCACAGGTGTGCCTTAGACTGCCCACAATAAAAGGCCACTCTGAAATGTGCAGTTTTATCACACAGCATGAATGTCAACCAGAGTTGTTGCTCGTGTATTCAATGTTGATTTCTCCACCATAAGCCGTCTCCAAAGGCGTTTCAGAGAATTTGGCAGTACATCTAACCAGCCTCACAACCGCACCACGTGTAACCACACCAGCCCAGGACCTCCACATCCAGCATGTTCACCTCCAAGATCGTCTGAGACCAGCCACTCGGACAGCTGCTGAAACAACCGGATTGCATAACCAAAGAATTTCTGCACAAACTGTCAAAACTGTCTCAGGGAAGCTCATCTGCATGCTCGTCATCCTCATTGGGGTCTCGAACTGACTCAAACTGACGTCGTCGTAACCGACTTGAGTGGGCAAATGCTCACATTCGATGGCATCTGGCACGTTGGAGAGGTGTTCTCTTCACGGATGAATCCCGGTTTACACTGTTCAGGGCAGACAGCGTGTGTGGCGCCCCCCAACCCATAAAACAAAACTGCACATTTCAGAGTGGCCTTTTATTGTGGGCAGTCTAAGGCACACCTGTGCACTAATCATGGTGTCTAATCAGCATCTTGATATGGCACACCTGTGAGGTGGGATGGATTATCTCAGCAAAGGAGAAGTGCTCACTATCACAGATTTAGACAGATTTGTGAACAATAGTTGAGAGAAATGGTGATATTGTGGATGTGGAAAAAGTTTTAGATCTTAGAGTTCATCTCATAAAAAATGGGAGCAAAAACAAAAGTGTTGCGTTTATATTTTTGTTGAGTGTAAATGGATGTTTGTTTTCAAATAGCCAAACCAAGTCATCGGAATATATTTAATCTACTGTACATGAGACAGTTTTAAACATTTGCAGCCTTTGCTTTGGAGGTAGCAAAAGTACTGTAGCCACAACATGAGCAGTCAGCGTTTAGTTTTCTATGAGTAAGGTGAGCCAGCGTGCTGTGGCTTTGACTTTTCACTACTTGGAGTCTTTGTATTTTATTTCTACTAGGATACGAGTCGGTTATCATTAAGCATTTGCAAGAAGCGATCGCATTACGGTCATTCTATGACTCGACTATGTTGTGCGCGTGCATGTGCATGTGCATGCATAGCGCAATCCTCTGGCCCACCTATTCCAGTCGTGTCAGAAGAGAAGAAGTGTGCTGTACGGAGCACTCACATGAGTCAAACATGCCGTGCATTAAGCCTGGATTATGCTTCTGTGTAGTCACTCCACTCGGGTGACCATATTTTCATTTCCGAAAACCAGGGCGCTTGGCCCGGCAACGATGCTCCAATTTTAACCAAAGATTCCTTATCATTTCAATACATTTAAAGTATGCCTCCTCTGTATGGATAGAAAATGCTTGTATTACAAATTACTATCTATCTATCCAGAACAGAACAAGAGGTCAAATGCTTAAGTATTGAAATGTAACCCACATTTTTGGGGTAAATCCTTTTCTCTAAAGTTGCAAGAACTTGGTGATTTGAACCGCCATTGTCCATGACATCCCCAATTTTAAGGAAAAAGAGAATGAAGTCTGTGCATATGTTTTGCTACACAGTTCCCTCCAACGCTGTCTTGATCCTTTAGTACCTCTTTGTCAGGGTTATGTGCGTGACGTGCAGTTATCTACCGAAATGTTAGGGGTGGTGTTTTTCAACTCAACTCAACTGAGCAACCAAAACACTTATTGACCTATTATCTTGTTAGCTTCCCAGAAATTAAAGAGAGCTGGTGAGTGTTATTGGAGCTGGAAGTGATCAATGATCACTTTTATTGCAAATGTTGATTCAAAATTGGAAGAGAATACGTTAGCAAAGGTGGGCTGAACCAATCATCATATGCACAGGAAATAATGTAAAAAAAAAAAAAAAAATCAATTGCAGCCGTTACGGTCCATGTTACCGAGACGAAAGGTTAAATTTTTTTTGGAAGGGATTGGAGGGGGAGGAACGAGTCGGTGTAGCGTATGCTGGCGCCTGCACACGCAGGAGCCTAGTCCAGGCTTTAGATGTGAAGTGAGCCCAAGCATGGTACAATTGGCCTGGTATGAGTACGCCCTTAAGTAAGGGTGTCACGAGAGCTCCTCACCTCGACATCACAGCATGACAAGATTTCTCATTCAGAAAAAAACTGTCTCACAATAATAAACAAATAAGTTAATCAGACATAAATGAAAATGAACTGGATAGTTTTGCCGGTCTCCTTATATTGACATATGTGTGTCTGTTTTCCTCACCTCTCACCCCCAAACATGCAGGAGGAGGGTTCATACTGTGCATTGGTTCAGCACCTAAACGCTTCATAGAACAGCTTGAGACATTGTGAAACAGAGTGAGACCTCTTGTCAGGCATACAGTCGCTTTGTCCCTGTGGGGAGAAGACGGGGCCGCTAGCACACACACACACGGTGCCGCAAGGGAGTCTTGTGAGGAGCAATGCAAAAAAAACGAACTTGCCCACCTAAACATATCCCCCCGACCCGCTTTTCCCATTTGAAGGAAAAAAAAAAAGGTACAAACCGACAGCCAGCACTCACTGAGACATTTGATTGGCGAAGTAACAGTGACTTATTTTTGTCTCAAAATATGTGGACAATAATATAGTTTAGCATCAATTTGTGGGACAATAAACATTTCAAAACGCACCTGCATTCTTTTGTGACTCAGTTAAATAAAAAAGTTTGTCCAATCAGATTTTTTTCATTGCACTTTTCTTAAAATTACTGTTAAAATCTCGTCCCATTCTCGTAGACCCAATCTTGTGTGTCGTCTTGTCTCGTGAGTCGGGTGTCTCATGACACCCCGGTCATTGACCAATAGAGCGGATGCCCTCACAGTCGCAATTCAACATTCATGGCACCACAATTTGAGACTTTTTGGTCCAAACATTTTTTTAATTCCATTTTTTTTTAATCCAAAAATAGGCAGTTTTTTGATAATAAAGTTAAAATGTTGCATGCATGTACCTCCGTTAGAAAGCCCATAATTTTAACATGTTTATGTCTTTATGCTTCATTATTAATATTTTTTCATGTTGTCATGCCGGTAATGTTTTTGCACTTCTTTCAGCAGTCCTTGAATGCACCATATTTGTGTGCCGAGTCACAAAAGTTTGCGTCGACAGCCAATCCGACCTCAAAACTTGCAGCGAGGTGAACACTAGTTACTATACAGCAGGGGTCACCAACGTTTTTTCTTGCGAGAGCTACTTTTAGAAAATAAAAATGTCCACGAGCTACTAATTTTTGTAGAAATGATTTTCATACCTTATTTCAACCCAAACAGATCAAATATGCTTGTTTTACCAAAACATTCACAAAATGCTGGTATCCACAACTCACATTTAATGTTTCAGAATACATTTCTTTCTCGTGTTCTCACATTATTAACTGAAAACCTGAATGAAAAGCAGGCCTGCGGGCACCTCATGTGGTCGTGGGGGGCTACCTGGTGCCCGCGGGCACCACGTTGGTGACCCCTGCTATACAGTATATGATCCTAAGTCAATACTGGAAGTATAACAGGCAAGCAGTGTGAATTATATACACACGGCTTGGAGAAACGCCTGCCAGATCATCTTACATTATCATTCATTAACGATGAGTAGCTACGCATGTAATACTGTTCTATATGCTACTGTATATGCAATAATCATAAACCTCACAGAGAATATTACACATAGTACCATATAGTAGAATTCTTTGTGGCCCAATAAAGCTGAAGTGGTTATTCTCTGTGCATTGTAATGGTTGCCATCGTCATTGTGTGCCAAACTTTCCTCCTCTACTTGTAAAAGGAACTTTCTAAATACTGTAAGGGCTTATCCCTATCTCCCCAAATCCAAACATTGCTAAAAGATGTGTTTAACTGAGCAGCAGCAGCTTGAGCCTCAACTGGGCTAAAATGAGTTTTAACTTGGAGCAGTTGCTGACTTGAAGTTTGGGGGATGGGGGGTATAGCACAGGGGGGTGCAATATGGGGTCACACAGGAGGGAGGAGGGGTGTTTTTATTCCTGCCTCTCTCTCGCGGTGGCTCTTGGAAAGAAAGGAAGGAAGCCAGGAGCGAGGCAGAGAGGTCCAAAAGCGAGCGAGCGAAGAGAGCTGGATGGTGGGGGAGGGACTGGAGCAAGAGCGCTCCTTATTGGCGGAGCGTGGATCTCTCCCTGCGTGGATTGACCGAGCTCGGGTCAAATTACACCATTTGCCGTGTCTGCTTTAGTTTGTTTTTCTCTCAGCCACTGAGAAGTTGGAGCGACGCGCGCTATATTTACACCCCGCTTTTGGGATTACTGTTTATGGATACGCATTATTAAAGCATTCAGATGAGGTGAGTTATTTGCAGAAATCTGCATCTTTTTAAGCACTTTATCGCCAAGAGAAAGGAAAAGGAAGGGGAGCAGATCTTTACTGACGAAATCAAGCTTCTTGCATGTGCAAAAATGGAGTTTGCGTTGGATAAATTGTGCTTTGTTTTGATTGAAACTCCATTTAACGGCTGTCTTTGTACTCTTAACTGACAGTCGTTGCATGCTGTTTTTTTTGTCCATTGTAACTGATATTTACTTTGATGTGTAGCGCCACACAGTTTATTAGAATGAGTCATAAAGAGTGGTAGATGGAGCAGTAGCCTGCTCTTCGTGCTCCACCCGTGAGCAGGAGCTTTAACCCACCATTATTATTATTATTATTATTGTGTTATTGTTATGGAGCCATGTTCGTAGATTTAAATGTGTCTAAGTTAGCTGTGTGTGAGTACATGGAAGAGTGTGGTCGTAGATCTGCTTTGACCATCAGTTCTCACATCCAAAGGTGGCCCCCAGGACCGAGTCTAGAGAGTCCCTAAAACAGACGCTTAGATGAGACGAACGGAGCCAAAAACTGGATTTAAAGCGATAAGGGAGCTTAAAATAAGAGGAATAATACATACTGGGTCTTTTTTTATAATGGATTACCGGAGGAAATGACATTCAGTCGGATTGATCTGTTCATGGGCTCAAGGTAGGTGTCCACAGATTTATTTTTTGCCTGTAATTTTTCCTTCTATCAATAGTAAACTGTTATTTTAGATAAACTTCGGATTTAGTAGCAGTAAATTGGCTTAATCGTGTCCTGATACCTCTCTTTAAATGAGTACACATGCATCATTATGTGATTAAAATGGACTGGAAAAATTGCCAGAGTTTATTTGTATTTACCCGTTTTCAAACATTGGCATCCAGGATTTAACTTTCTGTTAAAAGATTGGGCTGAATGGGCAGTGTGACTTTTATCTATTGCTCGTTGCCCTCTCTTTATGGTGCCTTTAAATTAATTTACCATATTGCACTTTTCTATCTCTGCTGGATAATAGAAAAGCCCCATCACTGTTGTCTCTCCTCTTGTGTCCCCTCCTCTTTGTTGTCTTTTGTACCAGTCCCACATGTGGACACTAAAGGCCTGTGAAAAGATTTACCACGGATGGAACTTTCAATGCCTTTACGCCCGAGTCCGGACAATGCAAGCATTTGTGGCTCTGCGAATGCAAGGATTGTGTGCGTGAAAGTAGAAGGGAAAACCTAACTAGGACTATTAGTATTGAATGTGATTAAACAATGTAAAGAATAAATGCATCGTATCGGCCAGTATGCTCATGACCCTTTATTTTTTTTATCTAAACCGATTGGTTGAGAGATGAGCCACAAGAGCATTTAGTCTGCTTATTCTTGCACCTGGAAATCCAGCGATTATTCAAAATAGTGTTCCCACTCATATTTTGTTCAAGTATATTTTTAAAATACTACAATAGTACAGTGTTACAGTATAAACTCGGTGTTGGCTGAAGCCTCACTGTCTCTCAAACATAAGAACCAGCTGTGGGCTCGCTGACAGCTCAGCTTGTTGCTGTGCCTCATCTCACCTTGCTGGACACCAGGTCAGAATTCAGCAACCAGAACGACCAGAGTTAACCTCCACTACAGCCAGCTGTAACCCGGAACAACCATCATTAAACCGCAGCGCGGGGTTTAGTGTGAACAACTGCACGGACACTCCAGACTGCTGCTTGGAAATCAAGAGCTATTTAGTCTTTAAAAGAGTGAGTGATGAAAGTTTCACCTCAATTGAGGTGCACAGAGTCAACATATATATATATGGCTTGCTTTGTTCCTTCAGAAGCCCCTTTTAGGAGCCCCCAAACTGTGCTCTCCTGAGCAATGACCGGGGGTGGGGCTCTATTGTGTTGATGTGGCCAAAGCCCCCCTCCCTTTGTTTCCTGGTCACACCTGCATCTTGGCCCCTTTGTGCTCCAACACGGCAGAACTACTGCTGAGTGCAACCTTTCACCCGTTTCACTGCTCTTGTCAAGGTGCACAAGAAAGGAGGAGAAAAACCGTTTAGGGTGATAACTCCTTCCAAACTTTTCTAGCTAAGCCCCTTAAAAGTGACCAGGTAGTAGCCGCCTAAGGGTAGCAGTGGCTGAAATGAATATATACATAATAAAAGCTCTGGGACATCTTGACTTTTTACCTACAGATGATAATATGCTGTAGAACGTAGGCACTCCTTCCCAAAGACATCCAACTCGGTGCTGGTTGTTTCTGCGTGTACAGTAATCCCTCGTTTATCGCGGTTAATTGGTTCCAGAATCGAATGTGATAAGTGAATTTCCACAAAGTAGGACTCCTTCTTTATAAATGGAATATTTTCATACTTACGGCATATAAGACCTGTTCACAATCTTTATTAAATAACACCCATATGGTCACCTTTTCACTCATAGTGCCCAATATAGTGTCTAGAATCAGAGAAAATGAGCCATCTAAGACATAAATATATCTCGTACTCGTGTGTGTCGTAGTGATTTTGTTCCCTCGGGGCAGTTGGACAGATGTGTTTAGGACAGGAAGTGATATTGGGGGTTCAGAGTTGAGTTTTAGCTTGTTGTGGCTTATGGCAGCAACAGTAGCCCGGGTTATTATGATTCTGATTATTGTGCCTGTTGTGAGATCATTTAAACAATTACCAACAAACCAACAACCGAACAATTACCGACACCTTGTGACCAATGTAGAATATTACATTCACAATTAGAAGGCGTCTTCTGCCTTGTATTTGTATTTTAGTTCATGTCGCCGTTTCTATGGTTGAAAATGTTTAATTCAGACAAAAAATGAGTACGATTGGCTTAAACGTCAGTTTTTTAAACTCCAGGGCCATAGTCAACCACAAAACAGCACAATTTATTCATAAGTTTGAAAAGTGATAGTGAAGTCCGTCATTTTGAACCACGATGTAGCGAGAAAAGACAGCATACGACACAATCTCTCCTTGTATTTGCTGCTTGCTGCCTTGCAAGAATATGTGCTCCGACCTCCAAGCCTGAGATTCCCTCAGTCAGTTCTTGGTCTTTGAAGTACACACAAACCTCGTCAAAGTGCTGCGTTTTTTTGCTGCCGCAAGTAAAGATTGTTTGGCACTTGAGTGCTTGTGGTAGAGCACTTGGCCGATGAGATGGGTTTGAGGAGTTGCAAAGCTACGGTACATCTTATGCAGACAGCAGCTGCGCCTTGTCTATGCTAATGTGTTTATTGTGTCAGTGTTATTGAAATGGCTCAAAATGAACCGGTAGGCGGCTGATTTCCCAAAGTGGCGGCCGATAATGTTCATGCTGGGATTACATCCAACCATCACATTCAGGCGCGATGCACGAAACCTCACACACCGCTGTTGTTTGCCATCCTTTTATGAGCACCAAATCGGACTTCCCTGCAAAACGGCATCCAAAGGTACGGTCGATGAGAGCTGGTGGCTGACATATGCCAGCGAAAGTGCAGCTCGGAGAGAGAATATGTGTTAATCTGTCATTTTAGGCTCGCAACACTAAATCCTCAGCTTTAACTACCAGAATTGGGCTATAGACCCCCACACCAAATCCACCAGACCCTCATACCCCCTCCTCTCCCATCCTCGGTGTTAAACACCATGGGTTTGATCCAACAACATCAGTGGGGAAGTGCGTGGTTGCGGGACATTGAAAAGCCTGTAATAACAGAGGTAGAGCAAGGCAAGGCTGAATGGCTGTGAGTTGCGTGACAAGCCCAGCGTCTCTGGGCTTGTTTGAGGCCTATATGTACATGCACGCTTACACACACACACACACACACACACACACACACACACACACACACACTCTCTAACTGCAGGGCAGGAACCAGAGACTGCAAAGGAATAGTCAATAGAAAACATTGTGGGCTCGCAAGAGATTTTGAAGTAATTTTAGACCGCTGACCTCTGGGTGTCGTCTGTTTTACTTTAGTTTGAGGAAAGCCTCTACTTCTGCACTATGACTATTAACATGCAAGATGTAATGGTGCTGAACTACCGCCTTTGGTATTTGTTATATTTAATTGTTTTGTGAGACATGTTGAAAGTCTTTTTGTACTTATTTAGGGCTCTAAATTGTAGCAAGCAAGATCTGACCTGTGAATACACCCAAGCGAGGCACTGACGCAAACTCAGCAGTCTGCATAATAGCATGAAAGTATTGATATACTCAGTATCTCAGTGTAGTTACCTTTTATACAGTAGTTCTGCTTCTTAATGTTGTTGTGCATTTGGTGTCTATTCCTGTCCCGGGTTGTAGTGAAACACATTTGTTGGTGCTAGGTAGTAAAAATACCTGCGATGCTTTTAAGGGCACCGCTGCTTCTCGTTTAAGAGAGCTGTGTCATCATTACTCATTTAGATTAAGTTGCCTTGTTACTATAGATACATGTATATAGATACATGTATACATGTATCTATATACATGTATCTATCCACCCATTTATTTGCCACCTGATTATAGCTAAAACAATTTCTCCGTCATCTGTGTTAGTTATTAATAAGGGAGGGGAAGTTGCCCCATTTGACCCCGTGCAGTCACTGTAGTTTGTCAAAAACATCTAAGCACCACTATTAAGCAGACTAACTTAAGTCTGGTCCGGGCCTAGCATTACTCATAATGACATTGCTCACTGGAAGGCGTCAGTATCCCACGGAGTACTGAATTGCCGTAATTACGCTCTGTGAATGACTAAAACACTCGTATACCCTGGTTTCATTTCAGCATCACTCCAATCTGTCCCGAGTGACAGGTTACCATTCAGACTGAAATTCGATTATTAGTGCGTGGAAAAATGTTACTTCGTAATATCAACATGTTGGATTTGAGATAGGTTGGGTAGGTGAAGCAACCACCCCACAAAAGCTGGCATGCGGGTGGTTTTGTTGGAGTCATTGTGCATTTATACTGATTTGGGCTATGGCATTGTAAAGGATTAAATAAATCAGTGAAAAGTCACCAGATTTTCAGCCTTTTCCACATGATTGCAGTGTAGCGGTGATATGGTCTGCCCTGCTTCCTGTGTGGATCAATCAAAGCACTAATGGCTTGGCAGACGGGGCTCACAGACACACTGGAGCAGGTGTGCTTTGGGGCTAATTGAAAAATGAATCATTACTGTTTGTGTGGATGCACATGTATTGGCCTTGGTGATACGTAATGTGAAAGCATGATGATGTATGTGCTCCCAATAAGTGCGTGGATCCCAGCATGCTCCCAGCTAATCCATGCCTTTGCCCGTGTGACGTCTCCCAGTAAATTGTTTATATCCGTTCAGGCTTTGCCCACATGAATAATTTGTTTGCCTTATAAATATTTGAAATGTACACCAATCATTTAGAGGCACAGCTTGCCTCTAAAGCCCGCCTCCATACACACTATACACATGAATACTACCTAAACTCCTGCCACTCTCACACTAAATTATATCTTGCACTTTCTGGTATCATATCTACACTCAGATGCTGTAAAAAAAACAAACCAAACCAAAACTGCATAATTACTACAATGTCAAAACAACAGAGCGTGGCTTCGTCCTCATAACACAAAAATGGAGTGAATCACTGCAGTGCAATAAAGCGCTTTGGCCCCAAGGAGATACTGCAGCAGTAAGAACTAACAGAGCGCTAATAGAAGTCAGCTAAGGTCACATGAGATGGTGCACTGGTGATGGTGATGAAGTTGCAATGAGCTGATCAGTGTTGAGCTTGGCCCCACACAAACCAATCAGAGCACAGATGTACAGAGGCAGCAGGGCCGCCATGCCTCTAACAGAGTGAACTTCCGTCGCATCCAACACACACTGAGACACCCCACCAGACCGTTGGCTGACCTTCGTTAGTTAGCAGATGCAGGAGGAGCTACAAGGAAAATGTCCTGCTCTGTCAGTTATCATATCGCAAGAGGGGGCAATGTGTGCGTTGATTGTACGGCCACCAGCCACAACGCGCACAATCTAATGAGATCCAATACAAGAACTATCAAAATGTCTTTACAGAAATAATAATGTGAAGTTTTGATGCTGTTTTTAATATTCTTGTATGCTACACAAGTCAAAATATAAGAAAACACTGGAAGGACTGCAGCCATACTATATGTACATTTTAGGAACAAAGGAATGTTTTTTTTGGTATTTGTCTCCAGGTAGCATCTCCACTAGTGTGAAACAGGAAGTGTCGTCTGTGAGCAGCCATGGGCCACAGAGCTGCGCTTCTGCTCAGTGAGCTGCTGCTGATGCTAACAGCTTCACATACCCTCCTCGCAGTTAGCTTCCCTGAGGACATTGCACCCCTGGATGTCGTTGATGCACACTGTGAGTTTACACACACACACACACACACACACACACACACACACACAAAGTCATTAGAGAGCCGTTCAGCTTATTTTGGTAACCTTGAAAACTCAACACTCACTACTCGTACTTACTTCTACCAGAAACTACAGCATGATGTTTCTATTTATAGATATGAATCAATACACAAAAACTCAGCAGCAAGATTAAGTGGATTTTTGTTTCGACATACAAAATAATTGCGAGATTGGGGCTGATATATCTAGCGACATACTGTGCAAACAAAACAGTGATTCAATATGCTACCACTCTGAATAATAACCTTACTTGAATTCAATTTGATTCACAGCGGCCAAGCAAATGCGTTGTGTAGCTAGAGTGGCTCTCAGTAGAGCGCAGACCTTAGTCAAGGTTGACCAGGCATCATTTGGCTCGATCTCCCTTCGCAGAACATACATGGAAATATATGAAAAAGCTCCAATCAAGTAACAAGGCTTGAAAAAAAATAGTCCAAATTCATGCCGAAAACTGACTCCACAAAGTTTCAAGGAAATAGATTATGTATTATTGGCCTATCCGCCAGCAATGTGAATGAAAACATAACTAATGTTGAATTCTAACATTCTCTTTTGTTGAGACTATTAGGTTTAACCCCAAACTAACCACAATCAGCTTGTCCACAGCACATTTACGTTTAAAAATCAGATTATGAATTCATGCACCGTTACATCCCTGATGTCTAAGCCGCACTCTTAATGTAGCAAGCGTGTATGATTCACTTTTGCACGAGTGTCCGCCTCTGTACTGAGCATTGTGTGCATGTTTGTGTTGGCAGTTTCACGGCGGTACCCTGTGTTTAGAGGCAGGCCCTCTGGTAATGAGTCGCAGCATCGACTCGACTTTCAGCTGATGACCAAGATACAAGACACGCTCTTCATCGCTGGAAGGTATAGTCAACATGCGCAGATGTCTATTTCCCCTTCACACATCCCCCACTCCAATTCACTAACTCACATCTTGGCAGGTAAACAGTGGCACAAGGAGGAGGGGGAGAGCTCTTAGTGTTATTGGATCAGTGGCTTCTAGGCTGCCATCTGATGTATATAGTCGCTATTGATCCAGCAAAACCGTCCATCAACCCAGTCCGATGCTCTGTCAGGGATTTCTTGGCATCTCTACATGTATTTTAAGTATTTATGAGCATTGGGATTAATCTTTCCTCCAGCCACCAGTATTGTTGCAAGAAATCACCTTGACATCTACTGTATAAAACCTCCTGCCTCTGTAATCACAACCATATGTAGTTCTGGTGTCCTGTAAATTATCCTGCCAGTTGTAGGTGTTCACATGGGCTGGCTGAAAGTGAAGGGAATTACTGTTCCCAGTTGGGTATATACTGTGTATGTCATAACTGGCACATCATCAAAACAAGAGATGATGTCATCCAAAGTAGTGAAGCAGACAAGGTAATAACATTTTTACCGAGTAGCCCAAGGTTTCCCCGAGGATGTTTTTGAAGCTGTGGTGGTGTGCTGCATGGGAGCCGGACTGCTGCCCCTGTGTCGTGCCGCTGCTGCTTCGCTGTGGCAGCAGATTTTTAAAAACATTTTACTGCCGGTAATATTGTCAACATTAGGGTAGTTTTCACAGGCTTGAACAAGAAACATATTTGAGATTGGTATTTTATTTCAAACTAATTGTGGTCAATATGTATATAATAGGCTATATCTATAAAGCACAGGGGTGCTCGCAGTCTTTCAAACGTTTATGTTTAGTATGTATATAAATAGGAGTATTTATGTACATTGTACATTTATATCACAATCAAAATGATCTACCTCTTTTATAAAACATACAGCATATATAAAATCTAATGGTAAATTTGAATATGCAGCGTCCATTATACATTTCACGTAATACGTTCGGTAAGCATGTGTAATAAAACATTGCAGATACGGTATATGAGAAATTAAAAGGGTTATCCAAAAGACAATGCAGCCGAAGTCAAGGCAACATATTAAAACGGTTTCAGCACATTTTCCAGGGCACATTTTCCAATTAATCATGAAATAATAGTTTGGCAAACGAACTGGGAGAAAACATTTCTATAGTGGAGCTCATGATGCAAAGTGCAGCCATGAAACAGTTGCCTTTTTTCTACATACCTAGCTGCTGCAAATGAACGGATAACTTTTGTTATAGATATAGGCATTTTTTCACTGAGTTAGTTTATAAAGATGATAGTTGCATTATCCATGTGTGGCTGCTGACATCTGTCCTACACTCATTTGTATGCTGCCAAAGCACAAGAGCGAATCAGGAGGGGGCTTAATGTCAGCTGACCGATGTCACATGACATCTACAAAGTGACGGTTATGATGTGGGTGACATGCACCCCACACTACCTTCGCGATCGCCGTAATGGGCGTCCCTGATATAGCACATACGGCTATTGATACAATTTATGAACATTGTTTTCATGTAAAAAAAAAAAATTAAAAATAGAACATTTCCAAGGTGTGGCAGCTTCTATTTTGCGCCACGATCATTACATGTAGAGGAAACCCTGTAGCCAGTTGAGAAAAATGAGAATCTACTGAGCCAAAACCCTGTGTACACGCAGCAAAAAGTGTGCTCATCATTACCATCACAGGTTTTGTTTAATCTGAAGAGCTCATGTTACCACAAAAACCAAAATTTGTGTTTTGAGAGGCAAGTGAGTGCTATTTGAATCTACAACAGATGTGATTTTCCTGGGATGAGCTCAGCTCTAAACAAAATCAGGAAAACAATGCAGATGAGCTTATGATTATGCATTAGTGTCTCTGTAAAGAGAATGGAAACCAATGTTTCATTTTATTGTTTAACGTTGCACATTTCAAATTGTAAAAGTGCTTTTTGGTCATATTTTAAATATATGCTTTTTTGTTGTATTGACATTGTGCTTATGTTGCCATCCACAGAGACCAGGTGTACCTTGTAAGTTTGAGGGAATCCTACAGGAATGAGATCATCCCTTACCGGGTAAGATTCTCGCCACAAGCAGCTCTCCTAAACCACAGAAGCACACACAAAAAAACAGCCATTCATCACAAACTAGGCTGGTTGTAAAATGAGAGAGTTGAAACAAGAGAGCCCGTGTGTGTGATGTATATGCATGCAGGGATACAGTATGTGTGTTTGGTTCCATAGAAGCTGACATGGAGATCAGGCCAAGCTGACAGAGAGATGTGCGCCGTCAAGGGGAAACACAGAGTAAGTACCACTATAATTAACCTCCCGCTTTGCTTTTTCCTTTAGTGCTACTTAATAGTGTAAAACCACAAAAAAACAATGGTTGGCTCTCATCATACTGTTTATAGGATGAGTGCCATAACTTCATCAAAGTGCTGGTTCCCAGAAATGACGATCTGGTCTTCATCTGTGGCACCAATGGCTTTAACCCCATGTGCAGATACTACAGGGTTAGTATCAGCCATATACACACACATCCTCTTTAGTTGAAAGGTTATTCATATTCAGTATGTGTGATGACACTGGACACATTATTGTACATACATACGCAACAATCTGTGTGAAATGTGTGTGCTTGTGGTGCTTTCTTCAGCTGGATAACCTCGAGTTTGATGGAGAGGAGATCAATGGACTGGCACGGTGCCCATTTGACTCCAAGCAAACCAACGTTGCCCTTTTTGCCGGTGAGGGTCAAACTCATAGCCGCCTACACACTCCCCGAAACACGCACGGCCTTGCTGCAGAACGAATATGTTCCTACTTATGCTCTCATTATCACCTCTGTGTTTCTGCCATGGTACAAATATGCCTGCAGCTCTAGCAAGTTGGCCAATTAAAGCTTTTCAACAAGAAAAATAGCAAAAGATGAAGAGTTCTGTAGCGCTTTTGTCGAACGTGTGCTTCTTGTTTTGTAGAGGGGAAACTTTATTCTGCTACAGTGGCTGACTTTCAGGCCAGCGATTCTGTCATTTATCGCAGTATGGGTGATGGATCAGCCTTGAGGACCATAAAATACGACTCCAAGTGGCTCAAAGGTAAGCAGGTCCCTTGTTGCTACGTCTTTAGTTCCCGCCTTACTAGAGGTACAGATCTACCTGTTAATAGCCAAATAGCCATGGTGCCACAAGGCATGGTGTGTGTTAGAACAGTTAGTTTGTGATAGAGAGCTCTCCTGTCTTGCCAAACTCCTTAGGGGATATGGCCAGCTCCCTCTCAGGCAATCTAGGTCACCCCCAGTCATACACAGCCTTGTACAAATCCCTGAAATATTCAACATGCACACTGGTGGTGACGATGCAAAAATATACTTCCAACTCTCTGCTTCTGTCTCTCCCTCAGAACCTCATTTCCTGCACGCAGCTGAGTATGGGAATTATGTGTACTTTTTCTACCGAGAGATTGCAGTGGAGCACAGCAATCTGGGCAAGGTAAGACAGTCTAAAGGCTGCGTTTAATGCACTAAATTTTCTGAACAGATGCCGTATCCAAAAAGGCTTAAAAGCCCTCAATTGCATTCATTTCCGACACAAATGGCCCAAGTGGCAGTGCCCATTCAGACGATTACAGTGCACCGCATTAGAATACAGCAGAAATTTCAACAGCCAGGGTTTGCTGGGAATGTATGCCTGATGTAAAACCATTACACAGTGAGAGGATTTGTCTCCCAGAGATGGCACAGCCAGTGTCTGCCTCTCTCTACAAGCTAATGCAAGGGCATTAGGATGTTCCGTGTTTGATGCCAGTGTCAGATTGGACCATGTCTCATCCTGAGCTGGTCTGGCTAAGCTTCATGAGGCCAACATCCTCCATCAGTCACCACTGGATAAAATACTGTATTTAAAAACTATTAGGGGTGACACCTCAACTTTGATGCAAGGTTTGATCTGGTAAATCATTAAATGGCACTGGTAGTAGAGCATGTAAATACTAGAAACTGTGCACAGCACATCATGGCAGTCCCCAGATAACATGTAATTAAAAAAAAAGGTATGTGACTAGTGGCTGTGAGCAGCATAAGGATGACATTTTGCAATTTGATCAGATGCTTAGCAGGTGCTTTGAAGCAATGCCCTAGCACCATTGCTATATAGTGCTTTTCTGTGCATGATTTCAATTTGGATTGAGTCCCCAATATTGACAACATACAGTAAAAAAAAACAAACTTGCTGATAGTCCAAAGCGAGCCTTATTGTGTTTGAATCATCTGAAAAAAAGCACAAAGTAGCTTTTTTCTTTACAAATGAGACAGGCATATTCAGTTGGTTGCAGTAGGCCATTCAGTCATTTGATGTGCTTTTTAATAGGTGACCTCAAAGCGTGCTGTCGTAAAGCCAAAGTAAAAGTGTGTATTCTAGCTGTCCACGCTGAGCTGCTACAGAATGGAGCGATGTATTATTTAGTGCTCTGAAGTGTTTTTAGCGACGTTCACTCAGCTGCCTTCCACTTCTTCCATCTTCTGTCCTCTCTTAAACCCTCTCCTCTTTTAGGTCGTATACTCTCGCGTGGCCCGGATCTGCAAGAATGACGTTGGTGGGTCACAGCGCGTTTTAGAGAAACATTGGACTTCTTTTGTGAAGGCCAGACTGAACTGCTCAGTGCCGGGGGACTCCTTCTTCTACTTTGACGTGCTCCAATCCATCACTGACATCATCAACATCAACGGCGTCCCGTCCGTAGTGGGTGTGTTCACCACACAGATGAACAGGTGGGCTACGACTTTATGGCTGATGGATTGACCAATTTCAAAGATGGCAGTAGGCAATGTAATGTTGAGGTGACGTATAGCCATTTCATCACTGTGCTGCTCCACAGTATTCCAGGATCAGCAGTGTGTGCTTTCTCCATGGCTGACATTGAGAAAGTCTTCCATGGTCGATTTAAAGAGCAGAAGACAGCTGACTCCATATGGACACCATTTCCAGAGGAGAAACTACCCAAACCTCGGTATGGGTCTTTCTTTTTGGGAGAATCCTACAAAATGCTCCTAAAATACTTGAACCATTAGAAATTGACAATAAACATGACCATTCCATGGCCAGCAGCTGCTAACTACCTGCTCATTTCCCCTTTTCTTAACCCTGTTTCTTGGTCAAGTGAAATCAAATACGTCACAGAGAGCAGGTTATTAGCTATGACCCAACACACACATCTGCCATCTGCTGTTGTTAAATAATTAATTTGGCATAATTATACACTATGCATTTTAACCTGTTTATTGCACGTACTGTATATTTCTAGGCAAGCTATATGTCCACGATTTAAAAAAAAACACAAAACACCTCATTGCCCTGGTGAATCATTAATGGCAGATAACCATGGATATTGTGCATATTTAATGTTTCCAGCTGAGGCCTTTTTTGTGATCCTAATAAGCACCTGCTCCCCACCCCTTTCATTTCACTTTCCATTCATTTCATCTCGTATGACTATCACCAGCTTCCGGTGTGCAATGATCATATGGACTGCTTTTTGACCTATTGCCCTTTGTGCATGTGCATCCTCCATTCTAGACCCGGGTGCTGTGCAGGTCATGGTCCAGCTGCATCCTTTAAGAGCTCCATCGAATTCCCTGATGAGACCCTGCAGTTCATTAAGTCCCACCCTCTTATGGACACAGCTGTGCCTTCCATCGGGGACGAGCCTTGGTACACCAAGACACGTGTCAGGTAAATGTCCTAAAAATTGTATTCGTACAGTCAGTTTGATTAGTTTCTTGACAGATTCAATGTCATTAAAAACAGTAACATTTGAGCTGACCTTATTACTGAAAACTGCTTGTTTTGATCTTTCATGGTTTCTGCACAATTAGAGGACTCCCGGTGTTGTGCATTGTAGTTGTCAACGACCATGCATTTCTAGTTCCATAAACAGTTTTAACTGTTAACCAAATTCCAAACCTTGCATGTCTGATCGCAAAGAAAATTATGTAGCAATACTGGTACATTGTCTTAACCGGATGGATGTCTCCCTTTTTAGGTACAGGCTGACTGCTTTGGCTGTGGACAATGAAGCAGGGCCCCACAAGAACTACACAGTGGTTTTCATCGGCTCTGAGTCAGGAGTAGTCCTCAAGGTTTTGGCAAAGACCTCGTCCATGTTCCTGAACGATAGTCTGCTTCTGGAGGAGATAGACATCTTCAACAAGGCCAAGTAAGACATAATGCACTTTTCACCCCCAATGTCTGCTTTTATTTTGCTTTCTGTTCCCTATCTGCCTTTTGGCTCAAGAGTCTGCAACTATGAACTTGAGCTTCCTCTCACTGATGGCAGTGTCTGTCAGCTTTCTGTGCATGTAGTTTGTTTTGGCAATTACTTATTTCTGGATTTTCACATTCACACTTGCGGAAGGTGTTAAAAGCCTGTTAAATTATGAAAGTGAGACTCTCCACCCAGCAAGCGATTAAATCCTAACTGTAAAAGTAGACACTTATCTGATAAACCTTTGATCGAGTTCCCTTTTTTCATTTTTCAGGTGCTTGTCTAACCACGAAGATGATAAGCGTGTCCTCTCGCTGCACGTGGATCAAGACACACACAGCCTCTATGTTGCCTTTTCAAGTTGCGTCATCCGCATTCCCCTGAGCCGCTGTGAGAGGCATTCTTCCTGCCACAAGTAAGTAATGCATTAATGCACTCATATGTGCTTTTTGTGGTCGTTCATACAGTAGGTTTGTGACTCAATTGTTTTGTCCAGTAAATGTCATAAAAGGATGGTTACCATTTCACTTACAATACTGTGGTTAATGTCCACCAAGTCACAAATGATTGTGCTCTTCCCAGAATGATTAAGCTCAATGTTCACTGATTGGTTTGTTTTTTTCCTACCAGGTCTTGTATTGCATCACGAGATCCTTATTGTGGCTGGAGACCTCATGGAGCCTGTGAGAGAATACAGACTAGTGATTTGTGAGTTCAAACTAAGTTTAACACAAATACAAATGAAATGTTGCAGTCCTTTTCATCACTTGTTTCATTTTCAGAACGAGCTATGAGCAGGACATTGAAATAGGAAACACTGCCCACTTGGGAGACTGTCAGGGTAAGAGTCATCTTCATACCACTCCATCTATCCTCTGACATATACACACACTTTAGCAATACAAACACACACACACACATCATAAGTCTGCACACTCACACCAGTATCCACTCCAGTAACTTGCCTCCCCACATGAGTCTATGTTTGGTATTAACACACACATTACATACAGTGCGTCCATGGCCACCAGTAACTAATGCCACATGTGAGGCGCGAACATGGACATGTACATTCAAGGGTCATGTTTAGCTGGTGCAAATGCTAGAGGCCTTATAATATTTGGTGAATGACCTGAAATTTTAACTTAACCTGTCTTACTTAGAAATAGATGCCTCTTCAAATGTACCAACTGAACATGACCCAAGCTGAACCCCAGTATTGATCAGCACCAGAGGACCTTATTTTATAACAAAAGGATACTGCTCGTGAGTGCTTCATATCTTTACTCGAGTGCACTCTTAACAGGGTTTTTTTGGGGTTTTTACTTCTGAATTCCCTCATAATAATGTATTGTCCTTTTTAATTCTTTTAGCATTTTTGGGCACTACATCAGCGCCAGATTACAAATCATTTGGCGACCCTACCTCTGGTTAGTTTGATCTTTTACTCAAATGGTTTATTTTCCTTGAGTTCAGCATCTCCAGCCCTGTCTTTCCACCACTGCTGCCACTCATTTATCATCATCATCATCATCTTACCAACCAAAACAGCCTGTGAATACAAAACGTTACCTGCTTCATTTTAATCGTCACCAACAAACCCATCTGCTAGACCACATGGCAGGTTCACTCCCTTTTCACCCATCACTTCCTGTTCTGACTGATCACGCCCCCTTGCATGCCCACCCATCTTAGCATATGTACGTGCCTTGTTACGTACCAACTCTTGAACCTCTGTATCCTCTCTTTTGTCTCCACCAAATTGTTTGCACAAAAATGTCTGAGCCTTATCCTGATTGAATCAAACACTAACCTAAAAAAAATCCTCATTTCCCATGCCTACTAACTGGGACGATGACAGGATACTTTACCAACGTGTTGACCATTTATTAACAATTTGTTTGTCACCACAGACATGGAGTTTTCATCAGCGCCAGTCACTGTACTGCCCAGTGGGCCCATACCCCCCCCAGTACTCATTCCCACTCAGAGCCCCAGCTCTGGGCCGGGTCCAGAGCTCTACGGCTCAGGCTTTGTGCTGCAGGATGACCCAGCCACCTCTCATTCATTAGACTCTATCCCAGGGGGCCAAGAGGGTAAGGCCCAGAGGGAGGCAGCCAGCATGCTGCATTGATTCTATCTTGAGAGCTGCCAACCAAAACACAATTTTGTCTAATTTGTTATCTAATCGTTAGTTAGTTTTCTTTTCACACTGCAATTGTGTCACAGGTTTTCTTCCTTTCTTAAATTATTATTCGCTTCATTTTTTACTCTTCTTTCATTGATTTTGTCTGCAGGGTAGTCTCTAGCTAACACTAGCTCTAGTGATAAATAGTTTACTATGGCTGGTAGATCATTGGCTGGGCCTTGCACTGCCGCAACCTATTGGTGGCTGCACAATGGATGAACTAACTTTTCAATGTCTGTGGTTACTAACAAACCTGTCGAGCAATGACTGTCTCAACATGTGGAATGCAAACATGGCTCCCATTGATCCTCTGAGCAACCTCCTGCAGGTTCATTTCTTGTGTTAAAAGATTAATTTGGCTCTCACTCTTAGATGCTGTAACCCTTTGGTGCGCATGGATAAAGGAAACAGTTCCAGTCTTACCTTCCTTATTTAACAAATCTGCAACGTAATCTCCAAAATAGATGGTGCTATGCATACGAATGACTAATCACTTCTACAAATAACCACTTTTGTTATCTGATCTACTTGCAATTGACTGGGTACATTGTTTGAGGGGAGGTCTAAGAAACTCGTGCATGGTTGTGTTCCAACACAAACATGCACATTTGTGCTGGTGAATTGGGGGAGGGGCAACGGTTCACTGAACACTTGACTTTTCTCACCGGGGGTTAACCAGTGCCTCGTTTGTTTGTTTGTAGGTGTGTGGGATATCCAAGCAAGCGAAACCAGCCAGATGGTCCACATGAACATCCTCATCACGTGTGTATTTGGTGCTTTTCTCATGGGTGCCCTGCTAGCTGGTCTGATTGTCTTCTGCAATCGAGAATCATTCCTCCGCAAGCAAAGACGCATCCATAAGGATGCAGAATCTGCTCCGTCCTGCTCAGGCTCTGCTGGAAGCTTTGTCAAGCTCAACGGCCTCTTTGACAGCCCTGTAAAGGTACAATTTTTACACACTTTGCAGAGGGGCGGCCCATGAGGCTTCACTATATTATAGTAAAATTATTATTTCTTGTATGGTCCATGTACACAGGAGTACCAGACCAACGGGGACTCCCCTAAGCTGTACACCACCAACCTGCTGAGTAAAGACCTGAACCCACCCAATGGTGACACTAAGACCATGATCCTGCGGGATAGTTGTGCACCCCCTGAATTGGCTGCGCTGCCAACACCAGAGTCTACTCCGGTTCTTCAGCAGAAAGGCCTGCAGCCCATCAAAAACCAGTGGGATAGGGATCACAGGAAGATCAGCGGTCCCCGCAAAGAATCCAACTCAACAGCCAAGAGTCCTCAGCTTCTTCTTTCTTCACCTGGTCCTCCCAAATCCAACTCCCACCATCCTCACCTTGCCTTAGGACATTCACACATCCCCAGTGCTGTGGTTCTGCCCAATGCCACACACGACCACTCGAATCTCGACAGCGGAGATGACACCCTGCCACATCCGTCTGAAAAGAAGCCCAAGAATTCAGATGGTAAAGGAAGTAGAAAAGACCAGAAGCGGTCTGTGGATGCGAGAAATACACTAAATGACCTTTTAAAACATCTCAATGACTCTGTGGCCAACCCCAAGGCCATTTTTCATGATGGAACAGGGCCCCGCCCAAGGCAACACCTGACACTGGAACCCATGGAGGAATTGACAGAGCTACCCCCAAAGGTGCCCAGTCGCGAAGCCTCTTTGTACTCTCCTTCCTCCTCCCTGCCAAGACACAGCCCCACTAAGCGGGTGGATGTCCCCTTGTCCACCACTCCCACCACACCAACGAGCAGCCTAAGCATGGGGGGCACCCTGGAGAGACCAAGAGGGGGCTACCAGCTCCAGCGGAGTGCCTCACACAGGCACTCTTTATCCACCAATGGGGTGACTATGGGGGTATCTGTGTCTCGCCAGCACAGTATGAACAGAGTGGGGTACATGCCCCCAACACCCCCTTCCAGACTTGACTCCCATAGTGGAATGATGGGGGCGGGAATGCACTCAGCCAACCCTCCCTCTTTATCCCGACAAAGCAGCTACAGTGGGCACGGCTCACTCCCTCGCACAGGACTTAAAAGGACTCCATCGCTAAAGCCAGATGTGCCCCCAAAACCTAATGGCTTTTCACCACAGACTTCACAGATGAGAGTGGTCAATAAGTACAGCTATTAGAAGAACAATTTGCTGTGAGCTCTTTGCCTTGACAGTATAGCCTTGAGCCCTGACGGCTTGGCTACAGATTGGGTTGACCACAGCGTGCGTTGTGCATCAACTTGAGGTGTGTTCCCCTTTAAATGATATGCATATTGACTCACACTTCAGTGAAAAGGGAAAATCACATGTGCGGCCAAAGATACTCCTCTGATGTTTTTCATTCTCTTGATTTCCATCCTGCTTGTCATGAATATGAACAGTGGACAGCGGTACATCTGGGCCAGCTGAAGCCACCACAGTGTGTCTGTCAGTGCATGAGGTACCAGGTTAGAAACGATGGAATACTTGAAGAATGAGTCTCATTTTTCACTGCCTTTGAGCACTGTCTTCCCACTAATGTGAACTGAACAGAGAGGTAGCCATGCTTTTGTTAGTATGCTGGTGCTGGTAGAGGAGAGAAAACCTGATATCTATTAGGTTAAGATACAAGAAAGACAACGATGGAAAGCGTACAGATGTGTACAAATGATTAAGTGTGTTTTGACTGTGTGTGTGCAGCTGTTGGCTGTTCGAAAAGGGGAGTTGTGTAAAGGCAAAACATATGTTAAGTCTTTGCACTACAGAGTGGCGCCATGCAGACATTGCACCTTAAAATCCATCTAAGACCCCAGTCACTGTCTCTAGTTGAATTTGTCACTTTTGTCTGTGTAGGGGCTGATTTTAAGCATGGCCTAAATCATTTGCTTTTGGAGTGTTTCAAGGTGATATGGTTAGGCTACTTTTAAGTTGGTCACACTGGTTTATATACTGGGACAAGGACTCTTAACTCACTGGGAAATATTTCTCAAAATCTCACTGGGAAATATTTCTCAAAACATGCGCTGCTATTGGTTTTAGACACAGCTGTTTGATGCATTTTGTTGGATGACCCTAACATGGGTATGCACATCTTGTTTTTGTATGCAAACAGTAGCCAACAGGTACAGTTTCCACAACCAAACACACTGCTAAGACCGGTAAATTACCTAAATTCTAACCTCTGCTATCCTTTTTGGAATCATAATGGTGGCTTCATGTAGCAAAAAATGCATAGTTGTCATTCAACAAGGAATTTATTAAATTAACTCTGGACTCTGTGTCAATTCCCCAACAATGACACTTCATTACATTTTCTCTGACAACCATTATATCGGTTAAAATGTCTGACCATACATGGCTGGAGGAGCTTGTGTGTACTTTCTGTATTGGTTTTAAAGCCCAAGTTCCCATTAAATCTTTCCTGTGAGTGGTCAGTGTACAATCAACACAATATTTACCAATGTGTCCAAATGAGTCATGCTGGAAATGACAAGTTAGTGTATATATTAAATACTATGAGGAGTAAACATATTTTTTGGCGAGTGAACATGAATCTGTGCATCGTGTGCCTTATTCTCAAAATTATCTACCACAGTATATAATATTGGCAATGTCATTGGTTCTTGGTATTTTATTGTCATTTACTATATAAAAAAATGTTATTGGCCAAAAAGTGTTTAAAATTAATTACCTAATCATAATGGAAGTGATGAGAAAAAAAACAAGTGACACACATTCCACTTGTAAATGACAATAGTACACAAAAAATGTTTTTTTTTAAATGGGCATAGCTAGTGTTGACAAGAATGGTGTTGATCTACCGCATTGACGTGCCATACAGCGAATGTATTTTTTGACAGTGGGATGTAGGCTGTTTCGACCGTGCACTGTGGACCAGTCGGCTCAATGCAGCACATCCTGCCCACAGCCAATGTATTAACACAGCGCTCACACGAAGGGCATCTTTTGCAACTTTGTTGAGGTTAGAATTTCCAACTCCCCGCAATTACAGTGGCAGAAATCCGTTTTTATTGGCCAGTAGGGACGAATTGAGGGATGATTTCACTTTGCAGTGCATTTGGGTGACACCTGCAATTTTGTCTTGAGTGTCAGCTGCCTGTTCACCCCAAAGCCACATTTTGTTTACGAGCAATGATTGTATGTAAAGACTTCAAGCAGTATTTGGGCTTTATTTTGTGGGTGACATACATCAACATACACATTCAACATACACTGCTTAACTGCCTTGTACATTGCAATATGAAGTGTCAGTTTTCAGTTGCAATCTAAATTGAAGCCTTTAAAATTCAGTTTAAGCTCTTACATGCAGAAAAGCAGGTTTTGGTCATGTTGTTTTGGTTTAAATACTGTGCAACGCAGCGATGCAAGGCCAGCTGTATACTAGTATATACGATCTCCAGAGTATTTGAGCGTGTAGATAATGTTGTAAAGATGTACTGTGAAAGTGTAAATAATGATGCTCTTTGTTTCCTAATTTTTGTTGATTTTTTTTTTTTAACACGGCATGTATAGTTGAAATTAAACATTACGGCACAGAAAACATTTGTAAATCATTTTCTAATCATGAATGTTTTTTTTAGGTATAATATCTTAAGTTTGAGTACAAAATGACCTTAGCAGGGTTGGAACATAAATGGACTCACGGTATGGTCTATTCCATCTTGAATGAGCATTGCCGTACCAAAAACATCAAGAGTCCTAAAAATGATTACGAGCTTCAGTCTATTTTTAGAGCAGGGTTGTTTTGAAGTTTGGGGCAAGCACAGGCTCAACCACACCAGAAAGCATGTGGGAAATTGTCCAAAATAGAATGTTCCTGCAGACACCAAACATCTGGACGAACTACTGCTCAGAGCAAAAGATCTAAACCACTAATGAGCTGTGACGGAATGCATACACACCAGCACATGCATACATTTAGATGCATGCAACAAACATCCACAAAACAATACAACATTAAAGTATAGATAAGATGTAAGACGTCAACAACAAAGGAGAGAAGAAGGGGTTGGGGAAGATTGAATGATAATCTCAAGTGTTTCATTGTGAGAAAGTAGGTAGTAAGAGACCATCACATGCCCTGCTCGAAACTATGCTCAAATATGCGATCCTCCTTATACTGTCAGCTTGAAAGCATACTCATTGATGTAAATACATCTTACACAAAGTCCGCTGGTGGGTATGTGTATGAAGCAAAATATGTTGAGACATTTTAAAACAAGTTGCGACACGTTTAAAATGTTTCAAGTAAACTCTATTGCACATCATTAGGATATACAGTATGTACTGTATATAATCTTTCAGGGAAACATGTATGAATCCTAACTCAAATTAGAGATTTGAAATCAAATTCACAGTATGGAGTAGGTAGTTTTAAAATAGTACAGTCTGGTGTAAAAAAGAACCTATTGGGATTCTTTTGCCTGGGCACAGCACCTTAATTTAATGGTCATGAAAAATATCTTCTGTATGAATGGATACAAATTCCAGTTCCTTTTAATATATAATACATGGCTGATAGCATTTTGGAGTGTCAGCCTACTTTTTATTCCTGTTGCCATTTACAGCAGATGAAACATGAAACGGGAAGTTGTCAAAAATGACGTATGGGGTATGTATGGTATGGTATGGTATCTCAGATATTATCTCTAAACGATGATGCGGCTAACTTATGGCTAAAAGAATTAAAGTTGTCATGATATTTAAGAGTGCAGAGTCGGAGTACCAGTAGTCATTTTTTTAAGTGGACGCTAATATCACATTTTGAAGTCTTACGCAGTGTCACAACACGAGCCGTAGCAGAAACACCATGGGTTCTACGCATGTGCAGAATGCATCTACATCCGGTCTGCCGAATTTTGGGCAGTCAGGTACTGTACACTGTACGTCATCCACCCCCACTCTCACAAAACATTAAGATTGGAGAAATTACAGCATAATCTTTTTTTGCATTGCACAGGTTTTTCCGTAGAGTCACTCGAATAAAGACGATAGAAACATCTGCATGCTAGCAAAGTTTTTAATAAGAGTAACTAAGAAGAAAACCCCCAATATATTACATATATGAAGTATGGTTATTGACCATTTATGTTCATTAAAAAAAAGTACCATAGCATGTGATGTCGCAGAAGTGCTGTGGTAAAAATTTGCAAATGGAGGAAGTGACGTAGATCTTGCACTATGCAGAGCCACCCGTGTTTCTGGTACGGGTCGTGTAGTTGGCATGTAGCAATTGTGTTTTGAGCTGACAAATCTTAGGTGCTCATGACACCAAAAAACTTTGAAAACAAGAACAAAACAATAAATAAAAAGTATTACATTTTTTTTTAATCATACTGCTGTCATAGATAGACAACTATAAAATACGAGTCAAATGAAGTTGTGATGTTAATAACATTCCCAGATACTGTGTTGTGATGAGTATGATATAACACACACAAAAAAATATGCCACAAGTAGGTGTTTTTGACTGTCAGTAAGTGACTGTCAGCTCTATGCACACTGCACAATGCAAGACTAGCGAGCAGCGATCACTGATTATCTAGCCCTGGCATGAAACCCCATATTATTCTAAGATTCGTAGAATAGATGGATTTACTTCTTGAAACTGACAGACCGACTGCAAGATAGGCTAAAAAGACAGTGATCCATGTTTAGCCAGCAATTCACGCCGAGAACACTTTCCGGCTGACAACCAGGTTCAAACAAACACAGCCATAAACGCAAAGCAAAGCAAAAGCTAAAGTGACATATTCACAACAATAACACAATAAAAACATTCACTGACATTGTGTTGTGATGAGTATATGTTTTACTGACAGTGATAGCCACTGACAGCTCTGTGCACACTGCACAGAGCTCAGGACAAGTGACAGCCATTGTTGGTGACGACCCTTTAAATTTATTGTTGCACGCTACAACAGATACCACATTGGTCATAACCAAGCTAGTTACAAATCAACACTGTCTTAGGCCAGCACAAGGCTGGCTACTACAGAGAATATTGATCGAAAAAATGTGAATGGACTTACTGCCACCTTGGCACGCTTTTCCACGGTCAAACGTCTTGTGGGTTTTTGACTTTTTATTTCAAGGTACTTTGTATCCTCAAGTATTTTAGTAAAAGCCTTCAACACAACGAGTGGGCATAATATAAAAATATATATAACAGAAATTCAGAACATGAGGGAAAGCATTGGAGTGAATGGTAACCACTGGGTGGGAATTTCTCTTGTAACGTCACTTGCTCCTCCTTCTCCAGTCTTGTAAGAAGTGATGAAAACAGTAAAAAAAAAAAAAAAAGGTAAATAGATTTCTAACATAGGAAATATGCCTTTCAATGTTATTGAAAATAAGATGAACATGTTTTGGTGTAATGGGCACTTTAAGTAAATTTGATCAAGTGTAGAATTACTACAGCTAACGACCAGAGCTAACGAGTGATGCCCTGAACATCAGTGTGGGTAGGAAGGCAACGTGTAAGGTGTGTAAATATCCCAGCCTATATACAGTCATCGAAAAAATGATTAGACCACCCTTGTTTCTTCAGTTTCTCGTTCATTTTAAAGCTTGATACAGCTTAAGGTACCTTTGTTTGGACAAATATAATAATGACAACAAAAATAGCTTATAAGAGTCTAATTTTTTGGCAGTACAATGCTATATATCTATTCATGTAAAAACTTAAGTGATTTTTGTTATCACAAAAATCATGGACGTTGCTAAACATCAGCTCTTGTATTCAACTCTGATGAGCTATATTTGTTATCGTCATTATATGGGCTTCACATATCATTAGATAAGCATTAAATTGGATCAATAAACTGAAGAAACAAGGAAAGAAACATTTTTTTTCCCCTGACTGTATGTACAAATCTTTTTTGTCTTCTTAAATTTGGTGGCAGTATAGCTTTACTAACCACTCAAAATGACTCAACACAGCCATTAAAAAGCTAGCAACACAAGTGACTTTCCAAAGTGTCAGTATTCAGTGTGAGCACCATTGTTATCTCACACTGACTTACCGTAATCCTCTTGTGTGAAATTCACCAGAGCTGCACGGGTTGTTCCACTTAGACACCTTGCGCTCCTCCTCCCACAGGTGCTCGATTGGGTTCAGGTGTAGAGACATACTTGGCCACTCCATCACCTTTACCTTCAGCTTCCTCAGCAAGGCACTTGTTATCTCGGAGGTGCATTTGGGCTTGTTATCATGTTGGACAACTGCAGTTTCTAATGCTTTGCTTCCGAACATCACGGTTCATGTTGGAATGAATGTTTCTTTCAATGAGCCACAGCTCCCTAGTGCCAACAGCACTCATGCCTCATCCATAGGCCCCAATACCATGATGCTGTGACCACCA
This sequence comes from Dunckerocampus dactyliophorus, assembly GCF_027744805.1. NCBI lineage: Eukaryota > Metazoa > Chordata > Actinopteri > Syngnathiformes > Syngnathidae > Dunckerocampus > Dunckerocampus dactyliophorus. Next base: position 16,206,984 of record NC_072821.1, on the reverse strand, counting down.
TGCTTGATTGTCCGCAAGACACAATTATCTTGCTACTCTCTTGTGTTGCAGGCTATTTCGACAACAACGACTGTGGAGTCATTTTCAGTAGATAGTAAATATACAGTGGAAAACTGGTTCCAGACCCGACCGTGATAAGTGAATTTCCGCAAAGTAGGATTCCTTATTTATAAACCTAATATTTTCATCAAGAACAGAAAACCTGTTTATGACCTTCTAAATACAGTTTTTAAAATTAGAGCGCCCTAGACATGAATTAACACTGCTATTAAGGATGAAAATCTCTGCTGATACGATTTGAATCGAGATACACAGGTTACGATGGGATTACGATTTGATGCAGTGTACAAACGATACCCATTTGATTCGATACGATTCGATTCTGCTGTTAATGTTTGTTGATGTAGACATTAATCCTATATTATAAAATAAAGATGCCAATTATATGAAAGTGGCATTCTTACAGTATTTTCTAATGTTTAAAAGAGCACATCATATCCCCAAGCATGCTGTGAGGCACTGACAAAAATCAAGTCAACAGAATAACATGTCAAATGTTTATATTGTTTAGACACAGACCAAAAAGAGACTTGCTGAATAAACATTTTTTCTTTGAGCCATCCCATACGCAAAATGTCATAACAATCGTGATAATAATACAATAATACAAAAAGAATGTTATGACAACGTGCAACATTTCAGACTGAGCATGATGTGTTTTTATTACTCCAGGTAGGCAGCAAAGGTGCAACGTTTCAACAAGAACAAGTTACAAAGCAAAAAAGCTACCATACTCACCTCTGTTGGTCTGGCTGCTCGAGTTTTGCGCCCTTCTTGTAAAGTACAAAGACGTTTCAAACTTTAGTTTTTTGGGGGGGGGGGTGTTGAAAATCTTTCGTGGTGATTAGCTAGGCGATGGCTAGTAAATAGCAGTAAGTAGTGGTGACTCGTAAATAGTTCTAAGCGCGCTAGCTAGCTGGCTAGGAGCTGGCTTGTCACTGCGCAATGCGTACCCGGAACGCAATCGGTCCCGCGCATGCGCAAGGATTACATCACTTCCTCCTTTAGCTAATTTTTACAACAGCGCTTCTGCGACGTCGCGTGCTGTGATAGATATTATTTTTTAAATGTATGAACATAAATGGTCAATAACCATACTTCATATATGTAATATTTTGGGAGGTTATTTTAAAAGTGACTCTTGTTAAAATACTTCGTTAGCTTGGGAATTTTTCTATCGTCTTATGACATCCACCAAGACTAAGCTACGTAAAAACCTACGCAATGCACGTAGCGCAGACGTAAATGTTGCGTGTAACATACATAAATAAATAGAATAAAACACATAAAATGCAGTTACATTGTAATACATGTATCACATGTATTACAATATACATGTATTACATTTCATGTATCCATGAAATAACACCACAAGAGTCACCTTTAAACTCTTATTATTCTTTCTTTACAACACATTGCTCAACTGTAAAGCGCAGGCTACAGGATCGCTGCAGGTGCACAAGAGGCGGCTGCCGCTTTAACCATAGCATGCTGCCGAGCTAAGTGGGGACGAAGAACAAAGTAAGAAGCCAAAAACTTACCACTTACACACGGAATGGGAGAACTACAAGTATGTCATGTCAAACACACCATGGCTGACTCTGTGCATTGTGAAGGTAATGTAAGATGTCATGTCTCATCAATGTGACATTACTGACACTTAGTGACCAGAATACAGCATATAACTTGATTTTCAATATTTTCTGACTAATAATAGTCCATAGTCAACCACAAAAAACAGCAGCCATTTAGTAATTAATTAATTGTCAAAAAACTGTGATGGGAGGGAGCGATGTTCAACCCGCAAGGGACGACTGTACTGCTAAACAAGCTGCACACTGACTACCCTGAAGTATACCCACATTTCTTTTTTCTATAGTATTGTTCACTCGGCATATACGGTGTAGTATACAGGGTGGGCCGAAAGTGCAGATGAGAATGTTGAAGGACGACATTTCGAACGTTTAAGAGATAACTGTGTTTAATAAATCTCATTGTAATAATAAATATGATTAGCTGTAATAAAATGACACGATTTAAAGTCGATTTTAAAGCTGGGCCAAAAGTAAGCTGACATTGTATACTGTAATAAAAATGGTTGCTGAAATGTGAGTGTGTACTCATTTTTGTGAGATACTGTACAATGTGTTTACGACAAAAGTGAACAAATGCATGCTGGATGTGTGAACAGATGAAATGTAATAATAAACAAACGTGGTCCAGCTTACCTTTTCAACTTCAACAGAAGAGACAGCAGTTGTGGAATCGAGTGACGTCCACGTGGCAGCCAACATACTGAATAAGTAAATGACCATATGTTAGTAATATATTCAGTTCTTTTATCAATCATAAAAATATACAGCAGACGTATGTGCAGATGTCTTAGTAGTAGAACTTTAGTAGAAAGCACATGATTATGAACTGTTCTGGTTGATGGGAATGGGACTTTAATGGGTGACAACCCCATTACAATCCCACGTTACATACCAGGTAGGATTTAGAAAATAACCTGTTACATACAGTACATACAGTAAGTACAGTTTTTTTCACATTTGAACTGCCTCATCTATATTTTTGGTACGTCTGCTGCAATGTAACCTCATTCATGTTTCTGTCTGGCAGTGCTTACAAAAAACATAATGCCATGTTATTTAAGTTTTATAGCGTTTGCCAGTACTGTGATGTCATCAGCACCAGCACGTTTGCATACAGTAAAAAAATAAGTTTAATCCTTTCTGACTGGCAAAACCTGATAGGGCCTTTACCCACAATTCTTACCATATTAAATCCACTGCAACAGGCGCCACGTGTAAAGTCAAATAAATGGGAAAAGAAAGGGGTGTGGTCTCACTAATCTGCACAGAAAAGAAAAAAGTGTGGCATTGTAGCTTTTGGCTCATTGCTGCTGCTAGAATGCTGACACAAGTGCTCCTTCATTTGCTTTCAGCAGGGCTGCTTGCACACGTCCTAGCAACCCAGCTCTCCCTCACACGCACACACACACACACACACACACAGGAAACACTCTCCCCTCTGGGTGTTCCAACACAGGCTGGGGTGTGATTTGCTTGGCAATGGGCAACAACAAAGAGGTGCCTCTTGCTATTCTGATGTACATCCCATCCTCTCAATTTATCAGATGGTCTCTTTCAATTAGTGAAGGCAAATCAAACAGTCAGTGATTCTGTAGCTGTTTCGTTCATTTGTCCAGCCGCCTGGCCACACTTGGTCTCATTACCAGCACAGACTGTTCCTGCACAAAAAAGGCGTGCGTTTGATGTCATTCGGATGTGGACTTGTGAGTGTGTGCGCATATATGTGTGTTTATTCCACATCTCAAGGGACAAATGAAGTGGATGCTCAGCTCATACACACACACACACACACACACGTATCTCTAACATAAGTGGAAGAGAGTGAGGTCATTTGTCTGGATGCTGAAGATGAAAAGTAAATTGCTAGAGTTGAAAGTACAGATGAAAAAGAGCATGCAACTTTCGCAAGCAGTAAAATCCACAACAACACACCACATACACATCAAACATATTACATGCTAACAAACCAAGAGTGATCTGGTCCATTTGTGTTTATTGGATTTCTCCGACACCCTCTTTAGAAATGTAAGAATGGTTATTAGACTAATAGCTATCTATGAGTACTTCTTCCTGTACCCTTTTCCTAAAAGCCCCAAGGTGAAACCAGCAATTACTCACTCATGGAAAGGTGTTTAGAGGGCAAGTACATGTGCTCTCTCTGATGCATTAAAACCTGACAATGTCCAGGCGATGGTTCATTTGATAGGATAATTAAATGACAGAGCAAGGCAAGCTTGTCTGGTGAGACGGCATGAAAAAAGTTTGCAGAAGAGCTACTCCACGCGCCAGGCGCACTTAAATTGACAGCTGGATAATGGAACACATTGCTTTGAAAAAAAGATTTAAAAAGCAAGGAAGAGAGAAAGACATTGTTGCAATTCAGTGGAATGGAACGGCAGACGTGAACGGCCTGGTGTGACTTCATCAGCAGATGCAAACATTTGCAGTGTGGATAAACTATAAGCAAAAGAGCTTAATGGAGTAAAACAGCACAGCATATCCAGGGACTTTTTCCAATTCATTCACTTTATTGAAGCTCAGCCAGGGTCTGCAATCAGCTGCATTGATGCAAAAGAGCAAGATAGTGGAGCGACAGAATGAGGCTACAGCCACTCGGATTCATTGCTTTATTATATAATGTAATGTTTAAGACTCCCCCTGCAGTGAATGGGTTTCCAGATAACCTCGAGAAAACAACATGACCGCCCGCTTCTGTGATTCGCATGCACAGCTGCCACCTGCATTTTATCAGGAGGTTTTATTATCATTGCGGTGGAATATAGAACGTGATATAATGCATTATATTCTGCAGTGAGGTCTGGGGATTAATATCAAATCTAGGATTCACAGTCATGCACGCTCCCACCTCACAACAACAACATTAGAATATGTTGTTCACGACTTGTTCTTTATTAACCCCCAGCATTTGAATGCTATAACACAACTAGCAAAGCATGCTTTTTTTCCTGTAATCTGCTCCAAAGTAACACACGTAGGCTTTGGATGTATTATCGCATAATTTGTGGTCTTTGAAAAGTTAAATATTATTAACAGATTACACATTAGAAGGAAGGAGACTTTTCCAAAATTACATTAAAAACGGTCATGTTTTTTGTAGGCAACATCGAAAAGGTTACACATAAAGAAAGGCAATGTTGAATGAAGGCTAAAAACACAAACAGACTGTAAAAACAGGTCTAAAAGTGCAGCTTTTTAAAAAGCTTCGTCCTGTCTAATGCACATTCGAAAATGGAGAATGGGTGCCTGTGCGTGTGTGTATGTATGTGTGTTAGGTATTCAGGCATACACAGCTATACATCTTCATTAGGGTCACGGGTGAGCTGGAGCCTATCCCAGCTGACTCTCGGATGAGACGCAGGGTACACCCTGGACTGGTCACCAGTCAACCACACGACACATATAGACAAACAACTAATCATACTCACATCACACCTATGGACAATTGAGACTCTACATGAATCTAACATGCATGTTTTTGGGATGTGAGAGGATACTGGAGTACCTGCTAACTAGGGTTGGCCGATAATATCACCCACTGATAATTATCAGTCCAATATTGGCATATCGGCCAACATTAGTATCGTTTTTTACCCCACATTGAAAGCCAATATAGAGCTTTTACCGTGAACATCATCAATAACAACATTGAATCATGTAGTTAAAACTGTGCAGCTCACAAGCCTGGGAGGAAGGAATAACTACTTATTTAGCAAGCATTTTAATAACAGACCTCACAATGAACTTAGCAGGTCCATAGAAAGTGTGTGTGTGTGTGTGTGTGTGTGTGTGGGGGGGGGGCGGCTATCATTCCACATATCATTCTTACTCACAGTGTCTTTAAAGAAAGCTAAAAAAAACACTCATGGATAGATAACAACAGACAAGACACTACCAATGAATAATGCTGAATAATCAACAACTATGTGAGCCCTAAATGTGTAACTTTGCAGCTATTTACAACAATATTACAGCAAAGCACGCTGGCAAACAGGAAGTGCTGTTGTCAAAACCGTATACGTAGACGCCGCATCGAGCGCTGAGCCTTATGTCAACGTCACCGCCATATTGGATGTAGCAAGGCTGCGCTATAAGTGAATACAAATAAATGTACTTACTTTCATAAAGCGCCTTTCTACAAAGAAATTTAAGTTAAAGACTCTTCTTTATACATTCACACACACACTGATATACTTGGGAAACAGTTAGGCACCAAAAACAATGCATTCTCTATGTAAGGCTAAGATAAGAACTTTATTTATCCCACACAGGTGGTAATTCACATTACATCAGCTACAGAGCACAAAGTCGTGCCGAAAAACCATAAACCATACACAGTGTGTGTGTGTGTGTGTGTGTGTGTGTGTGGGTGATGGGTGGAGTAGCCAACAAAACAACTTTAGTCATTTAAGAGTATTGTTACTTTAGAACAATTTTACTCAAGAAAAAGATATGTTATGTTACACATATCGGTATCCATCTCGGTTGATGTCAGAATCGGAAATTGAGAGTTGGACAATACTGGTTATCGGCAAAAAAGCCAATATCGGACATCCGTGCTGCTAACCACTAGGCTATCATGCGGCTGTACGAATATTAGACAAAACATATACAGAGGATCCTTGCATATCCGCAATTATACATTCGTCAGCCTGAAAATGTGCAGACTTTTGGTCAAAAAATACTTTTTAAAATGTATTTTTATTTATTATCCAAAAATCGAGTTCAAAGAACACAGGCCAAAATGCTGTTTTACCAGTCCACACACAAACGCTGAAGGAGCTTTAGAAAGTCTTCACCCTGGTCTGAGTTCTTTTAAAAATGTTGTCTTTAAGGACCGTTTGCGTGTGGATGAAAGGCCCAAATGCAAAGAAAAATATGCAATCAAATATGCCGAGCCTCAGTCTGGTTGTCGTAGCATTTGTCCTTAAAGTGCTTCTAAATCAAAGTCTACTGTTACTACATTACTTACTTACCTAAGTCTTCATTCACATATTACAGATATACGCTGGCAATGCTTTACAATATAATTTATTCAAAAGGAGGACAAGCAGTTTCTCTACAGTAAAGTGGCATCACCAACCATGAGACTTTTTTTGCAGGGCAACTGCAACTTTGTCATCTTTTCAAAATCGCGACAAATAAAACATTTGTGCCTTCTATTCGCTTGTACGTATACTGTAGGACGATGCAGTTTGCTCGTGTATTGTCAATTTTTTAAAATGTGTGCCCTTAAAATTCCTGCATTTTCATTAGGATCAAAGAAGGCGGTTCAGTAAATTTGGTGATATATTGACTGTCATCCAGTGTTGCTATGCATGGCATCAACCGTGCCAAAGACAGGCCAGTGTGAGAGACACATATAAAGCATCAGCAGAAGAAAGTGAGATGACTATCTGTCCAAGCTGGTTCTTTAAGATGCACCGACACGGCTCCAGCACCACCGAGCAAGGGCATTTATCACTAAGATTTCATCTGCTCACTCTGCACTGTGTGTGAGGAAAGAGTGTTTTTTTGGGGGCGGGGGCGTGGGTGAGTTTGAGCAAGAAGAAACAAGCTTAGCAGACACAATAACTTCCAGGGACATGTTCAGGTAAAGGATTATGAGGATTGTCAATTTAAGTTAAGGTATGAAGCCCACAAATTACATTGTCCGGGAAAAAAAACAACTTCATTTTTCTTCAAGTCTTTTTTCTATTCCTTCCACTGTCACCCACTCTGAAGCCTTTAGAACCTTTGGAGCGTTGGTTTTCTTGGAGCTTTGTTGGTTAACCGATGGATAATCCCTATTCCTTCATGGCTAAAGCCAAGCCTACTATTACAGTGCTTTGTCATTGTGAAATCACATCTTTGCAGACACGCACGTCGGGCCACACCCTCTCACATACACACCCCCACCCTGAGGGATGTTGGGAAAATGCACAATCCAGCAGACGGGTCCTCATTACCTGCAGGGCCCGGAGCCTACGAGAGCCCCTCATTGTCAAACACAGACAAGCACATGGGTCGGCCTCAGGGCGAATAGTGTGGCAGGATGAGCAGGGCTGTGTAATAATGATAAAACACTTGCATCACTCCGAGCAATACCCTTCCTCAGACCCTTTTAATTACAGTTCAGATGTGACTTATAAAATTCTCTGAAACAACCCACATAGGCCACAAAAACACACAGAGATCAACTTAACAAAGTAAATAGGCCCGTACTGGATAATTACAGCAGTGATAAATATGTTTCAGCTAACAACAAACTATTTAACATAAATCAGCAGTTCCCTGGGACGCAATAGAGGCCGAATGCATTGTGTCAAGTTTTTTTCCCCACTGTATTTTGTCTTTGAAAGTGTAGGCAAATTCCAAGAAGACAAGGTCAGGCTTCATGAGGTCGAAACAGGGTTTGTCTGATAAGTGACAAATCTTAAGTTTATTTAGAGTATTTCCGGGTTATTTCTCAATTTTTTTGTCAATATTCAAACAATAACAAAAGTGACACTGATTCAAAATCAGAAATGTGCAATTCTTGCTAAAAGAGACAAAGTCCATTTTATTTTCATTGGGCTTTTTTGTGTTTTTTTGTTTGTTTATTTTATTTAAAAGTTCTTGGAATTCCAATTACAATGTTAAATACTCTTGAGAAATTCAAGTTTCTTGATTTTGATACGGTGTACTCTTATTATTATGGCATATATTCTCATTACATTCATTGAAAAAATGGTTTCAAAATAACGTTGACAATAATTTCATTTATCGTCAATAATTTGTAAAACAATTATCATCCAGCAAAATTTGTTCTCATGACAGGCCTAGCTGGTAGAATTGCAGCTTCTAGTGTGTGTAAAGCACTTCATGTGCAGTTCCAATCATGCCTCACTGCCACTTCCATATTACGTGTATTATCATTCTGATAGGTTACGGGCTGCTCTGTTCCTGCTAGACAGCTTTTCTCCAAACAAGAACTAATGTCACGTTTTAATCTCTCGAGATCTTGCAACACCTCTAGCAAACAAAGATGAAAGTGAAATAGGCTGTTCATCAGCCAATCAAAAGTTTAAGACCATAGCTAAAAAAAAAAAACTTGCGATCCATCCCCAAATGTTCTCAATTGGATTTATATCAGGGGAATATGCAGGATGGTCCAAAAGAGTAAGGTTATTCCTCTGGAAGAAGTCCTTTGTCAGGAAAGCATTGTGAAAAGCAGCATTGTCCTGTTGAAAAACCCAGTCATTACCACACCGACGAGGGCCTTCAGTCATGAGGGATACCCCCTGCAAAATCTCTACATAGCCAGCTGCCATGTGATGCCCCTCCACAAACTCAAGTTCCATTGAAGGAAAAAGCAGCCCAGATGATGATGATGTAGTTTAGTTAAGTCTTAATGCGTCCAACCTCAGCAGCAATTGCGTGCTGCGAGAGGCCTTGCTTATTAGGGGTTCAGGATGAGCCGGACACTCTTTGTAAACGAGTACCCGTTACAGGTAACGCATTTTTTGCTGAGTACGAGCATGAAACGAATACAACTCCTCATTATCCGTATTCGTGATGATATAAAATCCTCATTACGTATTCACTCTTCACGCTCTGTGATTGGCCAGTCACGCACAGCGAAAGCCCCTCCCTGGACAGGCTCGCTGGCTGCAGCGCCCAGGCAGCACCTGTCTGTATTGTGTCCGTGTGTCAGGGCTTTACAGTGGAGCATTTCACAAGCATAAGGGAGCCCTCGTGCGAGTACGTTTTTCAACCCTTTCATCTGCATTTTGTCCCTGAAATAAGTCCACACAAAGTGAATCAAATTAGAGTTAAATTTTCGCACATCTGTATATAAATCTACAAGTCTCCTACAACTTTTCTTTATTCACATAGGCAACTCTTGTGTTGACGTGCGATGACGTCTCGGCTGCACAAGATGCACTTGTAGCTAACTAGCTATGTTATCAAATGGATACTGGAGCTTTGCAGGAACGATGACTGCTCTCTGTGACCTGTGTGGCACGCATTAAAAGAGAAAGCATTGAAGTGTTTCTTTCGTCATGCATTTACTGTGTAATCCTCATGAGCGGCCTGCCGCCAGAGTGCACCCCCTGAAACCGGTGTGTGTGCGCCGCTGTGGAAGCCTGTATCCAGGCTGTGCGGTGGTCATTTAGTGATAGTGCTACAAAAACACAGAATGGACACACTTATTTGTGAACACTCCTCCCTCCCTGTGAAATATGTAAACCAGGGATGTCCAAAGTGCTGCCCACGAGCCATTTGTGGACCGCATTTTTTATGGGCCTGTGAACAGCACATTGTAAAAACAAAATGGAATATAAAACTGGAAGAATAAAACAAGAAAGCATAAAGTAACAAAGAAAAAAATAAAGTTGAAGTGGTGATACTAAAAACTCTTCAGTCTTCCGGATCACTTATACACATACACGGTACACATATAGCCGATTAATAAACAATAAATATAGCAACTTCTGATCAATCCATGTCAATATCAGACTTAAAATAATGTACGGATTTAAGGCCCGCCCATTTTTGGTTAAACCACGCCCACTTCCGGTTTATGCCCCGACCATTCCAAGTACAGATACGGATACAGATAATTTAGACGGGTGAACAGACACAGATACAGATACAGACAGTGGTGTACTCGCTCATCCCTATTAGGCGTGTCTTTTTCGCTTCTGATATGTTGAATGTTCAATACCAATATTGATCCGATATCAACACAAATCATACATACTTTTGTTTATTTTTGAGTGCGGTATGTTGGAAAAGCACAAATCATACATAATTGTATTACTTATTTTGTAGTGTGACATGTTAGAAAAGGCTTAATCAATGATATTACTCAAAGAGAGAACATCAGAGATTTGTCATCAAGCGATCATGACAGTGTGAATAGCTGACAGAAAATAGCATTGAATCCACATTTTTGCTAAGATTTTGTCTTTTAAAGGCTGTCGTCTTCAACTTTTGATGAGCTGATGAATAGCCTATTTCACTTTAATGCTTTTTTGCAATAAATTGATTTTTCTAAAATGTTTTCATCTCACTCCCATTTATTCTTTTTTGCATTTTGAAGCTCTACTTAGAACCTCCTTAAGAGCCACTACTGCAAAATGTAAATTCTTGCAACTTTTCAACTGGTCTTAAAATTTTGATCTGCAGTGTATAATCAAAGCTAAAAGCAGTCAAATGAGGTTTTAAGCATTGTGATTACTTGTAAACTTTCTCGGATAGATCATGCAGCCCTGATGCTATTAAACCTTAAATTTATATCATTGCAACATGTACAGTACAGTCTGTGCAAGAAACATTTCCAGACACCAAATCATACACTGAGATGGTGACAAATGCATGGTGGTTTTGTAAATGAAATAATGTGCAGCCCCATTACTTCCTGTTGTTCACCATGAATAAGTCATTATGATGTCATTATTGCTTTATGTGCTATCCACTTGATGGATTATGTTCATATACTCATATTTTGGAGATGTTAACATGTAGACATTCATTCTGCATGTTACGATTTGCCACTTTCCGTTAAAATGACAACACAGCCTGTTGATAGGAAATTCACAGGTAACCAATTTAACAACAACAACAACACCGCGGCTTGTTGCGACATGGCTTGCTGCGTTGCGTATTAGTGTTCAATGTGATTACATAACTTGATCAACACCCCCATCGTCACCACCGTAGATGAGGTCATACTGAGTCGCACTGGGACTGCAATATTTGTTACATGATACACAATCATGAGAAACAGTAGTGGCATAAACTCCCAGTCCAGTTTAAGGCAACTTTTAATTGAATGTACCGCAATTTAATTGGATTGTATCATTCGTGAAACATCTGTAACATTTTAAGTTTTTCTTTTTTTTTACATGAATTAAGTCTATAATTCCCACACTGTGGTATTCCAGATTCCACAGTAAAAATGAGCAATGTTAAAGAACAATTAATTAAAAAAACAATTAATGGATTCATCGATCATTAATTTTCCTCAAAGTCCATCAAACATTTTTGTGATATGCCCTTCGATAAATGCATTGCTATATAGAGTAGAGGTGAAACCATTCGAATAATTCGAGCACCTTGATCACAAAAAATAATCAAGGATTTTTTTTTCTTTGTCAAGGAATCGCTTACATCACACACTTATGGCAACCATGCAGAGGAAGACGGACGCGAACGTTTAGTTAAAGATGCAGGAAGATTGAAGAGGCGAGAGGAAAACGTCAAGAAAGGAAAATAAAATGTAAAAAACAGACATAAAATGTGGAAAGTGTGGGAGCATTTCAGGCTAAACAGCAAGTTGAACACTGTGACGTGTATCTGTTGTAACGCGGCACTTGCATACCACAACCGCACATGTTCGATGTTGCATCATCTCCGAAGACACCCAGAATGGAGCGGAAGACCCAAGGCAAGGTAAAATTAACGTAATGCAAATCAGTGCATTGAACGTTTATGTACCTTACAATACACAACATGACGTTAGCCATGTGGAGGGCTAGCTTTCTCTTAATTATGACTACTGTCGAATGTGTGGCTAGTTTATTATGATGGTGTGCCCTGAAAGCTAACTGGTGTACAGGGTTTATTTAACCTGCAAAAAGACAGATGCTGGGAGTTACGATGGAAAATAAAACCATTTTCGCTCACTAATTAGTAGCTGGTCATGTCTACCAAACAATACTGTGTATTGGAACAAGGAAGTGTGTGTCTCACTCTCTTGATTGATGGATGAAATATCCTAACGTGCTCCACTACACTAGGTGTCTAAATTTTAGCTTAGCTTGAACCCTGCAAAAACTCAAAATCTTTCAAACAAAAAAACGTTTTTTTTTCTCCTCAGTCGGCCTAAGTTTAGAGTTTATAAACGCAAGAACTGACATTTCAGTTTACAGTTGAGTTTGTTCAAGCACTGCACACAATGCTGAACAGTAATGTTATCAACAATGCTACTGCAAACACGACATAAGAGGGGTGCAGGCTCCAGTTTTATACCAAAATAGATGATTCAGGGTTGCCCTAGCAATAACATTCGCCTTATTAAGTTATGATTGTTTCTTTGATTGTTGCTTTAACACACGACGCACATCATTGCACAGACTTGTTCACTATATAGGATTTCACTAGTGTGCCTGAGAGTGTTACTTTAATGCACAAAACTTTGTTCCACGGAGAAGAGCAGTGATTATAGTGCAGGCAAGTGTGCCAATCAGATTGTCAGACTGTTGTAAATGCTCTACACTTTTTGCCTCAGTTAGCAGGAACATTGAACATTGCTTGGATCTGACATGGCTAACAACATAAAGTTAGCTCTCCCCTGCTTTAGTGCCAGAGCAAATTAAGTCTCCCTGCAGATCAATGGTCATATGCACTATACACACTGACAAATGGAGCCAGTTTGCAAGCAGGCTGCTGTATCAGCCGCCTCATTTTCTGCCTGTATAGCATCCCAGAAACGACCTTGTTTATCAATCAGATCAGGATGCTGAGGCCAATAGTACAGCAACAACAAACTCTTGTGTGTTTCCCTGCTTTTCCTCTAGATGGTCACAAACAGAAAGGTGGCCTTGCTGCCTTACACACTGTCCAGATCAATAGCAAATAGGCATCACAGCGAGCAGATAAGCTGCCGCTCCCGCTTCCCATCCCGACTGAACACTGTCCCTTTATGTCGCTGAGGCACATGTCTAGCCCGGAGGGATTGGAAGACGGTAACTGGGAGGAAATAGAGGAGTCCAGACCAGAGGGTGACGGAGGAAAGACGATGGCACGGAGAGGAGGGAAGAGATGAATGCCAAGATGTTACACAACAACCTCTACTCTTTGCAGCAGGCAGAATTATTATTCAGGGCAAAAAACACAACAACAAAGATCCAACAGCCTTGGCTGAAAGGATATAGCACCGCACCACCCCTTTTGCCAGGAGCACAGACAGACATATTATTTAAAAGAAGCACAGAGTAATGTGCATGTCCATACATTTGGATAGCTAGTATTTAAAAACATGCGTATGGTATTGGCATTTATTGGATGAAGTTGGTGTTGATTCTTGGTTTGTTCATTTCAAATTGGCCATCACTTTATCAAAATAAAAAAACTTTTAATATCTTATCCCGGCCAGCGACTCTCGCTTAGACGGTGTAATAATTACATCCGAACACGCCTCCAGTCTCTACCTTTTATCTTGCAGTTACGACTACTTCTTTCATTTCTCACAACTTCCTTCCATCACACGTTCCGACACTGACAGGTAAGGCTTGAGTGTAGTGAGTAAGAAACAATTACGTTTTAGATCTGAGAGTACGATCTCGCGCATGCGTGATTCGTGATCGTGATCCAAGATCTCCACTGTGTTCTCAAGTGTGCCGTGGGAGCTGACAGTGCATTGACAGCTTGTGACTGCTGTGGGGCAGAGCGGACCTCTCAGCAGCACCCGCTGCTGAAAACAGAAACTGCAGATCAATACGTGCTTTCACTTTTAAGTCCCCAAACACAAAAAAATTCTCCAACGATGCCAGAAAAAGTCGCTAGAATTGTCGCGAGTCACTTTTGAGAAATGTGAAATATGTTGGCAAGCGGGTTTGGAATGTCTGGCCATTGGCAACACTGCAATGGTCATATCATAATATTAGCATATTAATATGTAATTAAAGAAGTGATGGCCAATAGTTCCCTACATCCCACACAGTCATTTCCTACGCTGACAAGATCCCTTTTATTCACAATTCCTATATTCTTTGTGCATTTTTCTCACTGAAAGAGCTTGCAACCCTTCTCAGCGTATGCCTTTTTCTCACCGTCTAATTCTTCCACACCTGAGAGGTGCCCTCTCGGTAACAGGTCTTTACTGCAAAAGCTGCTAATTATTTGCATATATGTCAAAAATATTTTCTTTTTATAATCAATATGCAGTTATTCCTACCATTGTATCCATCCATCCATTTTCTATGCCGCTTAGGGTCGCGGGGGTATGCTGGAGCCTATCCCAGCTGACTTCGGGCAACAGGCGGGGTACACCCTGGACTCGTCGCCATTGTATTGATATCCTGGAGAAATTTTGAGTTAAGGTGAATGGTTATCTCAAAATACATGAAGACTCTTTTTCTTGAACTATTTTTAAGAAAAATAAGCTCCAAGTCCAACATTATTTAATCATTACTTACACTTTCTCAATGTTGTAATTGTACAGGTAATTACAATGCTCTAAATCAGTGGTCACCAACATTTTTGAGCCCAAGATCCCTGCTCAAAATACCCCCAACACACACACACACACACACACACACACACACACACACATATATATATATATGTGTGTGTGTATACACATCAGGTGTGCTATTTTTGTCTCACTTTGTGTGTAAGCCCTTTTTGTTCATGATCTCCATGTGAGAGGGGCACGTTATTTGGCCACATTGTGATTGCATCATTTGTGTGTTATTTCCATCAGTTCATCACTCCTCATCCACAACGCAGAGAGACAAACACCACAGGTTACATATACAGGTATATACACAGTATATATATTTTAAGTAAAGTAAAAAGTGATACAGTACATATTTAAAGACAAAGCTTTGTGTATTATTGGTTGTTGGCGTCAACATGTAATTTAACCATTGCTGCGGTTTTTAAAATTAAATTTTGTTTCTGCAGTGACGCAGTGACAAAATGAGCCACAAGCCGCGGATGGCCCCGAGGCCATCCCGACTTTAATGCAGTCGTGCGTGTGGCGTTGGCTCTGTGAGCAAACCTCAACTCTATTTTGCGTGTTGGTTTAGTGTCGTGGGAGAGCGATGGTGGTTGAGGAGAGAGGGGCTGGTCAATGCATTACTACAGACAGCCCTAACGATCCGCGCCGCCGTAGCTCAAAGATTCGATCGGTCGATCGTGATTGATGTGTTGCGACCCCTGCTCTAAATGATGCGCCAATTAACAGTGTTGAATGTTGCAAAAGATTTAATTTCCTCAAAATTGTAAGGATCACAAGTAATTTTCCCAATGTAAAATGAATGAAAAGTGACATTTGCAGCCACAAGATGCCCAATCACCACTAAACATTAACTCTAAACTTTGACCAGCGTATGAATAATTGCACACTAACTATAAATATATGTTGTATCCCACTTCCATTAGTGTTTAGTGTCTCAGTGTTTATCTGAAAGGAAAAAACAAGCTGCTCAGTGTGACACTGTGGTTACATGATGCAATGACTATGGTGCAATGGTGTGTGTTCTCATGTGGCTCAATTGTGAGTGATGTCTTGTGATCAGATCTATTTGCCTTGTGCTGTGTGTGCTGACATACGTCCTGTGATTAGGAATAAACAAGTTGAGGAAAACGAAAACCTTAAAACTTGCCCACAAACTTAGAGCTTAGGGTAGGTTCTATGGTAGTGATGAGCAATATACCGTAAACAATATAAAATAGAAACAATACAAATTTGGCCTACAATAGAGATTTTAATTTGATCGCCCCATTGCGATAATGCATGTTGATGACGCAACCTGCCCGTGTCATTAATCCGTTCCAGAAGGTCTCACTCTAACCAAAACGGGCACTAACCAAATCAATTTTTCCCCACAACAAATCATGTAAATCCAATGAATCATTTTCAGAAAGTCAAAAATGCGAACACAAACACGTTTTTACAGTGTTGCAAATATAGTTTTACATGAATAAAACATTTAAAATGGATATAAATACATATAAAGGTTACTTTTACCTTCATCAAAGACGTGATTCTTAACGTGACTGTTCTCAAAGACACAATGTGGCAGAGAGATCAAGACCTTCCTCTTCAACACCACCTTCCTGTTTTGTGATGAGTTATTTCTTGGATTCAGTAGTGTTTCTCATCCCCATAAGCTAAAAATAGAGCCAAAAAAAATTACCAGCATTTGATCAAGAAGGTGGGAAACACTACTGAATTCAATAAATACAAATCACAAAACAGTAAGGTGGTGTCCGTGTTGATCTCGCTGCCACATTGTGTCTTTGCAACAGCCACATCTTCAATGAAGGTAAAAGTAAAGCCTAAATGTTCATTTCTCCCTTTCATTCATCATTTAGATGTATTTAGAATTGTTTTATGCATTTAAAACTATAATTGTGAAGCTATGAAAATGTGTTTTGTGTTAACATTTCTGAGAGTCAACTGCAGGATGCTAACCAAGATGTTTTGTCATTAAAAATACATTGAGAACACAGTTGGACTCACGCAGCGTATTAACAACACGACAAGACCTGTGCCATATTGTACCTTAACAGTTGTAAATTCCCTCAGTCTACGTTTATAGTTAGAGCAGGCACTATTCAGGGCCAACTTCAAGTTTTTTTACACCAGGCACCTTGCAGGACGGCTAAGTGTCCTTCTCAGGACCAATGGCACATTCGAGCCATTTGGGCAGCTGTTGTTGAAATGCACATATATTTATGTCTGTCTGTGATGGTGCTGAAAGATACCAGACAATACATCAGACATATCGTATCAATGTCAAATCAGCCAGCTGTATGAAAATCTGAACAGTATATTAATAAAGCACATCAAACGCTCCATTGGGGGTGGGAGGTGATCTTGTGGGTTGGTGACCACCATGGCTCAGTAAAAGCCGCCACTCCTTGGAAATGAGTTTTTTTGTTGTTTTTTTTCAAACGTGTAAACAATGTTAAGTAATACAGTATATGCATGGGCATATATTCTATATCAGGGGTGCCCATTACGGCGATCGTGAAGGTAGTGTTGATCGCGTGTCACTATCATAACTCATCATCACTTCGTAGATGTCATATGACATCAGTCAGCTGACATGAAGCCCCCTCCTGATTCGCTCTGGTGCCGCGGCGGCGGCATAAAAAAAAGTGGAGAACAAGCAGCCACACACGGACAATGCAACTTTCATCTTTAGTGTCCTGATTACGGATAGACTCACTCAGCCGTAAGATGCCTACATCTATAACAAAAGTTATCCGTTCACCTGTAGCGGCTACTTATTTAAAAAAAGTCAATTTTTTCATGGCTGCGCTTTGCATCATGAACTCTACTGTAGAAATCCAAGTTGGTTTGTTAAGCTACTATTTCATGATGAATGATATCAACTATTTTGATGACCTGTAAACTTTGAAACTGTGAATGTGAAATAATAATCATTAGTATTTAGCATAGTAGTTGCAAAGTTTACTGGTTAGATTTTATATAACAATATGTTTCATAGTAAGAGGTATATCATTTTGATTGTGTGCATATTTATAAATAAAATAAAATATATATTCTCTATGTTTATAGTATGAGGTAGATCTTTGGGACAAAGTAGCCCACATGCTGAAAAAGTGTGAGCACCCCTATGCTGTACTGTATAGATACATTTATAGCCTATTATTTACATATTGATCACAAATAATTTGAAATAAAAAGAAAAGGTTGAGAGAAAGGCATTTAAAGTTAATTAATGCATTTGCTGTTCAAGCCTGTGAAAACAACCCTAATGTTGACATTATTACAGACAGTAAATTTAAATATTTAAAAAAAAATCCTGCCACAGTGACGCAGCAGCGGCACGACACAGCGGCGGAAGTCCGCCTCCCATGCAGTCCACCACCACAGCTTCACAAAATCCTAGGGGAAACCCTGATCACGTCCTCAAAATAACTGAATTAATGAATAACACCAAGTCTAAGAATGTAACAATCTTTCAAAAGCAACATTAAAACCTGAGAAAATGATGACGTGCTCGTACAGTCCCTGTGTACCAGCTGGCCTCAAATGCACTTTTCTTCTAGAAATGATCTTAGTTCCAAATCAGGAACTACCCAGCTGCACGGTTCTTTTTTTCTACTAAATCAGCACGCATCAAGTGCTTTTAAAATGCAGGGGGGAACTGGCCAAAAACCTTTAGTCATATAAAGTCTATTATTGAGTGCTTTTCTTACAATGTTGGCTAGTCAGAGCAGTAGCCTTTGCTTAGCAGCTCCGCCTCTGCATGATGTGGCGAGTTAAAAGGCTGTCATCTAGCCTTAGGAGCTCTTCAAACAGTCCAAGGCAGCGTGAGCTGCAGCACAAGTGACAGACACACACGGGGGTCAATGACTTGAATGTGTGTGTGTATGTGGTTACTGGGTACATGCGTCTTGTTCCAAAGGTGCGCGTGTATTTGTGCGCGTCGATACATGTGTGTGTCTGTGCATGTGAACATGTGTGTGAGTGTGGAGTTAGAGGAGGCCTATTAAAAAGCTGCCTGAGGAGAAGGCTTTCAGCAGGGAATCTATGGGGGGCAGAGAGGATGGCAGGGCCATTGTATGTCACAGTCCCATCCTGAGAGCTGGAATTAAAGCCTTTCTCCTCTACTCAGCTGGAAGATTCTGTACCACCACCGACCCCGTGTTCAATTAGAGCGGCCCTTGAGAAGGAGGCAAAGACAAGGAAGAGAGGAACCCACATGAGCTACAAGGAACACTGATGAGAAGAAAACAAGTGACAAAATCACAATCATGAAATGAAAAAGATGCACAAATCTGGGTGAGTGACATAAGCATGCACTTTCGGAACAATGAACAATCAATTGATCAACTAATTTAAATTTTGGGATAGAAGTTCAAACTAAAGTCTAACTAAAGTCTAACTAAAAACTAAGTCTGCTTCGATGTAGCTCAACCTCCCATAGCTGACATCACACCTTGTTCTTCTTTAGACCACAAACTAGTTGAGACTGAATCAACAACACTTCTGCTGGTTTCAGCCAAGTACTGTATTCCATTTCGACTCATCTGCTTCATGACACAATGAATCATCAATTCCACAAATTCTTCATGATCAATATTTCATCGTTATGCCCATCACTAGATAACAACATGATATAAAACAGATGAACATGGACAACTCCACATTGCACTAACAGGAAGTGAAAATGTGAACTTCCTTTGCAGCTTCCTGGTGAAACTACAAGATGTCGGAGTGTTTGGAGTAACTTCATATTTGTGAGGTCAAAGATTACTGACGCTGGACTTGACAGAGGACCTGCTGACTCACCGTCTCTATTCTAGTTAATCCCAGATGTGTTTCATGGGGTTGAAGTCAGGACTCTCAAGTTCTTCATTCAAGCATGAAGAATTGTCCAAAGGGTCTTAATATTAAGGATGCTCCGATTAGGGTTTTATGCTACTGATTCCTATCATCCAGGACTGAAATCGTCCGATACCGATCAGATGGATTAATTATATATTTTTCAAATGCTGATGAGTGCTATTGGCCAGGGGTGCCGTATAAAGGGGAAAACTCAGGACAATTCCAAGGTCTCTTGACTGCCAGGGCATCCAAAAAATACTTAATTAGTAAGAAAATTAGTAAGTAATTAATAAAGGGATGAGGCTGGGAGGAGAAACGTGTTTTTTTTTTGTTTTGTTTTGGTTTTTTTGTTTTGTTTTTTTTTTTAATAAATTGTACCCAGAATTCCTGGCTGTACCCCTGCTACTGGTTATGTGATATGAAAAAAGGAACCATAAAATCACATATTTTACTTACTTTTTCAAGAGAACATACTGTATATCACTTGTGAAACTTACAGAGGATGAGAGGCCTTCTTTAAGGAAGCTTTGGATGTGACAGTACATTGGTGGAGCTCTACTCGGACTTCCAGGTATGTAAGAGAGCACTAGGCGAGACTGGTGTCTTCCACTGGTAAGAAAGGCTGGCCATCTCGTCCGATGAAATAAATCCTTTTTCAGATTACCGTATTTTCACGACCATAAGGCGCACTCAAGTCTTAAATTTTGTCCAAAATGGGCATAATGTGGTGCGCCGTATGTGCGTATCGAGTTCCAAAATATGTAAGTGTTGCTGTGTGACTTTTATGAGCGCTCCGCTCGACTGTGAGCATCTCCTGCCGACACGCTGCTTGTAAAGAGGAAAGGCACATGGACGTGACTGAGGACGCTAAGGCACGCCCCAGTAGTTATATAAGTATATTTTATGAAATGGCACCATCTATCCATCCAACATTGCAGACAACTACTACTACATCACCAACATGGACGACGTGCTGCTCACTTTCCATATCCTGGTGAACCACACTGTAGAGAAGCAATACAGCGATACACACAACGGGACACGAGAAGTCGGATTTTACTGACAGAAAGTGCTACCTGCGGTAGACGCTGACGCTGCCTAAAGAAAAGTTTCCAGCTGGACCAAAGGGGCTGGAAGGACGATGAGAAAATGACTGACTGACGTGTACGGAAAGAGATTGGATGTTTTTTTCACATGCGTCACCACAAATGAAGCAAATGAACTTGGAGCTTAACATCATTCCGGGAGGCTTGACAAGGGAACTCCAACCGCTGGACATCGGTGGAAACACGGCGTTTAAATTGAAGTCGTGAGCGCCGTGGGAGCGATAAATGACAGCTAGTGAACACAACTTCACTAACACTGGGAGGCAGCGCCGTGCAAGTTTCGCCACAATTTGTGAATGGATGTAAACACGGCGTTTAAAGTTAAGTTGCCAGCGGCGTGGGAGCGATAGATGACAGCTAGCGAACACAGCTTCAGTAATGGATTGTGGATGCTTGGGCTAACGTGTCTGATGCACTGTTCGAGCTTTCACAAAAGCCAGCATCATTTCTGAGGCACCGCACGGCAAGTGCAAGTTCTCGAGACTGACTGACAATGACGACAGGGAACCTGGCGTGTTTGATGGAGAACTTGCCCGCTGTTCATTTGGGATACAAAAATGAGGACTTTGATGGATTTGTGGATGAGAATTGATCAAAAATAACGTGAGTACATTGTTAAATACTTCAATAAAGTACAACCCAACTCAGTTTTACTCTCACTGGCTTTTTAAAAACATACAATACCATGCATGCTAACGTATTATAGCGTCGCTGGGAGCACTTCCTGTTCCCCAGCGTGCTTTCAAAGTTACATTTTTGAGCTACATAGTTGTTAGTTATTGTTCTGCAAAAGTAGCGGTAGTGTCTTGTCTGTTTTTGTGTTGCTGTGTGATGTTTTTACTTGTGCACCATGACTGAGACTGTTGTGTTGAGTGATGACCTTCCTGATTTCAAGTGGCTTTGATAAACTGAATGAGAGTTCTGCTCTTAATTAGTCTAAAGAAATAAAGCATTGTCGCTTCCTCACTGACTTGAGAGCATCACTGTATGTTTTGGCGTGCATACCTGTGCCCAATAGTATGGTGCGCCTTGTGTATGTTTTAAATACAAAAATAGCACCTGTAACTGACACTGCGCCTTTTAATACGGTGCGCTTTATGGTCGTGAAAATACGGTATTTGCTTAGCCTTCTGACTATGTTGTCCACATGGCTGTGTTAGCTGCCGTTTGACTGAAGATCACACCATCAAAACTCACCATACTCCATCAAGTGTTTGTTCTTCAAATGCCATATTAAATTAAAGCTTTTTAACATGCTATCCCAGCAAGATAGTTTTCGTGGCATGTGTTGGCGGTTAAGGTCCACACAGCAGACATGATTGTTTTTGTTTTGGCATGCCTGTGCACTGGGAAGGAAGACGTTAGTTAGGGCAAGACACTACACTGCACGAAGGGATCGCTGCGGACTGCAGTAGTACTAGCCACAGATGATCGACGATCTTTTGTGATTGACGTAGAATGGCATTTATCGGCATATGCCAATCACATGATTTTTCACGGAAATTGGCCAATACTGATCGGTGGCCGATCGATCGGCGCATCCCTTCTTAATATGACAAATTAATAGGGATGTCCGATATCGGCTTATTTTGCCGATATCCGATATTGTCTAACCCTCACTTTCCGATTCCGATATCAACCGATACAGATATGTGTAACATCACATATCTCCTGTCGTGGAATTAACACATACAGTATCTGTTGTGAATGGATACATAACGGCTACAAGATACAGCATTAGCAATTAGCTTCTTGTCGTGGCTGTAAACAACACTGAAACATCTAAAAAATACTTGTGAATGGGCATGGCAAAGCGTGGCTTGAGGAACTCAACAGATTTGGTAAATCCGGCGTCTTGCACGATAGAAGAGGGCTGGTTACCCAGTGCGATACACTCCATGATTTCCCGATTGATGGCTTTCACCCCGGGAATTGGAAGTATTGAAGGAAGAAGTCTTGGTTCTGCCTCGCATAACCAACGCTTTGCAGTCATTGCAAATTGCAAACTTAACATCCGAAGGAGACACCACAGACATAACATTAGTCAAGCAAGTAAGCTTGTTACTAGCCGCCCACGGTTGTTTACACGATTCAGGTCATCATTTGCACACCGGAAAATACCAGAGCCCATAGGCCAATATATAGCATATTTTTAAATCGGTTTTCATTATAGGAAAAAAACCTGGTACCGATATTGACTGATATTACATTTTTATACCAATATCGGGCCGATAATATCGGTGGGCTGATATTATTGGACATCCTGACAAATTAAGATTTAGAAATACCTTCTTTTTTCATTCAACGAGATGAATGTGCAATAATACTTTTGTAATCTCCAGTATGATACACGTCTTGATAAGAAATGCAATTTATAACAATATGTTAAACTTTCACAGAGTGTATTCACCTTTCAGGGCAATTACCGTCGGCTGTGTCAACAACACAAGAGTGTGGGCGGTGTGGGGGCATGTTTTGCCTTTGTGAAGGTGATCGTCCAATCAAATTAGATAAACAAACATGAACGGACAATAATGAACAAGAGCATTATCTCCATTAATTCTGGTCGTTGTTTTCAACGCAATAGCATTGCAACCCAAAGCAACATCAATATTTGTGAAAGGGAATGAGTGTGACAAAGTACATTTATCAGTAATTGGATCACTAAATGGATAGATGGCGGAGATAAAGACAGGCCATTGTCTCCTCTGCACATGTTCTGTCCGTTTGGGCTCCATTATGTCAGATTTGGAATGGGAGGTAAACAAGGTGTCAGGCCGGATTCATGGTGCTTAACAGTTAATGCTATTAAGGCCTACTGGTAACATAGTTTGAAAGAGGTGCATGCTTGTTGACTTTACAATAGATGTTGTTTGTGTGTGCCTCAAGACCAAACAAAGTTTTGTGATAGATTTTCTTAATAGTGTAAGGTAATTCAATGGAAAAACAGCCTGTCACGGGACATCACAAGACAACAACACACACTCACACACAGTAGCATGGGATAAATGGTGGTCCTGACTATATTTGGGCTTTCTCCTTCCAGTGTGTCTTAATCCTGCCGTCTGCTGTGTTCCACCTGATTAGTCTGATCATTCACTTCTGACAGGCCCATTTCAACCTTCATACAACACACACAGACACACACATCAACAGGAATAATACATCACACGTACAAGCAAATATGACTCAAAGGGCAAAGAAACATAAACCAGAGGCAAATAACGTGTTGGCCAAATCACAGGAAAACATCTCATCAGAGCCTGCAGTTACCTGTCTCACACATCATGTCATGCACACTGGCTCATTTATTGTGAGCCAACACACACACACACACACACACACTTACAATATGAATGCACATTATAGATTAATCCCTGAGGGAAAAAAGTTTTCATACCCCTTGGTGCAAAAGAGGCACACATACAGTATATGCTCCCAGGGGAAATAGATGCAGAGAAATGAAGAATTATGAGGACTAGAAATGAATGCAAATGTGTGAAGAAACAGTGTGACCAGAAGCTTTGTTTCCTATTCACTGCCGAACAATATTATCCTTGCCCTGCTGAGATCTGAACTAAGCAATAAAAGGTGTGGAGATCCATGACTATTTTTCAATGCGTGTGTGGCTGTAGACTAGAGTTATGCATGTGTGTGGGTGTGTATTCATGCATGTAGTAGAAAATAAGTGTGTCCTGCCTCCCCTCGTTGTGTGCCATCTCTCCAATCTCGTATTCCACACCGCTCCTCTGTGATCAAGCTGCTGTCACAAGTAGCATTCGCCACTGATTAAGTTGAACTTGCCGTGCAGAAACTGTGAGGCACCGTTGTGTTCAGGGGCAGTAAATTACTTTTATTTACGTAGGAGGGTCAAAGGAGGGAGGGAAATGTGTTTGTGTGGGTGGTTCATCAGTGTACATTGGTGTTGTGTGTGGTCAAACCAAGATGCTATCACCTTCTTTAAAGCACCTGCTTGGGGATTACTTATCTTCTAATAGCTCATGGAAACATCAGTTGAAGAGAACTAAAAACCATTAGCAGGAATGGATTTGCTCATGGACAGCTAGATGGCTTGCATCTTTTGTACGGTAATGATATACTGTAGATTTAGACCAGGGGTGTCCAAAGTGTGTGTTTTTATTGGCCCGCGGCACATTGTAAAAATATCATTTAAGCAACAAAAAAAAAACAATAGCAAAAATGGAAAAATTTGCAATTATTTTACAAGTCAATACAAACAATAAAAGTCCAAATATTAAGATTAAAAAGCTGTAATCTAACAAGAAAAAGTCGGCATTTTTCGAGAATAATGTAATACTATGAGTAGGGATGTGAAAAATAAACCAATGTGACCGGATATCCGGTTTGAGGAGCAAATGTGTTCAATGCGCCGGTAAAAGATTCCTGTATCGATAATAATCAGCCATCAATCTTTAGATGAATCGATTGTGGAGAGATGCTCCAGGTATCGCGAGAGAAGCAATCGGTTAACAGTGTCTAATAAACAATGCGAGAGCCTGGGCTTCTGGCGAAACATGCCAGCTAGCTAGCTAGGGCCAGCGCGCCGTCTACAGTGTTGCTAACTTTAAAAAGTTCTCAATTGCCAACGTGTGATGGGAGAACTTTGAGAGGCGCTGGCCGAGATAAACAATCTTTTATTTGTAGTTCTAAACATAATTAAGGTGTTTTTACTCATTTTTTTGTCTGCTCCTACGAGATGGATAGATGAATGGATGATCTTCGTCCTGTGAATCTCCAGAATCCCATCTGGACACAATCTGACCTCCTGGCTTCGGGTGTGTGGGTAGATTGTGCAAGAGGGCATTTGTATTGACCCTTGTTCTTCACCAGTGGATGTTAGCTTCTTTTCAGTGTGACTCAGTTCGCCTACTTATGACATGACAAAGACAAGTGTTGAGCTGAGAGGATAAATTCTTCTTCATGTCCAGCCTGACTGATT
This sequence comes from Dunckerocampus dactyliophorus, assembly GCF_027744805.1. Classification (NCBI taxonomy): domain Eukaryota; kingdom Metazoa; phylum Chordata; class Actinopteri; order Syngnathiformes; family Syngnathidae; genus Dunckerocampus; species Dunckerocampus dactyliophorus. Next base: position 16,181,184 of record NC_072821.1, on the reverse strand, counting down.
CCAACATTTGTATTCTCACATACTGATACCATTGTGGTTTGTATCTATGATAATGACACTTCAGTTATCTTGGTTAACATTACTAACTTAGGGGTCAAGCAGTTTGCACATATGGCATACGTTTTTATAAATTACAAATTTTAAACGATTTGAAATGAGTCTCAGAGGTCCCACCTTGTGTATTGGACAAAATCTAGTCATCCAGTCAGTATAGTCACAAGCTATAATGTACAGTAGGTAACTTCCAGCTCGCACATCTGTATATGATAGTTGGCAGAGGTACCGGCTTTATTTTAAGATGTGTAGCGATGCCTGCTTTTTTACAAAGCTGTCCTACGTGAAGTGGTTGGGGGACGGTCAGAGGCGGTATGATGTCCAGAACGAAGGAGGGTTTTCATTTATGATGTCATAAAAATCCACAACCTCAAAACCGAGCACGCTTTCACTCAAAAGTAGAGCAAACCAGTGAGGGAGACTGGTGCTCTAAAGACACATATTACTGTTATAATCACTGTCATTGTCACTGTAATTCTTGTACAGTCGTCCCTCGTTTAGTTCCAGACCGGACTGTGATGAATGAATTACCCTGAAGTAGGATTTAATTTTAACTCATTCAATCCCCGTCATTTTTCAAAAGACAGTCCATTCAGCACCGCCCATTTTACACGATTTTTCAAGGCAGACATAATATTGTGTTCTATGGCTACACAAACATGGAACCTACCAAGAGAAAGATTAGACTCTCGTGTTTCATCAGAAAAAATGTTTGTTTCTACATTTTTTTGTTGTTTTGTAAGCAGCAGTAGAACATAGGTAAGCTTCAGTAAAATATCAGTTCCCAACGAGAAAAGGGAGAAAAACAGCTTTTTGTGAAAAGATACACTTCAAGCATAACATTTACTTTCACACAAACTTTTTGCTTTTCGTTACAACTCAAATATCTAAATAACGATACCACAACTATGCACACACAAGTGTACAAAGTTGCTGCTGTCATTTATTACTTGCGACAGGAGCGTATTAATTAAATAGCAACTTTTTATTACGCACACGAATTGGGGGTGGGGGTGATCGAACGTGCTGTTGGTTTGGTCACTCTTAGATCATTTTGAGACTTTGGATTTTATTTCTATTATGAATTGTGTTGGTTACCATTAAATAATCTGCTGTGAGCGGTCGCATTACAGTCAGTCATTCTATGACTCCGCCACACTACGCACGTTCATATGCATGAATATCATGTCAGGCCCTCGACCACCTCATCCAATCGTGCCGGAATATGGAATCGTGCCACGCCTGGGCCCTTCACACAAGTCAAACTTTGCTTTAGGCACCCTTGGAGTACCAGCTACTGGCCTGGAAGCGGTACTTAGTACAAATATATTTTTAAAGAAAACATAACCTCAAAATATATTTTTAGTTACGGTCCATTAAGTAAAATCCGCTAATTAAGCTTGATTGAAAGGTACAGGCAAAAGGTCTTGTATGCTTTTCCCAGAGTGGCATCCTATTCTCACCTCAACCACAAATCCCAAAACTGTCTGAAGCTTTCAGGAAACTCTCACACAGAGCCTCGTCTGCGGTTTAGGGAAGTCGAACAATAACAAACCCTTTCAGTCTGCCTCGTGTCACAATCCCACTACAGCTTGAGGCCAGAATCATCTTTGTTTTTACAAAGTGTCACGTGGTGTTCTGAGTGACCCCACCCGAGGCTTTCCTGAGTCCTATCTATTTCACAGCTCCACTTCCCCTGCTGCCCAGTGTAGGCCTCAGATCAGCCACACACCAGCTCTCCTCCAAGCCAGGACAAAGGAAGCTCCACTGGGATGTAACTCAGGCTTGCACATATAGAAAGTGGAGACAAAGCCTGGCATTCTACCCTAACAACAACACATTTTTGTCCTCCACTACAAAAGAGAATACACAGCCAGCATTTATTAGTAATTTGTGACAGCTCGGGGACAGATAAGGTCAGAAATTTGTTTCAAATCTAAACTACCATTCTCCTTATTACACATTTTACCTTCCTATATTTTAACATGTAGCTTTACACTTGGACATGAATGTCTTTAGGATTTTGAGTGATTTTATTTAATATTCTGGAAGAAAAAATGATTGTACTATGTATTAGGGCTGTGCCACTCTGCATAAAATGTGAATCATAATTTTCTTGCAGGGAATTGAGATTGCGATTGTCCGGGATAATTTTTGTTCATACACATCACATTCACCGCCATTGTCGTGTTCTGCTTCAAATGAACTTCTGATGGTCTTTCTGGACTTTCTTGATAGAAACAAATAGAAACACGGAAAATAATCCATCAGGTCAACAACACGGCCCGCTTACTGATTCGACAGTACATTCATGCAAGTAATAAAGAAAAGTCAAGCAAAAAGTCAATTCATCAATGCAATCTCTCCTCCCAGGAGCTAATGAATGATAAATGCAACCAGTGGCATTGGGAGTCAGAAGGTAGAACCAGGGCAGCGGAGGCAACCCGCCGTGGACCATAACGGCGATAAAGGCTCACTTGATAACGGCAAGATTGAGGAGGCCGTCATTCCAACGACAGTAGAGCGTGAGTTTTTCAGTACAATGCAGTGTTTATTTGTGTTGCAGCTCGTAACTTTAAAAACAATTTTATTTAGAAATTCGATCAAATGTTAGTGTGAAGAGAAATTGCAATGTTGATTGCAATATGAGCCATAATATGTATGTTGATGTAAATGTAAACATAATTAGGTTTCCACAGTATTTAGTAGGGATGCTCCGATCAGGGTTCTATGCTGCCGATTCCGATAGCAATTATCCATGAGGCTCCTGCGGATATGTGTATTACATGGGGTGTAGATTACATGCTCAGAGCATGAAGAAGGCAGGATATAATGCTTGCAACACATTTGTAAGTTAGTGTCATCTAGTCAGCCTTTAAATATAAGATACTTAAGAAGTTGGGTTGAAAATGTTCGTAATTAGGGACCCCGCTCGTCTTTGAGGGGTGATGGGAGGTCCCGCATGCACACACACACACACACACACACACACACACACACACACAGAGTATTCATATTCCATGCGATGTTCACTCCAGGACTTCATTGTGTCCATTTCTCTTAAAACATGCTGAAAAACTAGCATTTCTCCCTCGGGCTAGAAATGTATCTTCTTTTTTGTCATCTTGTTTTGGATTCCATTTGAAAATTGTCTTGCTAACTGCCATTAAACACCAAAACAAAGGAAGAATACAGACATGCCCTCCAGCTTTTGACCAAAAATACTGTAAGAAAATGCTGCTCAATAGAACACAAATAAGGTGTATACATGTCTATACTTACAACGTATTCTAGTTACTGCTTAAAATGAACATGAGCTTATTCAGAGTAACAACTATATAGTGTCTTATTCCAAGTATTTCTGTAATGACATTACTGTTGGAATGATGCTGTCGATATAAAAGTAGACGATAAAAAACTAATACTGTCATGATCGGAATGGAGACTGTATGGAAATGTCTCCCCACAACTGTATATTTTACTTTATAATTACTGTACATCACAAAAATTATGCAAACAATAAGAAACATAATCCTCAACTGCTTTCAGTGAACTCCCGCTGTAGCTGAGTGATGTCCTAGGACTGACTCTTGTTGGTGTACAATAATTAGGACAAAGCTCCATGTGACATTTATTGGAAAGCAAAATGGCAGCCACAGCTTGTGGACAAACTGCAGCCATGACAGATGGTCACTGATACTGGGTGACTTTTGTCAGCGCGTGCTGCGGTCAGGGAACCGTGTTCAGCACAATGACACAGAAACAAACAACCCGAAGCTTCTGTTGCAATCAACACACGCATGCAAAACAAGTCACAGAGAAATACAATGCCAAACAGGGGCCTCAAGCCAATTTCTTGTTAACACCACAGGACTCACTCTTATGAGGAAACGTCAACATTTTTGCTTATGTCTTTTTTGGTTGCACTTTTTCCTGCAAGCTCTTTGCAATTAAGCAAATGGGTCATGTATTAATGAAGGCCGCAGGCAACAGGAGACACCAGGAGTTAATATGGCCGCATAGATGGACTGCAGGCAAGAACACCACACATACACACGGCAATTTAACATTTTGTGTGACATTCTTTTAAAAAAGAAGAAGGACTCCAGTAACAAAGGCATGAATAACATTACAGGCAATAGCGCAGGAGCTTGATCATTGATTGGAGCTGTCAAATAGTGCTGAGAGGCACTTTTTTCTTGGAGGACACTTTGGTTGAATCCTTGCCTCGGGATATCAGCATTCAGAGCGTGGAGCGGGGATATTTTTGTAGTCTATGATTGCTCAAAACTCAATCATGAAGACAAAGGAGCGCTGGTATATCATTTTGATGAAACATAAATAAACAGACAGTCTTAAGGGGAAACCCAAAGAGGATTCTTATAACCTGGATTTATATTGAGCAAATTGGTTTGATGGGTACAAGGCTGCTGCAGGACAGGTGCTAACTCACTACTGAGACAACAGTTAGGCTCATTGGGAACGTTCCTCTGTCCTTTTCTGCTTTAAATCATGTTTCCATGGAGGCCATCTGTAATATTCATATTCAAATAATATATATATATATAACTGATAAAAACCCTTATTGTGCATAATCATACTAGCTATCATTTATTGTTATTTATTCTTTTATAACTGCTATTACAGCCTAAGACCCTTATGTCTAACTGTCATATCAATGTATTGCAGATGAGTTAACAACACATGCGCAATTTGTCCATACAACAGTTACAAGCCAGAGCTTTAATGCGAGCCTTAACTCTTTCACTGCCAAAGACGTCTATTGAAGTCTTTTGCTTTTTTTCGCGGGAGCTACAGATCAAAGTCTTATTCATCTTGTGTGCTAATTTCTCACTTGTAGGAAATGTATTTCTGTCCCAGTAGGGGGCAACAGTTCTCTTTTCCTCCAACGGGCAGCGACAGATTGTCTACGAAGAAGACGGATTGTGGGTTGAGAAAGGAAAATGGCGAAACACATGCAGAAATCGAGCGGAGACAAAAAATACAGGCAGCTAACGCTGTCACAGAGCTGGTCTGGCGGTGGATCTTGCTTTAGTAATGACGCGATCGTGAAACATAGAGGTGACATGGGTGATGTAGGTGACGTAGACACAAATGCAGTCGACAATGGCAGCCGAAGCAACAAGCTAGGGGTTAGCGTTGCTGAGCCATGTGGCGCGACACCGGAGCCTGACACCGGAAGCAGTTCAGAGTCGGGTGACTCGGAACCCGACCTTGATTCTTCTGACGAGTGGCTGCCGTCTGGATCGGTCAGCAGCAGGGATTCATCCCCACATCCAGCAGACCCCACCGTCACTCTGCTTGAATTTGCTTCCCTGCAGAAAAAGCTTGTTTTCTTAGTTTTGTTGGTCAAAATCAGGTGTTTTTGCTGAAACTACCCTATGTTCTACCACCAATACCTAAAGACCCAAAAAGGCTAGAAACACACTTTTTTTTCTGATGAAAGAAGAGTGTCTAAAGTTTCTTTAGATAGTTTCAATGTTTTATGTAGTCCTAAAACTCAATATTCTGCGGGTCTTGAAAGTTCAGCAAAAATGCCCAAAAACTCTGGCAGTATGGAGCTCTCTGCTCTGAACATGGCTGGCAGTCAGTGGGTTAATGAGAATCGTGTGTGTTTTTCCACTAGATGGCAGCCTTAAACATTGCAATCCTTTGCCAATATGTTTACTGTAAAATCAACATGCAAACATGAGAAATAAAATTAAAGGCCCAGGCATTTTGGAGTGAAATTGATAGATCTAAAACTGTGTCAGAGTTCTCTCATCCAACCTAAAAAACATGTCTAACTGTCATTGCTTGCTTTCACCATGCAGGACCCGTGTCGTTTACAGTGCATGGCAGTATTGCTTGTGATAAATCCGATGTTTGAGTAAATCATTAATTACATTGAACACAATCTTCGGAATGCAACATCTGGAAACACACTGTAAATAAGCTGTGTCCTAGCGCAACTCTTGATGCACAATAGTAAGCTACAGTACAAAATCTACAATACAATACAAACATTGAAACCTCTATGGGACATTTATTGGCAACAAAATGGCTGCAAGACAATATCACAAACAGTATGTTGCAGTGCAAACTACAACTACAATACAGTCATGGACAAAATGATTAGACCACCTTGTTTCTTCAGTTTCTTGTCTTAATTTAAGAGCTGATATCTAGCCATTTCAATGGTTTTCTTGATAATAACCAAAATCATTTACGTTATTAAATCAATAGCAAGAAATTAAACGCCTATGAGCTATTTTTGTTGTCATCATTGTATTTGTCCAAACAAATGTATATTTAGTTGTACCAGGCATTAAAATGAACAAGGAACTGAAGATAGAAGGGTGGTCTAAAAACCTCCCTGACAGTGCAAAACCAAAATTAGCAGATAGTTCATACAGTTACCTAATGAAATGCATCCATTGAATTAAGAATTGTATTACAGTAAAATGTACAATACCGCCTCACCAAAGAAAGAGATGTGCAGTGAGGGAGGATGTTATGCTATTTGATCTAATCATCTGAGGGAAAAAACAATGTTTTATGTTGTACTTAGTGACTCAATGGATTCATTTGTTTCTTGTTGCACTTTTGTAATCCAATTTCCCCCCCCTTCATTAGGATAATTACTCAGGCAGTCTTGGACAAGAGAGCCTGCAACAAGAACAACTGCAGTAATTTAATTCCAAAGACCTTCTTTCACTCAGTGAGGCTGTAAACAGGAGCGGACAGACGGGCGCATCCGAGTGAAAATATGAGTCTAAGGTTGGCCGCATGAAGAAAACAGCTCCTTAATAGTTGAGGTGTCAGTACAGGAAAATTATGTCAGTTCTTAATAATTTTTCCATTACAATGCTTGTGTATTCAAAACTCCCAACAAAACTATAGAGTTCACTGTCACTGTGATGTCTTTTTTTTTGTGACAAACAAAAACAAAAGGCTGTGTAGAATGGGTTTTTCCCATTTTAGATTTCCAAGTAAAGGCTAGATTCTGGCAAAACATAATACTCAACTGGGAAAAAGATGGTTGATGTTAGTAAAAAAAAAAAGGGGGGGGGAGGTTGTAATGTGGTTGTAGTTTGCAATAGTATGCAAATGTACGGCATTGTAAATTGTATTTGTATGATTTTGGTTTCAGAATTTATGGTTTAGCGTTTGTTTACAATGTCATTCGATGCATGATGTGCAGCTGTTCAGAATGTTATGCGTGCACTGTTATATGTACATAAAAGGTGCTGAAGTACACTGAACTCTCATTTAAAAAAATAACTACAGTACACAGTTGCCCTAACCTGGTCACTGGGCTGGTACCCTCAAAAATACTACTTTTGTAAACTTTAATTACAGCTGTGCTACTTCTTTGTCTGTTTGTGGCCCTTGGAAAATTTAGACACAGTATACCTTAAAGGTTTAGCAGAGACGTAGTCAAAAAATACATAAAAAATATTTTACATACAAATGATGACTATTTGTTTGTGTTTGAAATAAAAATACTTTCATTGGCATCTTACTCTTTGTATATACTAAATGCAAAGACACTTACCAAAAATTGCGGTCTGCAATTTTTGTATTGAGTTTTACTTTGTTCATTGTTTTTATGCATGCATTTATCATGCGCCTTAAAATGTTCTCTGAAATGCACTTTGCAGATGCAGCAAGATGACCTAAACCATGCTAAAATTAACTGAATTTGGTTTGACTTCAATAAAAGTGCGTCAATGCTCATGGGTCCCAGGACCCAGTTGAGACCCTCGTGCAGATTCTACATTAAGACCTGAAATGGACTCCAATGTACCTCTATTTCTGAAGCAGTAGGCTTCAGTAGGCTTTGTCACTGTATTTGCAACAAATGACTCCAATCATCAACAAAGACAACTTTGGGAGGCAGCACTCAGCAGTGTATCTTTTGTCCAGTAGGTGGTGGTACAGGACTAAACATTCACTGGGATTCACGGAGTATCTCCCCTGAGCAGTACAATTCACTATACAGTACTGGTATAATGTCCACAATGTCCTTTGACCCTCCAACACTTTCTTTGCCAGTGTCTTCAGTGAATAAGTCAAATGACTCCTGTTTTATTCCACTTTCTGATCCCAATCTTGACTTGAAGGTCAAATGCAGTTTCAAGTGTACAGCCACCGATTGTATAGTATGCCGTTAAATGAAAACCCTCTGAGTCAATTTTCTCGGTAACAACTGCAATAAATCAGAGGAGTGCCACCACTGAGTGGAGTGTGCCTCTAAACTAGGGCTTGCCAGTCGTTGCCAGCCAGCCCAGTTAGATCAGTATTGATTCTCTGTCTGGCTGTGATACCACAATAACGTTTGACCTGTGAATGCTGAGATTACAGCATTGGTTTGAAATTAAGAGTATTCGTCCCCGTGGACCCCAAAAATTTAGTCTATAATCTTCTCATTAAAAAATGTACTGCTTTCTCACCCCACGACGTCAAAGACACCAACCACACACTACTAGAGCTGGCCATTATAATTGATAAAGTGATTATGATTCAACCTTATACCAATTTGATTTAATTAATTGCATCTTGAATTTGAGGCAAAATGGCTACTTGGCTGCAACGAGCAGACTGAGGCACTGTTAATTCCGTCTCTAAAGAAGCATGACGTCAGCTCGGCAAAGTTGAGCCTTCACGGCAACTACTTCAGGAAGTATTATCTTGCTTACTGACATCAGAACAGCAGTTCATAACATTTAGACAGGGATACTCCAGTCACATTCTATTAATATTTAAGAAACAACAATGAATCAATGATTTATCATAAACATTCCCCACAATCAATCAAGGAAGTGTCGTCAAATGCCCATCCCTGTTGTATATTATCATTCAGTGCACCTACACAATTTAATGAGATTCAATACAATAACTGTAAAAATCTACAGTTATGATTAGCACTGTCACAGAGGTATATTTAGCAATATGTTTATTTTGCTTATTATTGTGGTTGTACTCTAAGTTGTAGTGTCATACTGAGAGATGTTTGTAATAATGAGAGGCAAAATATAAGCTCTCAGTGTGATCTCATACAACCAACAATAATAAATATATTGTATAATATAATATATTGTTAAGCATATACCTGTCTGACAAATCAGCGCTAACCCATGAATGTGTATACAGTCGTCCCTCGCCACGTCACTCTCACCCTCACTCTATCACGGTTTTTCAAAAATTAATTAACTAATAAATGGCTGCTGTTTCATGGTTGACTACGACCTATTATTAGTCAAAAATTATGCATATATATATATATATATATATATATATATATATATTTTTTTTTTTTTTTTAAGTATTATTGGCCTGAATTAAGCATTAAGAATAAAAATGACAAAATGCACTAAAATACAAATAGTTACTTTAAAGGACATTGACTGTAGTTCACAGTGGCCACTAGGTGTCACTAGTAACACTAGACTGATCACTCTCAGCAACAATTATTACAGGTATTAATGATCTCACAGCAGGCACAATAATAACAATAATAATAATCATCATAATCATAACACGGGGTACAGTTAGCCATACTCCAGCTAAAACTCAACTCTGAATCCCCGACGTCATCTCCTAGCCACACATCCATCCGCAAGACATTTATTGAAACACACACAAGCACGAGTCTTATTTAGGTCTTATTTGTTTATGTTTTTCTCTGATTATATCTACTTTATTGGGTAATATGAGTGAAAAGGTGAAAGTAGGGGTGTTATTGTACATCTAAAGGGCTCTAATAATGTGAAAAAAACGTACAGTATGTAGAAGGTCGTAAACTGCTCTAACTATGATTTAGACATTTGATTTGATTTGCAAATAAGGAATTCTACTTTGCGGAAATTAATTTATCGCGGTCGAGTCTGGAACCAATTAACCACAATAAAGGAGGGATTACTGTATTCCACCCTCCGACACTGCAAGCCACGCTCCATGCAACACACAGGCGCACGCATAGCCTTGCTTGTTTTCAGCTAACCAGGGCTGTTTCTAGGCTTGTGAGGGCTTTAAGCAAGATGCTGTTTGGGGGCCCATAGTTTGTCAATCTACAATAAAGAGATTCCTAACTCTTAATTAGCTGGTCCACTAAGATGACACAATTTATTACACCTCATGAGCAAAACAGGCCGCAGTTACAATGAAACATCTTTAGTTGAGCCCCTCAGTCAAGTTAAACTAATTAAAAAATATATGATACAGTGATACCTCGTTTATCGTGGTTAATTGGTTTGAGATCCGGCCGTGATAAGTGAAAATAATAATTTCTGTAGTTAGAGTATTAACAAAACCTGTTTAGGACCTTCTAAATACGGATTTCAACATTATTGGAGCCCTCTAGACATAAAGTAACACCCTTATAGTCACTTTTAGATTCCTATTACCCTATATAGTAGACATAATACGAGTAAATAAACCATGTAAGACAATGAGTCTCGTGTTCGTGTGTGTGTTCCCGAGGGGAGCTGAGTGAAAGGCAGACAGGAAGTGATGTTGGGGAGTCAGAGTGCAGTCTCAGCTCGGCGTGGGTTATGGCTGCAAAAATAGTTTATTTTATTATGTTATTAGTGACTATTGCTTTTTTTCCATCTAAAGAACATCGCTCGTCTTCGCCCTTCTCCCTCCCTTCCTGCTACTGAAACCCTCATCCATGCCTTCATTACCACCAGACTCGATTACTGTAAAAGCATTTTCTATGGACTTCCATGCAAAACCCTCAATAAAGTGCTATATATTCAGAACTCTGCTGCCCGCTTGCTCACCCACACTCGCCCCTTTGTCCACATCACCCCCGTCCTGCAAAACCGTCGAATATCGCATACAGTTCAAAATTATTTTACTCACTTTCAAAGCAAGTGAATAAAAACCTCAAAGTGACTTTTTAGAAAAGTGCTTCTAAATGAAATGTGTTATTATTATTATTGTTAATAACCTGGCGCTTGCGTGTCTCATTGAACATTACAATAACATTCCTGACGTCTAGTGACCAGTGTAGAGTACTACATATCGTCAACATCTTTGAATGTGTCTTCTGAATGCCTTATATTTGCATGTTACTTCATTAAGCCATTTTTATGCATGAAAATGCTTAATTTAGGCAACAAATATGTAACATTTGCTTAAATATGCATATGTTTTGACTAATCATTAGGTTTGGGCATCGACTCTCGAGCATCGAAGGGAACCGGGACTAACATTCTGATTGTCCCGGGAACGTTCAAATGTTTTTATTTCGATTCCTAGATTCGATGCTCACTTCTCCGACCGCAAGAAATATCTGCGAACACAACAAAGAGCAGACGGCTCAGTACAACATTTGCAACGCAATGATATCATGCCAGGAGGGTGCATGATCAACATGATTAAAACATTCATGGTGTAAAAATAACAAGAGTACCTCGTCTTTGTTGCGCTGGACTTTTTTTTCCTGGAGAAACCGGTGCGTGAATGGAAGCCACCAGGGTTAGCTTAGTTTAGCTGTGCAGCTGTGTGTGTGTGTGTGTGTGTGCGCACACGACTCGGGCTGGATGAGTGTATTTTCACAGTGTTTTTACTGCTTTAATGTAAGGACCATTTTATAATGTAAGGACTATTTTACAACGCCCACTGATGACGTGCAGGTTCTTAGTGGAAAAAGACGAGAGGCACGTTTATTATTGCGGATAGGACAGCTGTCGTCTACAGCAGGGGTCCCCAACCACAGGGCCGGGGACCAGGACCGGTCCGTGGGCGGGGCAGAGGAAATCTTTCAGGCGCAATGATTAAAAAAAAAAAATACACACACAAAAAAAAGGACTTTGTAAATAACTAAATACAATTTTAAGTAAATTTTTCAAGTAACAGTCCTTGAACGCACCATTGTATGTGCGCTCGCCGCCTCCTACTGTGCACAGATTGTCAACTATGCTGTATTTTTATCGGGGTATTTTCACTTTATATTTGCTACCAAATGCTGATACTCTGTGGGAATGCATAAAGGTAAAGTTTGATGACGTTATTGAGTGCTAATGTGTATGTTTGTTGTGTGCACAGCTTCAAGTTAATTCATGCTATCGCACTGCCTGTTAGCACACACATCAAGCAGCGGTGCTATAATCTTCTCTCTGAAAAACAAACTCCAACACTTATAGTGGTGGATGGTGGGTCTTTACTCACTTTGTGCTTTTAATTTGATGTTGTTCCTCTCTTAGTTTTACACAATACATACTAAATGAGATAAATTACATCGCTATATGACCCCCACCACCCCTGGTCCGCGGAGATTTGTGGGAACACGAGCCGGGCCGTGGGTCCAAAAAGGTTGTGGACCACTGGTCTAGAGGCAAAATGTCATCCAAGACAACCTAAACAGCCCCGCTGCAATCGACTCGATGCCCGGAGAATACAGTGACCTGGATGAATGACAATGCTCACAGGCATCCAATACAGCATGTGTATTAGATCTTGTTATACACCTGGACTCTGGAAGAGTGGCTATATGTTGTGGCCGATGAGTGTTTAGGTCAACATGTGGTCATTTTTGATGAAATAAATAAGATATGCAGTCTGGAGGTGTTTACCCTGTCTTAAGAGAGATATACAGTCCCTCAAATTTCGCTTCTGTGGCTAGATGGCTAAAATGGCTAAATGAACTGAAAGTCAAATATAAGGTATTCATTCAGAAGACACATTCAAAGACGTTGACGTAATAGTCCAAACTAATCACTAGGTGTCAGTAATGTTTGGAGGGCCACACAAGCACCAGACTTGATCACCGGAACAACATGCTTTTATTGCAGGTTTGAATTATCTCACAACAGGCACAATACTCCCTAATATAAATCCCTAATAAAAACACGGGCTACTGTTGTGGCCTTAACCCTTGGCAAGGTGAAACTCAACACTGAACCCCCAACGTCAATTCCTGCCCGCCACTCACTCCGCTCCCCTAGGGAACACATTTATAGCAACACACACGAGCACGAGTCTTATTTATGTCTTAAATGGCTTATTTACTTGTATATACCATATAGTTATATACTATATTGGGAAATATGAGCGTGAAGGTGACTATAGGAGGAGTTCATGTCTAGAGGGTTCTAATAAAGTTAGAGTCTGTATTTAGAAGGTCAAAAACAGGTTTTTTATGCTTTAACAATGAAAATATTCAATTATTATAAGGAATACTGCTTCGCTGAAATCAATTCTGGAACCAATTAACCGTGATAAACTAGGGATTACTGAACTTTTAGACACTTTTATTCACACACACAACAGATTTTTATGTATTTATCTTTGTTTTGCTGTGGATTCCAGGACATCTTCCTTTCCAGGAAAAGGTTGTTTTAGAGATTTAAGGAGCTTATTTACTTGCAACCTATGCTCCACTGAAAAATAAATATACATTATGCCGTCTAATCACAATTTTGCTGCAAGACTCCCTACAGTCACACTGTCATAAACTGTAAAATCGGCAGCCAGATCATTAGGTACCCCTACATACATCTAATGAGATCCAGTACAAGCATATATTTCACTGTACTCTATGAGATAATATTATAGCTTAGTTTTGATTGGCACTGGCAGAGTTTACAATGTGTGTTATTCTGGTTTTTGTTTGAATTGGAATCCAGCTGCAGCACGTCCCACTGACAGTTGTTTCTAATTATGTTGACCCTCTCATGTAACACAGCTAAATGAGGTATCTAAAATACTAGAAACCGAACAATGCAACTGACAAACATCAAAACAAATTGTAATCTACGCCTAAGTTCATCTGCCTCATTTTGAGGGATTTATTGCATTCTGATATCAATGTGATTTCATACAACAAACAATAGTCATTGTTACAGAATGATTTCTAACTCCAAACATCTGCAACACAGTGACAATGATTCAGCATAGAAAAATATATTACATCCCACTATCAAACTTAGATAAACCTTTCTTTGGACTATATGAGGGAGTCACTTTATCTGGGGTAATGTAAAAATGTTGTACTTGTAGAAAAATATAGCCATATAAGAATTTGGCGGTAAACGCTCACAAAGATTAAATTAGTTTACTTTAACCTGCTCTTGCACACACATCATACACAACATACACTATTATAACGCAATCACAATATGTAGATGTACTTTTAGAAGCGGTACACTTGAAGATCATTCTCCCTCTTTTACACAAATATACAATCACCAGTATCAAAAATCTCCACTTTATTGCCTCTTCTTTTTATTGTGGGACTTTCCAGTTCTCACCAGAATCAACAAGGAAGTAGCTTACTTGATAAGAGCATGTACGAGGTTGTTCTTCACTCGTCACATGCTGAATTTCCAACCAAGGGTGTGTTTATCAGGCTGTATTTGAAAATCCAGCTAGACGACCTGGTGTGTGGTTTGACACTGACGTCATTTTGTTAAACAAGAAATGATTACTTGTGTGTACTATGAAGAAATTAGCTTTGCTCTTGAAACGCAGCATTTGGAAGAATAGAATTTGACTAGAACAGATAAACAAAATGTTCTGTTGCTCTTCCTGCTCTAAACAGTGATGACTCTGTCAGCAAAGCAGAATGGAACCTGCACTCGCCTCAACTCATCTTGACTGACTCACCGAAATAAAAAAATAACTTGATGAACACACCCAGAATTGGCATCCCATCTAATTACACAAGGTGCAGTGCCATTATGATTTGTGCAATCGATTTGAAGACGCCCTGTGAGGGAGACTCCAAAGTGTGCATTTATTGCATCCAAGAAAAGTATTATGATTTTAACCTGCTGATTTCACTGAATTGCTGTCGTGTCACTGTCCTCTGGCAGGCTCCTCCTCAAAGGCCCTATTGTCATAGTGATGCTGCTGTCTCTCCCGCTCAGCGCTCAGTGGGTCAGTCAGTGGGACCTCATACATGGCTTCTCCTCCTGCCACTGTGATGACGGTGACCTCTTGTGGCGAAGCTTGGGCCATGCTCTCTTTCTCCTCCGAATCAACTCCCAGGGCCTTGAGGATGTCACACTTGCACATGGGGCATGTCCTTTTCTCCAGAAGCCAGGGCTCAATGCAGGCTTTGTGGAAAATGTGGTCGCATGTGAGCACTGTCACCACCTCGCTCGCCTTGTACGACTCAATGCACACGGCGCACATGTAAGAGTCACAAGTTGTCTCCTTGTCATCTCTCTTCAGCGTACGCACCTGCAGACGCCCGATGGCCTTCTTGGCCTCACATTTCAGCTTTCTCTCAGAACGCCGGTGCATGTGCAGGTTGTGGAGACGGTTAGCGGAGATAAATAAAAAGTAGGCCACAGAGGCCGCTGTGACAATGAAGAAGGCAATGGACATGAAGTACAGCCAGTAGGTGTCCATCCAGGGGCCATGAGCGTTGCCCGGGGTGATGATCATCCGCACTTCTGCTCCGTTCTTCACCAAGTTGACAATATCCATGCCTTGACTATTGCCGATCATGATGGACACAATTCCCCGAGCGTCAGGGTGGGACATGCAGGCGGTGCTGTTGCCACTGTTGTCCACATTGTACACCACCACAGCAGATGCACCATGACGTTTCGCAGCATTGATCTTCTTGCTGAAAGAACAGTTCTCCCTTTTAACAAGCGCTATCCAGGGTGATTCACTGACATTGTACACAGGGTCACAGCCTCTGGGGTCTCCCTCGGGAAGAACAACCACACCTGCGGCTTGTGCAAGCGGAGAGTTGCGACCAAACATCCCACACTCACAGTGTTGGGTCACTGTGTTGTTTGGGTTGATGAAATAGTTAATTTTCACCACTGCAGTCCAAAACACAAGTGCGGCCGAACAGTGAATGAGTCCAGACAAGCACAGAAAAAGCAACAGGCGGCGTTGTGTCTTCTCACCCATAGTAACGTTCTTCAAATTCAAAACAACAAGTCGCACTCCACAGGTCTCTTTAGCGTCTTCAACACACCTTTTTCAGTCCCAGTTCCTGGTTGTTGGAGCCGCAGCACTCTGAATACAGCTCTGGTTTCAGCCAATCTGCTGTGAACAGTAATCTGATACGAGCCTTTGGTAACATAACACGAGCTACGCGTCAGCCATTCACCTCTCCTTATCTTCCTGAACCTTGAACGCTGCGCACTTTTCGCAGAGGGCAGGGTGCTGCTATTCAACAAGTTGAAGTACACAGAAAGCACAAACCTGCGCTCTTCCTACAGCCAAGGTACTAATTACGAGAAGGCAGGTGGCGATAAGCGACTGATATGGACAGTTTTAAGGACACAAGTCCGAAGCACACAGCAGTTGTGTTAGTGCCCTAAAAGCTGCTGACTCTTGCTTGTGTAATGATCAGTACAGCAACTAAGCTGGTTTTTCTAGTTTGGCCTGTTTCCTTCCTTGTTTTTATGGTGGAGGTGAGTTCTTCAAAAGGCAAAGAAGCAGAACTTCTCAACTTTGAGCGTATTTACTCAGCCTCTGGCACACAACTTCAACATATTTGTACAATAGAGCAAGGTTTCTCTGTTTGGACAGCTACAGTCACTGAATTGTAATCTTTGTTCCACATTGCGAAAATACCTGAGACAGATGAGATGGAACAGAGTATTGTCAAAAGTTTCCATTGGATCCTCTTACACACAAGTGAAAGCCCAACACACACACACACACACACACACACACACACAAGAATAAGAGGCTTCCAATGACAAATGAAATTGAGAGGTTATCTGTCTTGTTAAGTAGTTCTCTAGGACATACAGAGTCATCTGGAGCACTCCAACCACTAATAAATATTTTATTATTATTTTTCAAAAGGGCTCAAGTAAGTAAATACAAGACAGCCTAGGTATGCATAGCTGCAGCTCACATGTGCTGATTACAAGAACAGTGACCCTTAAATTCCTGAAATGTTCACCTTTGAACTGAAGGTAAAAGCAAGGCAAATACACCGTGAAACTTGTTCGTATTACTCAAATAACAAGTCGCCATGTTGACTTTTTTCTGCATATTAGTGTAGGCGTACACCCTAGGGTGACTCTTGACGGAAGTTTAGCACCAATAATTTCTGGCACGTAAGAACCAATCAAGTACACATTGTCCCCTGCTCTTGTTTGCATCTTTCTACTCAGCAGCAAATTTATCCTGATCAGTAGAAAGCCAGCATTTCTGGAAGCGCGTAAAAATCGGAATGTCCAGTCCAGATGGCGCTCCACTTGCTCCAGTTATTTTGTCAAAGGCCATCTCTGTGCAGGTGCATGAAGTCTGCCTGGCAGTAAGATGGGAGTTAAGCATCAATAATTTCAGGGATCAGAAGACAATGAAAATACTGACAAAAGCACGACTCAGCAGTGCCAACAAATCTCTGCCTTTTGTTCAATACTCCACATCTCCAGTCATAACGACCAGCATACATGCTCTGTAACATGGGTGACAGAAGACAGACAGAGAGGTGCTGCACTGTCGAACGACTTCTTGTTTACTGCTTAAACATTTTGGGAACATGTATTGATGAGAGTTTCTTGACATTACAAGCAGAATTCAAATGAAAGTTTATATGAATGAGAAAATATCCTCAGCTGGGAAGCGAAGCTCATTTATGAAATATGTGAAATTGTAAACATTTCAAAGGCCCAGGGCTACCTCTAAAATCCCTTTTTTTTTCTTCATAAATGGAACAAAGTTCAGAGGGTGAGGGGTGTAAATTTAATAGTAATTTAATTAGTACACCCCCATATTCAAGAGAACTTTCATCCGTAACACTGCCACCTCCTGGCTACATCTGCTGCAAGACATCAACAAAGCACTGTCATCACACAAAGCGATAACTTTGGATGAAAGATGAAAAGTAACGGATTACATTTACGTTTCTCACGTTAATGTAATTGAGTGGTTATTTGCGTAGATGTACTTTTTAAAGGAATTTTGAAATTCTGTACATGTACCTTAAATACTTCATGTTTTCTTTCATGTATTCTATTTTAAATCTCATCCAAACAAACATGCACTGAAACAGTAGTGAATGTCACCTCCCTCGGAACACTCACTACTCTGAAATGAGTGCGGTTGTTTTGTTGGCTACTCCACCCATCTCTGAGTAGATAATTCATGTATTACAGATAAGATTACATTTGTGTTTATGTTATTGTTGGAAAGATTTAATACATTTTTTGTTAAAGGGGTATTGTTTAAAATACATGAATTTGATGATTATTATTTTGATTGATAACTTTCATGTTCGTATTTTATATTCTTATTGTATTGCATTAAAACTACTAGGCGAGCCGCATGGTGATCGAGTGGTTAGCATGTGTTAGCATTTCTGTGTGGAATTTGCATGTTCTCCCCGTGCGTGCGTGGGTTTTCTCCGGGTACTCCGGTTTCCTCCAACATTCCAAAACCATGCATGTTAGGTTAACTGGCGACTCTAAATTGTCCATAGGTATGAATGTGAATGTGAATGGTTGTTTGTCTATATGTGCCCTGTGATTGGCTGGCGACCAGTCCAGGGTGTACCCCGCCTGTCGCCCAAAGTCAGCTGGGATAGGCTCCAGCATACCCCCGCGACCCTAATGAGGAGAAGCGGCATAGAAAATGGATGGATGGAAAACTACTAGGTGCTTTATGAAGGTAAGTACATTTATTTGTATGCACTTACAACCGGCTGCCACGTTGACGCTCAGCGCTCGATGCGGCGTATACGTAAATGGTTTACGTATATGTTACGTTGTTGTGTGACGTTTTTATAGCTTTCTTTAAAGACACTGTGTGTAAGAATGGTATGTGGAACAGTAACCCCCCCACGATTTTCATGAAGCTAGTAAGGTTTTTAGAAAGGTGAGCTTTCTTGTTACTCTGTTTGCCGAAAAAAGCATTAAAGGAGTTTTTCCTCACAGACTTGTGGGCGGGACTGTATTACAACATCATTC
The DNA here is from genome assembly GCF_027744805.1 of Dunckerocampus dactyliophorus. Classification (NCBI taxonomy): domain Eukaryota; kingdom Metazoa; phylum Chordata; class Actinopteri; order Syngnathiformes; family Syngnathidae; genus Dunckerocampus; species Dunckerocampus dactyliophorus. The sequence continues at coordinate 16,162,228 of NC_072821.1, read as the reverse complement.
TACAATTTTGCAACATTGGTGCAAAAAGCGCTATATCGGCTTTCAATGTAGGGGAAAAATACCACACGGATGATGGCTGATACCACATATATATGCCAGTATCGGACAACCCTAGTTTAAAGGGATAGTTCCGATTTTTTTACATGAAGTTGTATGACAGCCTCATCAGCGGTGTAGTACAGCTTTCAAACAGCTAAAATTATGCATAAAGCAAAAAATACAAACACTTAGGAAGCTCACCTTCATTGTAAGACATTGTTATATTGCTTTACCACGTTCTCATGTTATTCAGAACTAGTAAAGGGACCATGTTGAATGGGAAATGAACAACTGTATCAGCACTTGATGTGAAATGTATTAGTAATTGTGACATGTATTAGCTGTTGGATGTGAAACAAAGAATAAATAAATAAATAAATAAATAAATAAAAAAAATCAATTGTCCCACCCAATTGGCCCCGTGAGTCCAGTTCTGGTCGGAGATCCGTGACGAGGAACTTAGTTCCGCTTAGTTGTTGGGGCAATTTAAGTCAAGAGTTTGGCTTCTCAAAACAATATGCATTCAAAAGAGTAATACATTTGCGTCATAAAAATGCCACCTCAAAAAAAATCAGACCTCACAAAACGCTGAGCGTTATATTTTCTCCCTGTGCACTGTCGCCCTTGCATTCTAGTGTATGTGATGATCTGTGCGCTGTGTGCTGCCACCTGTCTGCCATGTCTTGCAGCACATTGCTGAGCCGCAACGTGCAGGCAATTATCACCCGATTCCTTCTTAAGCTGTGCTGTGAGCTTCACTCCTTGCCAGATTGTTCCCTGATGTCTACCTATGACCTGCTCCTCCCAGCATCCCGTGTTGCTCAGTGTTCTCTGCTTTCCGGTCGTTTTTGCCTCCATCTGTGAGTACCTAGTTTCCCTGCTTGGCTTCTTCCAGCAGCGGTTCCGCTTATGTTAGCCTAATGTTTCTGCTCAGTTTTCTGCAGTGTTTTGTGTTGTACTTTCTCTGCTAGCTTTTGTCGGCAGCTTCCTTAGTTAGTATTTTTGTAGTTCTCTCCCTGCTCTGTTCCGTGGATAGCAGCGCCTTTAGTTCTAGTTTTCTTTTTCCCATGACCGTGTCCGGGTGACTTTGTGTTGTACTTTGTAATTATTTTTTCATCTGTGTATTTTGCTACTTGTGTGGAGCCTTTTTGGAATACATTATTGTTACACGGACTGTCTTGTCTCTGCATGTGGGATCCAGCTTTTCGGCCTGTGGGCAAGCCTAACAGCCAAACTCTTTACTTAAATGGCCCCAGCAACTAAGCCGAACTACGTTCCTCATCACAGCTCTCCGACCAGAACTGGACTCACGGTAAGTAAGTCACTGTTGGTGTAGTACACCGCTGAAGGGGATGTCATACAACTTCATGTCAAAAAATCTGAACTATCCCTTTAACAGAAACAGACACACATAAGCCGGGCCGGTGTTACAACTTCAACCATCCACTCTTTAAAGTTATGTTCGGAACAGACTCGTCTGAAACACAGTCCGCATGGCTCTCCTGTCCCCTTCCCGCTTCCCTTCACTCATTGCCGTGTTCACCAACAAGTCTTCAATAAAGATATAAGTGATGTTAGTGGTTCACTTATCAATTTCATTCATCATTTCTATGTATTTCACATAGTTTTCTGCATGTAAACAACATATAATGCATGTAAACAAAATATAATTATTCTGTATAAAATATTTTCTTCATATTTCTGGTTGTGTGGAATGGATGAATTAGATTGACAATGTTTTCTATAGAAAAATATTGCTTTGGTTTTCGTCCGACGTTTTGGAACAGACGTTTTGGAACAGATTAATGGCAAAAACCGAGCTTCCAATGTACAGTATATTTAATTTGAAATGTAAATAATCACATTTAATAATAATAAATATAGTGTCATAATAATATATTGTAATAACCCTTATGGGTGTTGTGTTGTGTTTGTGTACATGTTGCCATGGAAAGATGTGTTGACAATGTGTATTATTATTAGTATCATCATTGACATTTTTTCTCGTTACATTACTCTATTTTTGCTCCTTTTTCCCCATTTTGTTGTTGCTTCTGTTTGTTTAATTTCATTCTACAATGTTTTGCAGCCCAATAAAAACAAGAGACTGGAACTCAGCTCCAGTAAGTAAACCTCTACACTATCAGTCACACGGCGCAGGAATATTTACAATAAAATACATTCATAAGAAAACACAGGAAAATGTCAAACAGGTCTGAAAATCAAATTGGATGGATCATTTGCATTAAAACAATGAGAGTTAAACCTATTGCGCCCCCCTGTGGCATTCATCACCACAACAAAAAACATGTTCAACTAATGTGTTGATCAATCAGTATGAAATTGCAGTGCTGTGCAAACATTGTCTTAATCAAAACTGTTCAAAAATCGATACGCCATCATCATCAACATAATCACAGTTGTGTAGTTCAGCACCAACCTTGTTTAGAGAATAAATGCCACCAAAACAACTTACCACTTGTTTCGTCTCTCGTTGTTTCCAGTTTGGATGAATTATCTGCAGCTTTCATGCATCCGGAGACGTGCCAGTATGTCTTTCAGTGGGAAATCATCGCGGACTGAGAGCAACATGTCCGAACATGTCCAAAACTTCAATACGCCCCCAGTGTCTTTCTCCTGCCGGGCCACCTGAGGGAGTAGGGGTACTGTGATATTTACTGCATTGTGCTCATAATTTAATTCGTGATTGGTTAATGAGGAGTGAAATCTCTGACATCATCTTATTGTTTGTGACATGCTACTAATTACTAGCGTGATTGTGTTGCTTTGTTTACAACACGTGATTTATTGTGGATGTGATTCCATTTACACTTCATCCTGATGTGCCCCAGGCTGGAGTCCGATCAACTGGAATGACTCTCAACTCGTGATCCCCCAGCAGACCTTAACGTTAGGGGAAGGGCTGGTCGAGCCAAATAGCGATAATATCGATACCAATAGCGATACTGTCGTGACGAGCTCAATATTTTACAGTTTTCTTTTATTTTCATAAACGTGTTTTATTGTTGTGTTGTTCATAGTTTATTGTTATAGTTATATATTTTTTACTAACTCAGGAAAAAAAGTCATTTGGGGCTGAGAAGTTGGCAGTTGGGTGGCTATGGGAATTTGAATGAGAGCAAATAGTAGTTTTTTTTTTCTTGTTTAGTTATTTTACACGATAGTAATCCGTTGTTTATCATGGTTAATTGATTCACGGTTACCAACCATGATAAGTCAATTTCCGCAAAGTTACTTGAAGTTAGTGAAATGAATTATGTTTGTAGTAAGAGCATAGAAAACCTGTTTACAACCTTCTAAATCCGTTTTTTTTTTTTACATTAATAGAGCCCACTAGACATGAAATACCAAGCCCATTGTCACCTGTACACTTGTATTGCCCAATATAGTAGACATAATAACAGACAATAAGACTTGTGCTCATGTGTGTTACTGTAAATGTGTCCCGCCGCTATGGGGAGCAGAGTGGCGGGCGGACAGGAATGTCGGGGGTTCAGAGTTGAGTTTTAGCTTGGCATGAGTTATGGCCACAACAGTAGCCCATGTTTTTTTTTTTATTACGGGATTTTTATTACGGCTTACAGTGAGATAATTCAAATCTGCAATAAAATCCTGTTGTTGTTGTCTCACCAAACATTACAGTAACATTACTGACACCTAGTGACCAGTGTAGAATACTACATATCATTCATAATGTCTTTGCATCTTCTGAATGCCTTATATTAGTATTTTAGTTCATTTAGCCATTTTCATGGTTGAAAATGCGTAATTTAGGCAAAAAGTATGTGCAATTTGCTTTAATATGCATATATTTTTACTAATAATAGGCAGGCAACCACAAAGCAACATGATTTATTCATATATTTTGGAAAAAAAAGTGATAAGGTGAAGCTGCAAAATTTTAACCGCAAAGTGGCAAAGGCCGACTGTATTGACTTTTCTCAAACAATTGCATGTAATAAAAGGGAATAGTTGCATTATTTTCTTGACATTGTTATATTACCTTACATTGCTGTTCACAAATAAGCTTGTTGATAAAAAATATTTTTGGTTTTGTTTTTTCTAAATCTATCATGATCACAAATTGAAAGCAAAATGACAATATCAATCAATGATCTGGAAGAATTTCAAGTAAGAAGAATTGGTATCAGCATCGGTAATACTGGTTCTGTCTTCGCATGGTATCGACCAATGCAGTATCGCCCACCTCTACTTAAAAGATGCTTTCTCCCCTCCAACCCTCTCCTGCACACACTGTGCAACTTGTAGTATTGTAGTTAGATGAAGCTCCTATGCATGCATTATAGGCCTATATGACTTCTTGGAATCATTCCTAATAGTTTTCTTTTTAACTCAAATGGCCGCCAATAAGGTTGCAGCTCTTCAGAAAAAGAAGAGAAAAGACTTCATACCTTACTTTTTGGGTTTTGTCCTGTTTTTGTACTGCACAGTTCATTTTGTATCATTCACGGCAAATACATCTGACTGGAGCCACGCTATCAGGGTGCGTCGTGCACTTGGTAAGATACATTTACATGTTGGAATAATTATATTAGTGGCATTTGCTTTCACTGAAGTGTTTTTTTTTAACCAACATGTCTGCACAGATTAGGGTAGTGGAATGCGTCTTAGCTATTTAATGCCTCATTATAAATGTTTCACCTCACTTTGTACTGCAAAGTGTGAGTAATCGATTGTGGCTGCATGCGACAACTGTGACGGAGTTTGCTCCACTAATATCCACGTCTCATTGGCGTGAAAAGGGTGTGTAATTGCCATTCAAGAGTTAGATTTAGTGTTTGACAGTAGGGGTTTTTTTGTGTTCGTCGTGCTGTTTTAGAGAATGAGACGGAGTGCATCGCGCCTCAATCGTCCGAGTTCCCTGAAGGCTTCTTCACCCTGCAGGAGAGGAAGGATGGAGGCCTCATTATCTACTTCATGCTCATCTTCTACATGCTCTTGGCCGTGGCCATTGTCTGTGATGACTACTTCCTGCCATCCTTAGAAGTCATCAGTGAGCGTAAGCGAAACTGTATATTTATTGGGACGTGTGCACCGACGATCAATTTGTTCATTCATCCAGAAGATCATTCGTGAGGTCAGAAGTCACTGATGTTGGACATGTGAGAGGACCAGCTAACTCACCATGTGTTCTATACCATCCCAAAGCTGTTGGGATCTAAGCATGCCTTTATGGAACTTAGTTTGTGCAAAGGAGACCAGTCAGGCTGGATACAGAAAAGGGCCTTTCCCGAACTCTTCCCACAGATGGAAGCACACAATCGTCCAAAATATCTTGACATAATTAAGAATTAAGATTAAGGGTGTGGTAAAGGAGTATAGATTCATTAAATGATAAAGCCATTTGTCAATACTTGTCTGACTTCCCTGCAGGCAGCATGGGTTTGAGTTCCCTCCCAGTGACTCTGTGAATGAGTATAAATAGTTGTCTCTGTGTCTAAACGTAGCCTGTGATTGAGTGGTGGCCAGTCCAGGGTGTTGTCTGCCTTTTGCCTGAAGGCAGCTGGGGTAGACTCCTGTGATCCGGGATCCTGAAGAGGATAAATGGTCGAAAATGGATGGAGAAATACTTTTGTACTCACAGTTTTTGCTGGGTGGGTCCAAATGTGAATGTCATGGAAATACCGGACATTTCCTAATTAATCGTGTGTGTATTGTGGATTATGGCAACGTAATAATAATGTAATGTAATAAAGGAAATCAACGTAATTTTAATTCATTATACCAATTTGAGTTGGACTTCATAAGGCAAGGAACTATATTTGGTAACGTAGGTTAAAATGGACAGTAGAACCAGATTTCTCCCAGAAAAATGGTATCATGTAGATGCAGTATCTCACAAAAGTTAAATCTTTTGAAGAAATGGAACTTCGATACAATGTAGTCATTGTACAGCTTTAATAACTGTGAAAATGTACTGTCCCCTCAAAATAACTGAACACACAACTATTCATGTCTAAACTGCATGTCAACAAAACTGAAAATGTCCAAATTGTGTCCAGAGTGTCAATATTTAGTGTGGCTAACGTTATTTTCCAGCACTTGCTCAACCCTCTCGGGCACGGAGTTTAATAGAGCTTCACAGTCCTCTGGAAACGTGAGGGTTAAACATACACACTATACTAATACTTGATTGGACAATCGCAATGTCACCATTTCTTGGAACGAATGAGGTAAATGTGCAGCTCGTTTGGGATTTATATAATTAGATAATCATCAGTTCTGAAATATTTGACATTTTTCTCAAAAGTAAAGATCATGGACAGAATCACACCAATGCTGTAATTATTTGGCAGGGATGTGATGTCATTACCAGAAGATCATAGCACTTACTCAGTACCCAAACAGACAGCTTTTATGTCATATACAACGCAGTAAGGAATGGGGGGGTTTAGATCGGCAGTAAGCAGTGTTACTGTATAGTATATTATGTTTAAATATGTTTTCTTCTATTTTTCACCTTAAATTATTATATGGACAGGACAGTCAGTAAAATGCAATGACATACCCATAGATTATACTTTCTAGAACTTAAGCTCAGGTCTTGCAAGGATGTACTTTGTTTTATTCTGGTTTTATATTGTCCATCATTTTCTTTTGATGTACTGTATGTGTGTGTGTGTGTGTGTGTGTGTGTGTGTCTCAGGCCTGGGACTGTCTCAAGATGTCGCTGGAGCTACCTTCATGGCAGCTGGGAGTTCTGCACCTGAGCTGGTGACAGCCTTTCTGGGTAAACTAATATTGTACTGTTCATTGTCACGACCTTCCCTAAACTAACATAATGAACTGTGACCTTGTTGTCTCAGGTGTGTTTGTGACAAAGGGGGACATTGGGGTCAGCACCATAGTGGGTTCAGCTGTCTACAACCTCTTGGGCATCTGCGCTGCATGTGGACTCTTGGCCTCGATGGTGTGTTCCAGCACCTACAACACACCCACATGTTGAGCCACTTCCTTGCTACTGTAAAAGAGCTATCTTTATCTTCTATACAGTAGGTTGTAAAACTGTTGCTTTTGTTTCCACTTCTAGGCAGGACGTCTCACCTGCTGGCCATTGTTCAGGGACTGCTTGGCATACGGCATCAGTGTTGCCGCCGTGATTGCCATCATTTCTGATAACAAGGTGTACTGGTGAGTGAGCATGACAGTACGTGGTCGTGAGGCGCTCGCGAAATAGCTGATTACAGCTGTTAATTGTGTCTCATGACGGTGAGAACAACAATCATTCTCAAAATCCATCACAGAAGTTTTATGGCAGGGATAGCGCAGTGCGATAAATGTCTCTTTTATCTCGTCATGTCACGTCATAAACAGCTGTCATCACATTTTATGAGATGTTTTCCTGCGTATCAGCTCTTATTTTGAATGTGGTAAGATTCAAATGATAAGTCATAAACAAAAGTAGTAAGACAGCGCAGGACTCTGCCAAGGTTTGTTTTCTGTCAAGTCAACACCGTTAGTTATTAAGATTGTAATCATTTTTCATTTCATTTCTGCAGGCTCCTTCTCTCACATGAAAATGTTCTTTTAAATACAAGTATGCTTTTATTCCTTGGTCAGCGTGTATTCTTTGTATTGCATTTCTGTTGGAAGTCTTTGTTCTCCTTCTTGACTCTGACCGATTTTTCTAGACCCTATCTTTCACCGTTTGCATTATAAAATAAGGGAATTGTTCCAGAAAAATAAGGGAAAATGAGGGAAAAGAAGGGGAATTCTGATCTTCCACAACAATTTCCACCAGCACCCCCATCAAAAAGACGTTCAGAAATCAAACAGAAACAAAAAAAATCCAGTCATTTTGCCAACAGAAAAATATCTTATCAGTAAGCTGAAAAATGTCTACTCACCACACATGTATCTTAATGTATGTCTTACTATATATGCCAGGTATGACGCCGCCTCTCTCCTGCTGGTCTACGGCGTTTACATCATCGTTCTGTGCTTTGACCTTCGTATCAGCGAGTTTGTCCTGAGGAAGATCAGTCCTTGCTGCACCTGTCTGGGTAAAGGCTCATGGGAGAAGAGCGAAACGCGACCTCTGATCGGCTGGCACGATGACACTAGCCTGCGAGTCCACAGTCGCTCCAGGACAGACAGTGGGATCTTCCAGGATGATTCAGGATACTCCCATCTCTCTCTCAGCTTGCATGGACTCAATGAAATTCCTGATGGTAAGATGTCCATCTCCGTAACCTGCAGACACATGAGCATATCACACATCCACAGCCAACCTCACTGTTGTACTGTACATTGCATTTTCAAAGTATTTATATTTCATAATAAATGTAGAACTTAAGGGAGCCTGAATAGGTTCTTGTATCCAATCTACCTGCAGAACATAAAAGTATGTTTGCTGTGCCGGAGAGCGACTTGAAAAGGATCCTCTGGGTGTTGTCCCTACCCATCATCACCTTGCTTTTCCTGACTGTCCCCGACTGCAGAAGACGGTTCTGGAAGCAGTGGTTTGTCATAACATTCATCATGTCTGCAGTCTGGATCTCGGGTTTCACATACATCCTGGTGTGGATGGTCACTGTTGTTGGTAAGATGCTGTGTTTTGCACTGGTGAGCTCGGGTTAGAATGCAGACATTGTGGCTGTGGCCAGGCGTGAGTTGTGTGTGGATCACAGTTGTGGATGCTTGGAACTTGTGAGAAAAATGTCCAAGTAGAATCACATGTCGGTCTGCTGCTTAATTCCTGAGATGCCATGGTCTTGGAAAGATGAGAGGTGGAGGGAGTTAGTGCAGCTCCATTGGGCCATGTGCTCACCCAGCCACTGTAGGCTTACAGCCCACTACGACACCCCCCCCCCCCCCCTTCCGGCAACAGTCATGTGAGCACTGGGTGTACACGTACAAACCTCCCACGAGCAACTTTAGTTACGACTGAGAGCAAACTGAGGGGGGCCAACTTCATCATGTGACGGCACTAGTTGTGCTGAAGTATAATGAGATTATTATCCCATAGATATCAGTTAGGCTCTCATGTCTAGTGAATGAGTAGACATGAGACCAAGAAGAATAACTTCTCTTTGCATCAGCTGTGTACAGTGACATCATAATGCGTGACTTAGTCTCATTTGTGTCCAGTGGCAGTTCTGGCTTGAATGATGCCCTGAGTGGGCCCAGGCTGTGTCCCCCACCACTCAACTCAAAGTCACACTCCTTGTTTTCTTCTTTATATTTTTTAAAAAGTATATTAAGTTACACATTGCCACAAAAGACATAAAATATTATTTTGAATATTATATAAAAAAAATATTAAATACAACACAAATAGAATGGTAAAAAAAAAAAAAGAAATTTCCCCTCAACCTCTATACAAACTCCGACAACTTGTTTACAAATGTTTTTTCAACTGCAGGTGCTCCAAATATTGCACAAGCTCCTCTTAAATTGCATTTTATTTACATCCCTATTTACACAATTAAAACTCTCTGTCAAGAAAACACATGGAGAGCAGACAGCAGCCTACAGCCAGCAAGTAAAGCTTATTTGATCATATACACTACTGGTCAAAAGTTTTAGAACACCCCAATTTTTCTACTTATTGAATTTCCTTCAAGTCCAATGAATAGCTTGAAATGGTACAAAAGGTAAGTGAAGTGGCAGAGGATAAAAAAAAAAGGTAAGGTTACCCAAAACTGAAACATAATGTGTATTTCAGAATGATATATGTTTCAGGGGCCACAAAATGGGTCAACAATTTAAAGCTGTTCTGCAGAAATGCAGGTTGATCAAGCCTCGGCAGTTGGTGCAACTAATTCCTACAAGCTCTGGAGTACTTACTACCTCCTCTGTCTACATAAAAACAGTGTTCGGAACACACTGTGGTACTATACCTTGGTGAACATCAGTTGAACAGCATTGTACTGGACAAAGTAATTTGTTTCTACAAAAAATGGCAAAAAAAAAAGGGAATTAACAATGGAAGAGAGACAGACCATCTTAACACTTAAAAACGTTGTTTTTTCCTCAAGAAATTGGGAGTGTTCTAAAACTTTTGACCAGTAGTGTACATTCCGTAATGTGGTGTACATAAAGTGCTAATGTATAGCTCCACACCTTGATCTTTGACCCTCTTCGATGTTCTAAACTGTGCACCTCATCGCTTTGACTTTATCTTTTCCATTTCATGTTGACAAACATAATATTAAGAATGATATATCTTATTTTTGAGTAATTACTGTTGTAATTTACTTTTTTTTAACCTTGTAATTAACCAGAGGGCTGAGGCCCAGTTGAGAAAAATGGAACTCCTCAAATTTTTTCTTCGGTAAACTTGAAAAAGGGTTTCAAACGGAGTGGGTAAGAAAGACCAAGAAGCCAAAAACTTACCACTTCCACATGGAATGAGAGGAGAACCTTTTTTTTTCCACTTGATAGCCATGATATGTCCGGGTCAGCCATAGTATTTCAGCTTGGCTGGTTTGGCAGTCAGTCTAGATGCAGCATGACAGTAATTTCATCTAACCTCATGTCTCATACATGAGACATTACTGACGCCTAGTGGCCAGAAAACTACATATCACTTGAATTTCAATGTTTTGACTAATAATAGACCATAGTCTACCACTAAACAGCTATCATTACTTTCTGAAAAACACGATATGGCAAAGGGACGACTTATGGGGAAAGCTTCATTCAGCAATTATATATTGTTTATTACTGTTGCACCACAGTATTGAATAATATTTAAAGTCAGCACATAAACATCTTTAGTCTCAGCTGTTGAAAATACAGTAGTATTACAAAAAATTTAAACAATGCAGATATGAAATTATGAAGCTAAAAAATATTGTACTCTTAGGGGTAATTATTTAAAGATGCTGGACTGTTTTGCTATTAATCAGATGTTTTTTTTGTTTAAACAGGTGAGACACTTGGCATCCCTGACACAGTGATGGGACTCACTCTGCTTGCAGCTGGGACAAGTATTCCTGACACTGTAGCCAGTGTTATAGTGGCCAGAGAAGGTGCATGTTTTACATGTTAACCTACTATAATTAAGTACAACTTCAAAAACTATAAAACTAGTTTGGTTGTATGTCATTAAAAGCCGCCTAATGCTATCTATCCTCTGTCAGGCAAAGCTGACATGGCCATGTCTAACATTGTGGGTTCAAATGTATTCGACATGCTGTGCCTGGGTTTGCCATGGTTCATCAAGACTGCATTCGTGGACACCAACAACCCTGTGGAGGTCAACAGCACTGGACTGGTCTTCGTTTCTTCAACACTCCTCCTTTCAATCATCTTCCTCTTTGTGGCTGTGCATGTGAATGGGTGGAAACTGGACTGGAAATTGGGAATTGTTTCCCTCACCTTTTACATTCTTTTTGCTACACTCTCTATCCTGTATGAGCTGGGGATTATTGGGAATAATCCTTTAAGACTGTGCAGTGACTGAGATCTGACCCTCCCCAGGACCAAAGCCATGTTTTACAACGACTCTACCTAAATATTTCAGGCATGTTCCCACTTGTGCAACCTCCCAATTAAATCTGCTGTGCCATGAAGGATGGGTCGCTCACATCTCAGGAAGAGGGAGAGGTCAACGTACCAAAGATGTTGATGTTGTGGTGTGACCTTGAAACCACAAAGGTTATCACACTGCACCACTTTCTCTACTCCAGTCAGCTTTGAGATGTATTATTTATATTCTTCCAAAATGGGAAAATGTGACAAGAGTCAGCACTCAGCCCAGACAGAAGAAATAAATAAGATGTTGACTGGTCTGATTCTTGTTTTTAAGACCAAAAACTGTGCAACTCTGATAAAGTTTTATGAGCGTGTTCTTATTGCCTGTGAGGAGGAAAGAACCATAAATACTATAGTAGTAAAGAGAAAACTTGCCTTCTCCTTGCTTGAAAAAAAAAAAAGCATTTTAATGAGCTCACAAAGCCACAAGAACATCTGAGCTGTGATGCAATTTGGGTCATTAAGTGGGCACCCCTCCTTCCTATCCATCTAAAACTAATACAGCTCTGGGTACAGCAATGTGTAGACCAGCAATATTCAGCCTTAGGAATTTCACCACATTGAAAAGGCAGCTATTTGGCAGTGTGAAGCAATAATATGCCATAGAGCGAAACCTATTGTTTGCTGCACACTGAAGACTAAACAGACTTTTATAACCAGCGGGTTTAAAAATTAAATGTTTATTTGATCAAACTGCCAGACAATTTTAAAAAAAAAGTTTACAAAACAAAAAAGAGAAAATGAACTATGTAGTATATATTAACAGAAACCAATATGAAAACAGTGGACGTGAGGTTAGATGAAGTAATCGTGTTTTTAAAACAAAACTAGAGCTCACTTTGTGAGCCTATTTTTACAAAAAGTCTAGGCATTGCGATCAATACGGACATCCACCTCTCGGCCATTGATCTTGGTTCCATTCATCATCCGGCAGGCTTTCTCTGCACTCTCAGGACAGTCAAACCTCACTGTTCCGCAGCCCTTTGACTTGCCATTCTCCATCTTGATCTCTGCAAACATTACCTGGCCTTCAACCAACAGGAAGAAGTAACATTTCAGAAACTATTCATTTTTCATGTTTGCAAAACCATCAATGTACAACTATATGAGATTATTATCGTTTGTAATTCAGATTATACTGTATGTGGTATGATTTAAGTGGACCAGTTGGGTTTTTTTTCTACTAACAGTAAATATTGGGGGGGGGGGGGGGGGGGAGAGACACATACCGCAGTGACTGAACTTCTCTTTAAGCTTTTGCCAGGTAAGATCATAAGAGAGCTGCAAAGTAGAAACAAAGTAGTAGTAGTAGTAATAGTAGTAGTAGTAGTTCCTTCATATAGTCTTCCACAAATCCCAAAACAAATAGAAATTGGATGGGGAACTTGCACTATTAAACTGCACACAAAAATCAACTTAACATTCATAAAATAATAAATGGTGCTGTCCAATTAAACAAATATATTAAAAGCATTATGAAATGAAAATTTGCAATGATGGCATAGGCATTTTAGAAAGCAGGTTTTAGTTGCATCCATACAAAAACTAGACCTGCATAGTTCGAAACAACCACAATGTATCCCACTGGTAAGCTCTAATTGTTAATACTGTATGTTTCTCAAATAATAAAGATCATGTATTTTTAATAAATTTGACATCTATCGGAAATAAAATGAGATACTAATTCATATAACAGAAACACAAGCGAGCCAAAAATCTCTGAGGTGACAGGTAAAAGATAACATGGTCGGTGGGATACTACTACGATCATCACAACCAGAACCAAATTAATTGCTCACACTTACATTTCGCACAAATATCTGACAGCCTACTTTGGACCCGGAGCCCCTGTCGGACATGCCTCCACCCATGTGACTCGGACCACCGCCTCCAAAGCCTCCAAAGCTGCGGTTCATGTCCATTCCGGACATGCCCATGCGGTCAAAGCCTGAGCCCATGCGATCCATCGCCATACCACCCATGCCACCACCTACAATTAAAATCAGACGGAAAAGAGCTTATAGAAAGACAGCAAACACCTCTGAGTGGCAAATAGGGATGGGGCTAATCGGATACAGTATCGGGTTCCGATACCAGCGTAATTCATGGATCTGAAATTTACAATACTACCAGGAGAGTTTTTAGACCCATGAAACACGTCTGTGCTTTAATGGCAGCAAACCTAAAAGAATATGAGCAAACATAGCTGTCTCCACACAGACACTGCAGCCGTCGTCCTGTGTGCATGCCTAAATTATATATTAAAATTTTTTAATTCCATTTTTTTTTTTTTTTTTACATTTTACACTTATTTTGCCGGCATGTGTATATTTTTGTGACTGTCAATATAAATTTTCCATCCATCCATCAAAAATCCTTACATTTATTGATGCAATACATCATTGGCCAATTTCGCCCAGTATTTCGTATTTGTATTTGTACTTTATTTATCCCGGACCGTCTCTGAAGCCATAGTTGAACACACAGAACTCCATCCATCCGTTTTCTATGCCGCTTGTCCTCATTAGGGTCGCGGAAGTATGCTGGAGCCTATCCCAGCTGACGAATCGGAATTGTATCGGTATTGGCAGATATCCAAATTCAGGTATTGGGATCAGATCAGAAGTGAAAAAATGCGGATTGGTGCATCCCAAGTGGCAACTGGAGGTTACAGAACTAGCAAGCCTGCACAGATAAATCAGGATGATCAGTTACTGACAATATAATTGGGTCTATACTGTATGCCAATGTAAACATTGACAGCTTCACTCCATGTGATGATGTTGGGCTCTGTAAGAATGTGTCAGTGACAGGGTAAAATAAGTGTTCACATCTAGTGACAGTTTCTTCAGGAAGCTGTTTTTTTTTTTTTACAACAAACAATAACATTTAGTGCAAGCAAGGTCTCACAGGTCAGCGCTAACTGCAAAATTGAACCACTCTTAGGGGTCACAAAATTAGGTAAACTTGCACAAAGTATGATGCACAACCAAACATTGTTAAATCCATAACTGTCAGTAAATACATATTTAAAGTGCTCATGACACCAAAAAAAAAAGAGGAAAAAAAGAAACCAACAAAGTGAAAGTACTCACTTAATAAAACATTTGTGTCATACTGCTGTCATAGATAAAGAACTATAAAATACGAGTGAAATGAAGTTGTGATTTTGACACGCCTCCCCCAGCAAGTTTTCTGAGCCGCCGCCATCTTGGCTGTAACGACGCGCAAACACTTTCCAGGAAGTAGATTCAAACATGCAGCCATACAGCAAAGATAAGAACGTGACATATTCACAACAATAACATAATAATCACTGACATTGTGTTGTGATGCCTATGATATAACACTAGAGGTGTCACGAGACACTCGGTTCACAAGATGAGACAATACACAAGATCGGGTCTAAAAACAAGACGAGATTTTAACATTACTTTTAAGAAAAGTACAACAAAAAATATGTGACCATAAATTGCAATCTACTAGTTTAATTTCTACTACGTTACCTTGCATTGCTCCTCATAAGGCTACACACTTCTGCACTCTGTGTATGCTCCGCCTCCACCCACATAGGTAAAGAGACTGTATGACTGACAAAAGGGGCTCACTCCGTGCATGCCGTTGTTCTATGGAACAAACGCTCCAAGGTGCTGAAACCAATCCTGTCTGTTTGGAGGCGGGAGACGGGGAAAACAGACATGCATGCACATAGCAATATATTGAGGCTGACTAAATTATCAAGTTCATTTTCATTTAATTGTGTGATTAATTAATTAATTTATTATTTATTTATTGATGTCCCTGTCCTAGTACCCACAAGACATTTTTTTTCAACGAGAAATCTGGTCAAGTTTTAATTTCATGAGATCTTGTGACACCCCTATAATATCACACACAAAAAATTGGCCACAAGTATGTTTTTTTGACCGTCAGTGACACTGACAGCTATGACACGCTGCAAAATACAAGACAAGTGAGCAGCAACAGCAATCACCACTTATCAAGCCCTGGCATGAAACCCCATACTATTATTCTAAGATCTTTAAAAAAAAAAAAAGGATTTACTTACTGAAAGACAGGTCGACTGCAAGAACTAGAAGACAAGTGACAGCTATCCATGCTTAGCTAGCAATTAAATAAATCAATTAATCACATGATAAATAAAAACTAACTTGATAATTTTGACGGCCTTGATAAATTGACACATGCATGCGTGTTTGTTTTCCTCATCTCTCTACCAAACAAGCTGGATGACAAGAGGATTCACTCTGTGCCTCTGTCTCAACACTTGTGCGTGCTGATTATATAGCGGAATGAATGGAGTGAGTGAACCCTCCTGTCATTCAATCTCTTTGTGCCAGTGGGTGGAGTCGGGTCTCTAGCGAGAGTGCTGCAGCCTGCAAGTGAGCAAACGCAAACATGAATGAAGGCACAAAAGCCATGGTTTCTAAGCAGAATGCCAAAGCCCCAGTGTGAGAACATTTCCGTTTTAAAGAGAATTAACAAGTTGAGCCCATGAACACAGAGTAGCCGATATGTCGCATTTGTTGGAAAGCAGTGGCAATGAAGAAGAGAAATGCAACCAACGTGCATGCGCACCTCAACCATCGTTTCCAGTTTTCCCAAATCGGGGGAAAAAATGTGACGTTTATTGTTAAGTTTATTGCTTTTGATACAGTGTACTCACAGTATTGTTCCATATATTATTATTACATGAATGAAAAAACATCTAAAAAAATGTTGATGATAATATTGTTTATGGCAATAATTTGTAGGACATTTAGTGACAGGCCTACTCACCCATTCCTCCAAATGAATCTCCAAATCCTCGATTCATTGGCATATCACTGCCAAAATCCATTCCGCCCATTCTTGACCGGTACATATCTTGACAAAGACAAAAAACAGCAAACTCAGCTGATGGTGTTCTTCTTACACTAAAGTGATCCTTCCAAAGTATCACTGAGAACACTCACCACCCATTCTGCCCATCGGGGCCATTTCTCTTCCTCCAAAGTTACCCATGTTGCCCATATTATCCATCCCTCCAAAGCCTCCACCAGCACCCATTCCTACCAGAACCCACATCGCCAGATAACAAAACATGATCAGTCCAAACAGCAATAGCACAGATGAAGGCAAAAAATAAACGTACCCCCTCTGTTCATTCCACCGTAACCTTGAACATCCATACCTAGAAAGACAAGGAGCACATCTGTTACATTATGCTAATGTACAGTATATAAAAAAATACATTATCTTTCATTTTTAGTTCATTTTAGTATCTAAATGGAGACTTCACTGATCAATGGAACAGTGCTGCATGTGGTTGGATGCTTTCAAGGTACTTATTCAAACAATAAGAGTGCCACAGATGGTATCGCGATCACACTTTACAATAAGGTAGACAAAAATACAGTACTTACTGAAGAACTAATGAGTAGAGTAGTTAATGAGGAACTAACGAGTAGTGGTTAGGTAGGTTCGTTCCTTTAACTACTGTAATTTTGTGTACCTTACTGTAAAGTGTTACCGGTATTGCAAGTCCTGCACATCAGTAAAACCGTTTTGATCAGCAAGTAAAGACAAATTACTATCACAGCACTTTGTATGAATTTTCCCTAAATATATTTTTTTTAAAACTCATCAGTGATTGACCTCCTGGGCCCATGGAGCCCATGCTTCCTCCACTGCTCAGATGGTTTGCATTAATAGGTTGCCCTCCTGGTCCCAGTCCCATACCAATACCAGACAGGCCTCCTGTGGATTAAAAAAAGACAAGGATTTACAGTATGTCCATTAAGGATACTTTGACATGCCCAATGGGAAGAGGGACTCAAAGCAGCCATCTTAAATTTGCTGGACCGCCATGCGTCACCCAACACTCAAAAGAAAGAAAATCAGAATGTCTGATATTTTACACCAATGCAAATTACAAAATTCACAAGAAAAATAAAAGAAAAATAATGACAAAAAAATTAATGTAGCTGTTCAAACTAGAGCCCGACCGATTTATGGACGGGCAATTAATTGGGCCGATTATGACGTATCACAGATTAATCAATGTTGGTGAATATGTAACAGATATATTACCGTAATTTCAGGTGCATAAACCGCTACTTGTTCTTAAACGTTGAACGCTGCAGCTTATACAGCTAATTTACGTCTAAGTTCTCATGTCTTACTGTGCCCAACCTCAGCAGCAATGGCACGCGGCGAGAGGCCTTGCTTATGCAGCTCGACAATCAGACCACGTTCAAAGAGAAAGCTTCTTGGCTTTAGCCATCAGGAGGGCATGGCAGTGTGAATTCCTGACAGAAAATGAACATTTTGAGCAGATTTGGGCTTTTATAGCCTGTGGTCTTAAACTTTTGATCAGCTGATACACAGCCTATTTCATTTTTTTTTTGGTTTAAATTACAAGTTCCAAATGTTTTTTGTCTCACTCCCCCTTCTTGGTTTTGCATATTGTAGCTCTACTTAAAACCTCATTAAGATCCAAATGTGCAAAATGCTAATTCAAGCATTTTTTCAACTGGTCTTAAGATTTTGATCAGGTGTGTAAATGCAAATATACACAGTGTCCCACTTCACTTCATACTTCTGTGCAGGATTTACAGGGGCTCATATAGTACATTCAGAAGTTAATGTCTTCATTCAAAATCATTTTGAAAATGTTCCAAGTAACATATTTAATTCTGATTTGATATACGGAATGTTTTGAAAGCAGCTATTATATACTGTTACATAAAATGTAGTTTGGTCCTTTGTATTAAGTCTTGCAACATGATGCATGTTTTGATTATTTCTTTTTTATGCTCTGAATTCTAAGTATCTCCACATTACTGAGATAGCGCTTATTCCTTGCTGTCACTTCGACTGGAGCCACAGTGCTTCTGCTGCGCCCCTCCTCCTGCATGCAGGGATGAGGGAGATATAGCACAAATCCAGTCTATATCAACGATATGGTTGGTTTTGATATCGTGCTTAAAGTAAATATCTATATTTTTAAAATATCGATATATCACCCAGCCCTATATAGTTGTTCTTGTTTTTGAGAAGGTAAATGCCCATCTATCCATCCCTGCGTTGTTCCAAACATCAGTTACATCCAGCAGGTGGCTGTCAGTACACTCACGTGGTAATTGAGGTGTTTTATCAACTTGGCGAAAATCATCAGGGGGCAGGGATTTCTCATCCTGTCAAAACAAAGTGATGACATTTAAATGTGCATTTCCATATCTACAGTGTGGAAATCTAGTAACTTGATAAACGATAACACCTCACCATTTTAACGTGCATCTGTCGGTCAAACAATATCTGTCCATTGAACATTGCTGAGCGCAAAGTCAAGGAGAAAGTCAATGTAAAAATCAAACAATAGGGGTGTAACGATTCATTCACTACATCGATTTATGTTTCTATGATTCAACTACATCAATCTGGGTTCTCAAGTTTCCATTCAGGACGACACACACACACATATACATATATATATATATATACATATACATATACATATATATACATATACATATATATATATATATACATATACACATATATACATATATACACACACACATACATACATACATACATATACACATACATACATATACACACATATATACACATACAAACATATATATATATATATATATATATATATATATATATACATATACACATATATATACACACACACACACATATATATATATATATATACACACACACACACACATATATATACACACACACATATATATACACATACATACATATATATGTACAATCTAACATCTTTTAAAAAGGTAATCAATCGATTGAATCTATACTAGGAAATAAAGCATTGGATTTAAGTACGGCAGGCTTTATATGGATGTGCGTGTTTTTTGTTTTTTGTTTTTTTTTTAGCATTTTTAATAATAAAGACGCTAAACATTTCTCAATTCAGTCTGCCTGTCTGTTACATCGTCCTCGGGGTACGTGGTGGTCATGGGAGTTGTCGTGGACCTGTGAAACACAGGTGATTCGCTGCTTCTTCTTACACTGAGCCGTACGTCAACGTCGCCGCCATACTTGATTTGGCAAGAGTCAGAGCAGAGAAGATGCCTCATTCATGTGCTGCATGGAAGTGTACGACTCGTTTTACGGCCCAAACCAAATCCCAGTGAATAACCTTTCACAGGTAAGACTTAACAATCACCTTTGATAGTATCTGGCCCATAGAATGCATGATTTGGCCATTATAAGCATCATCTTGAGAGCATAATTTGCAGACGTTGTGGAAAACACTGTATTCCCGCGCACAATTCATTGTCACTTCCCACTCTTGTCACTATTTTCAGACATACTCGCATCAACATATGCACATACATGAAACATGTCAGTCATGAATGTGTATCCCTGACACACGCATACACAGGCACACACAGTGATGGCAGAACAAGGGTGGAGTAATGAGATTAAGAATGTGGCATAGTTGACATCACTTTGTACCAGCAAAGATGTGGCTGACTGTGACTGGGTGATTAAGTGTAATATAAGCGTAAAGTATAATATGTTCATTCGGACTCTCATGACAGGTGAGAAAATTCATTCATTTGCTGAAGAATTTGCATGTCCCTCACCTTTGGGTGCAAAGTACAGGTTTGGATTGCACTATTTAAAGTAAATAATCATGGCAAGCTATACCACCCTCTGCTCATCCTGATGTTGTACTGCACCTTTAACTCATTTTTTGTACTCATTGATAATTTATTTTTAAATAGTTCAGCATTATTAATAATTCATACCAGATTCCCTTACAAAATGCACTGTTCAGCATACAGGTATTTATTTCACAGTCACACTCATTGAATTTTTGGCTAAAAAGCTACTGAATCGATTTAAAGTTACTGAATCGTTTTGGATCGTACCATTCTAAATGAACCAATATTGCCCTAGAACATTATCGGGAACAATAAATTGTGATACGAATCGAATTGCTATAAAAACGAATTGTTACACCCCTATTACTTGTAAACATGTATTGATTTTTTTACTTGCACTTTTTGTGCTGACACTTTAAGGATACATATGGCCTGCACAGCCTCCAGTGGCTGCTCAAAAGTCACAGTACCCATTCCACGGCTCTTGCCATCCTTGTCCTCCTTGACGTCGGCCCGTTTTACCATACCTGCCATGCTAAACACTTCCTTTAGCTTCTTCCAGCCCACCTTGAAATCAAGCTATAAAACAAAAGCACATTTAGGTTATTTACAGTCATTACAAAACCACCAATATCCCTCATTACTTTAGTGGGATTAATTAAGTCTGTCTATCTCAATAACATTTTAGTTGTCCTCACATTGGCCACAAACACTGTAGAGCCCAGTCGACCTGCTTGCAATGCATGCTTGATTTCATGTGGGATGTTGGGATTGTTGGCGATTGAGGGTGGGATATTCATTCCACCAGGTCCCATGTCCTGTCCCCGACCTCCTCCCATGCGCTGCAGCACACGTCGGACATGTTCTCCGTCAGGGTCCTTGAATGAGAAGTACATGAAAACTTATCATTTCCAACTACACAGACACATGCTAGCTTCTGCTACTAAAAAAATGATGTGAAATATGTGTTAAAACAAATGTAGTCAATCTTCATTGACCTCTAAAAGCTTGCTTACCTCTTTGATGTTGAGGGGCCTTCCACTCAGGTCATATTTATTCATAGTTTCTATGGCCTTTTTCACAAATTCCTCATCTTTGAATTCCACCACACTAATGAATCGGGACACAGAAGCAGGTTGTTACACCAAATTTTTAATTACTGAAATGTAATAATTTTAATTGAAAAATGCAGATTTTTTTCTTACCCACAGCCCTAACCAATGGATATCACAGAGGTTCAGGTTGCACACAAAGTTGCAAAACAAAGGAAGGACAAAAAATAGTTAAAAGCATGACACTTGAACATTTTAATTAATCTACTTGCTGCTATGATTTGGAAATTGTTTTTTTGAGGACAAATTAATTTTTGTTCAAGCATATTGCAATCACAATATAAAGTAATTGATTTACATGTTAGTTCTCATTTTCAAAACATTATTGACAAGGTATTATTTTAAGTAAATAAATAACTAAAGTGAAACATCTTAATATTTGGTCTTTTATGCAATTAAATGACATTTAATAGTAACATCTTTGGAATAAAATGGCAGAATGCATCAAAAATGTATTTATATTTATTTTCATTGAGGTACACCTACACATATTTTGTATGTATTTTTACTATTAAAAGTAACATGTGAATAAAAAAATGATACATGATCTCGTAAGTTTTGTTCCTTTGATGAGCCATTTTGAGATGTAACGGTCAAACAGTAGACAAATCACACAATCCACATGTCCCTTTGGAAAATAGCCAAACAAACAAACGTTTACACCAATTGAAATGACAACAACAAAAGCAAAAATAGTGTCCTCTTGGAGGAGTTCATAATGCTACTTTCCAAAAATCAACAGGACATCTCCCTTTCAAGTAAATGTCAATCATTATCCAACTATCAGGTAATAAAAGCAACCTAGAGTACATCCAGTTCTAATAAGAACCAAAGGATCAGAACCTTCAGAAGCACTTGATTAAGGAGAGCCTGCTGAGGGCATTTAAAACCTCGTGCAGCAAGTTGGCCACATCACTTACCCTTGACTTTCCTTCAGCATCCTTAAAGAGCTCCACGTATGTAACCTCACCGACTACATGAGACATACACAGGAAAAAAATACCAAAAAAGAACAAAGGAATGTAAATCACCAAGTCACATCAGGATGCCGTCAGCCTTGGCAATGCCGCTAAAGCTGGAGATGTCCCGTTAATGAAAAACAGTCAGCCCAGACCAACATCCCACCAGATAACACCATGCCTTGCTGGGCAGTGACTGAGACACCCAAAGGCCAAGGCCAGAGAGACACGTAGCTACATTCAACCTGGGAAATTCAAAAGACTTCAACATTGAGCAGATGGTCAACAGATTCCATTCATAGTAATTCAGATTTATACTGTCTTACAGTCCTCTAGAGAGTTTTCAAATAGTTAAGTCAGTTCATTCACATAAACAAGGTTTACTCTGCAACAGATGCAACAAAGTCATACAGTCAAATCATTCTAGTATACGTTTGGGGTTAGCTAACAAGGCAAGTGATATATAATCAATCATCCTCCTTTCTCACAGATCATCATATCACCCCACTCTATATTAACTTCCATCCAGAAATATTTAAACTCCATAGCACAAAAGGCTATTTTCCTGCTATTTGGGCACATCCAGAGAAAGGCAGGAACTACTACTACTACTATTACTACTACTAGTAGTATTAGAAACATCCATCTGGTAAGGGGAGAACTTCTATAAAGCTGTGGAAGCAAAGATAGGTTGAAAAAAACAAAACAAGCCCCAACCAAAGTCAGACTTACCTTTCTCACGCATGAGATCTTTGATTGCCTGCCATTTCATGTCATAGGGAATGTTGCTGATGAACACCTGGTTCCTATGAGCACCTTTCTTTTCGCCACTGTGTTTGTCTTTGTAAGGATGGTAGCGGCTTCCTCTTCTACCTCCGGAAGACTTGTCTTTACCATCATGTTTTTCTTTAGGGGGACTCGATTCGTCAGCCTCCCTAAAAAAAAAAAAAAAAATCAAAGGGGTACATTTTATTAACAAAATAAAATTTTCTATAATATTATATAATAAATACATATTGTTTTGGTTAATACCTATCCTGAGCTATATATATATATATATATATATATATATATATATATATATAGTATTTCCGCCCATTTCGAGTAGGCCTACAGTTGTTTCGATACTGCACCTCAGATAAAGGAAAGTTTGGGATGAATGTTCATTACCAGAGAGTGAGTCTAACCATCAGCTGTCCCGACTATCTTTCATCAACCCAGACGGGGAAAACACAAGCATTGATACTGATGGAAATATCCATCCATCCATCCATTTTCTATACCGCTTCTCCGCTTTAGGGTCGCGGGGGCATGCTGGAGCCTATCCCTGCTGACTTCGGGCGATATATAAAATCCAAAAGATGACCACGAAGAACGTGCCAAGGTGGCATGAAGTAAATCCAAATTTTTTTCTACAGTATGAACTACATTCTACGACTCTTAGAATATGGGTTTTCATGCCAAATTTCAGGGGTAGGAAACCAGCAACCGCTGCTCACTTTCTTGTATCTTGCAGTTGATCTGTCAGCGTAAATCACTGCCAGTCAAACAACATACCTGTTGTGACCGATTTTTTGTGTATCTATCCATCCATCATGGAACCCCCTAGAGGGCATGGAGAAAAAAAACGCAATAACGTTTGAGAGATCTCGCAAAAGTTTAGCGAGCTCTCACAAAAATGTCTTTTTTTTAAACCCATCATTTTTTTTCTCTATGTCCTCTTGAGGGCTCCGTAATCTATCTTTGTAAGCCCTACTTTATACGTATTTACCACCATTGAGTACCCTTTTGATCAATTGACTAGTAAAAAAAAAAAAACATAGAGGAGTCTGGTGGACGTAAAACACTTCTACGTAAGATAATAACCCTTTCCAAGCCTGCTGTTTCGATAAGTGTTTAGGAAGGATTTTGTAGTAGACCCCGAAAAGGTCGATTTAGATAGCTCGAATGGTGACATGACGCAAAATGAAGCTATCGTCGCGTAGTGGCTTGATCAAAAAAAAAAAAGAAGCGTGCGTTAAAAAACATAATTGTTTTCATTCCATGCAATTAACAAGCGCTGGATTTGAGAACAAAAGCATTTGCTGTCATTCCCCGTTGACCTGTTTTTAACCATGCCTTGTGTCACTGCGAACACTCCCATCTGCTAGTTTAAGAGTAAGGGGAGTCCAAAAAATGTTGTATTACATCATTGTTGTCACATGTGTTAAACACGACCAAATAATCACACTTGTTTATGAGAGCGTGTACATGAGACCGTACCAAGTACAACGGAATGCCTCTGCTAACAATAGCTAGCATCACACGGACTCCATTTTAGCTTAGCGTGAAGCGCTTCATACATATAGCGGAGAGCAATATAGACCACTTTTACTCACGTCTTCACGCCATTTGGTGTTTCTGGAGACGGCTCAGATATGCTGTCAGATATGATGGGTGCATTGAGCTCCTCTAGCCTCGGCTCTTCATCAACAGAAAGAATATCTTCCATGTTTGGGTTCGTGTTCCCTGCAAAACACAAGGCACCTTGACGCAGTTTGAAATTAGTAGAGGCGACCTGCTCTCATCTCGCGAGATTTGGGGACTGTTCCCAGGCAGAAAGAAGGGATACTGTAGAACACGCGAGAGTGTATGAAAATCCATCTGTCTAATTCACATTTAAAAATATGAAAATTCATTTTAAAAGCTCAATGCATATTTACATATAAATTGAAATTGCTATAATGCTATACTTTAATGATGTATTTCCATGACATAAATTATTAATATTATTTATCAGCTAATGTGTCTAATGGTCATTAATGGTGGACCCAAGTGTCTGCCTGCTGGCTCACCGTCTCTGTTCTATCCAGCCATTTTTTTATTGCTTGTCCTCATTAGAGTCACAGCTGGAGCCTATCCCAGCTGACTTTGAGAGAGGCAGGTTACAACCTGGAATCATCACTAGTCCATCACAGGACAAATATAGACACACAACCATTCACACTCACATTCACACCTATGGTCAATTTAGGGTCTCCAATTAACCTAACGTGCATATTTTTGAACTATGGGAGGAAGCCTGAGTACAAGAAGAACATGTAAACTCCACACAAACAGTACATTTAATGCACAAAAAAATTCATGAACTAGCTTTTAAACACACGTGAACACCTTGAGTTGGTTGTGTTTGGCTTTTTAAAAGTCACATTAACATGCCTAAATTATTCGTTTGGAAACTAGTTCTCTCTCTTGCATGTATGGACTACTGGAGCGGAGCCGGTGTCCTGCGCAATTGCCAGTCACCACAGCGTGATGTAACCTGAACTTAATTGTGGCCAAGTGGGTCATAATTGTGTAGAAATAGCTAAATGTTCGTTGTAATACGTGTCAATGTTCAGTGGTTGTTGCTTGTAGCTGTTCACATTAAAATGTGGCCATGTTCGTGGATGTAACTTTAGCTATGCTGTAAATTGTTGCTCATGAATGTGGAGAAAACATACAAACTATTTCTACCGTTATTAAATTATTTAAATTATTATTATTATTAAAGACATAAGGTACAGTACATATGAATGGAGGAAGCCGAACAGTCGTACTTTGTGATGTAATAAAGTAGCCATCATACTGCGGCAACCTGTATTGTTTCTGTGCAAATTGCTAGCCAAGATGCTCGGCCACGGATCAGTATTGGCGGATTTCCATGAAAAATCACATGATCGGCATATGCCGATAAATGCCTTTCAACGCCGGTGACCTGTGGCTAGTACTATTGCAGGCGATCCTTTCGTTCAGTTTAGTGTCTTAACCTACCTAACGTCTTTGGCAGCGTCGTCCTCCCACTTTCCTTCAAAGCAATAACAATCATGTCTGCTGTGTGGAACTTAACTACCAACACATGCCACGGAAACTATCTTGCGGGGTAGCAAGTTAAAAAGCTTTAATACGGCATCTGAAGAACAAACAATTGACAGAGTATGGTGAGTTTTTGAGGCTCACAGTGTGATCATACGTCATACGGCAGCTAATATAGCCATGTGGCTAACACTTGTGTGTATGTATTTGGCAGTCAGAAGGCTAAGCTAATAACCCCAAAATAATTGAATTCATCGCATGAGATGACCAGCCTTTCTCACCAGTGGAAGACACCGAGTTTGCGGAGTCTCTGTCACTTACCTGGAAGTTCCTACAAATGTACTCTCACATCCAAAGTCTCCTTAAAGAAGGTATCTCATCCTCTGGAAGTTTCACAAGTTATATACTGTATGTTCTCTTCAAAAAGTAAGTCAAATATGTTTTTGTCTAAATTAAGGTGATTTTATGCTTCCTTTTTTCATATCATATAGCCAATTGCAGCCAGCAATTCTGGGTCCCATGAAAAAAAAAATCACACTGCCTTTTTTAATGAATTACTAATTTTATTAGTAATTACCTATTTTAGGGGTCCCCTGTCAGTCAAGGGACCTTGGAATTGGCCTGACTTTTCCCCTTTATACAGCACCTCTGGTCAATAGCACTATTAATGATAGCATTGGGAGGGATGTCCAATATTGGCTTTTTTGCTGATAACCAATATGCCGATATTATCCAACTCTCAATTTCCAATTCTGATATGAACCGATACCGATACCAATATGTGTAACATCACATACTGTATGTCGTGGAAGGACTGGACTGGACTTATTACCTTATTATGTATTATTATTGCTATGTATTATTATTATTTATTTTGTATTATTGCACTACAAATTTGATGTGATCTGTTCTGTATATTTATTTATTTATTCTTATTCTACTTTCTTATTTTTCTTATATCTCATGTCTGGTTGTTTAATTTTGTGATTAAGTGATCAAGTTCATTATGACATCTATCTATCTATCTATCTATCTATCTATCTATCTATCTATCTATCTATCTATCTATCTATCTATCTATCTATTTTTTTTCCGATACTGTCCAACTCAATTACCAACATCACATATCTCATCATATCATATTAACACCCCCGCCATGAGTGGTGTTAAGTGGCAAAGGGCCTTTGCGTTTGTAAACCTCATGTCAACCAGAGGCCCAGGGAAGAAGTGTTCTCGCCTAAAACAATAACTACTGTCAATCCACATCGATTAGTTAAGAGGCAGCCTCTCTGATCAAAGAAATGTAATCCACATCCTTTGCTAGAACACAGCGGCCAGTTCAACTTTAGCTAATCTTAAACATGCTGTACTCAATGTCAGATCTGTACCATTTGTAATTAATCATTTTATTTCCTTTTACAATCTTGATTTTATGTTTTTAAGACATGGCTCGACAAAAACACTGCTGTCCTGATTGAATCTAGTCCTCCTCATTTAAACGTTGTATCTGAAACACGACAAACACCGAACACAGTGTTTGTGCCATGGACAATATACTCACCCAAAAATTATTATCATTTGGGCTTTTTTTCTTCTTTTGAGTATGTGTCATTCAAAATGGTGTTAAAACAAATTCCATTACCATTTACAAACCACCACAGATTTCTTTTATTGACGATTTTGTTACGGTATGCTGGAGCTGTCGGAAGCTTGACTCCCGGTATGCAGAGACGAGGCGACAGCGTGCAAACAAAAGATCTTTGATGATGTACGAACAGGTACAACGAAAAGGCGACAGAGGGAAAAAGCTCTGTGAAAAATAACATGAACAAAGGTACCAACAGGTAAGTGGACACTTTAGGTGACAGCACCGGTGAGGAGTCGAGGAACAATAGCAATGAACCAGCGCCATACATGCGACGACGCTGGCCTTTTAACTGCCACAAGTGTTAATTGTTGCCAGCTGCGCGGCAACCAGGAGTAAAGCGGCAGCCACTTCCTCCCAGCAGGAAGTACATCCCGCCAAAATAAGAGCGCACGACAGGAGGCGCTCGCTCCTGTCCTGCGGAACATGACAGATTTTACTGAATTACTTTCAGTTGTGCGCAATGATTTTGAGTGTTTGATCATTACAGGGGACTTGAATGTGCATGTGGATGTATCTAATGGCAGGCATGCTAAAGAGCTCACACTATAGGCCCATATCAAACCTGCCATTCTTGGGAAAAGTCTTAGAAAAGGTTGTAGACCAACAGCTTACTGACTTTCTTCTCTCAAACAATGTGTTTGATACTTTCCAATCAGGCTTTAGGCCCCACCACAGCAGTGAGACAGCTGATATCCGTCTGAACACAGATACAGGCAAAGTCCACTTTTAGTTCTGCTAGACCTGAGCGCTGCCTTTGACACAGTTGTCATCTTATTACAGAGGTTAGAAAACAAGCCGGGAATATTTGGTACTGCTCTAAACTGGTTGAAGTCCTATCTGGAGAACAGGAAGTACTTAGTTGGATTTGGTAACTGTGTCTCAGACCAAATGGCTATGACCTGTGGGGTTCCGCAGGGGTCAAACCATTATCCACTATCGTTCAATTTGTACATGCTTCCTTTAGGCTGGCTAATACGCAGCTGCAATGTGTCCTACCGCAACTATGGTCCTGCAGATTCACTTTGTCACTACATCAAACAGATCAATGTGTGGATGCAAAACAACCTTCTCCATCTAAACTCAGACAAAACTGAAATCATTGTCTTTGGCCCACAGAAACAAAGAAAAGTTGTTATTAGCCACCTAATAATCTAGGGGTAATAATGGACTCAGATATGAGTCTGAGATATGGACTCAGATATGAACTTTAACAGCCACATTAAATCAATAACATCATCAGCTTTTTACTACCTAAAAAACATTGCCAAAATCAAGGGAATAGTGTCTAAACCAGATTTAGAGAGACTAATCCATGCCTTTGTCTCCAGCAGGCTAGACTACGGTAACAGCCATCTCACCGGGCTCTCTAAACGAGCTGTAAAACAGCTGCCGTGCATCCAGAATGCTGCTGCTAGAGTCCTGACTAGAACCAGGAAATATGACCATATTATTCCAGTAGTCAGGTCTCTGCACTGGCTTCCTGTCGCTCAGAGAATAAACTTTAAAACAGCTCTACTTGTGTACAAGTCTTTTCATGGTCTTGCGCCAAAGTACATCTCTGACATGTTTGAGCGGCATAAACCATCTCGAGCTCCGAGAAGCTCAGGGAGTGGTCTCCTGTGGATGCCCAGAGTCAGGCAAAGTTCAAATCCAAGTTGAAAACACTTTTATTCAACTATGCATATGACAACTGAAAGTATTTTATCCGCACTCTTCATTTTTAATCATTATTTTGTTTTATGGAATGATTTATGGAATTTTATGTTGTGATTTTATGTTTTTTATGGAATGATTTTATGAAGTGATTTTACCCTTCTTTTCTGTAAAGCACTTTGAATTACCTCGTGTATGAATTGTGCTCTATAAATAAACTTGCCTTGCCTTATGAAACAGAAACGGTGCTTGAAACCTGGCGCTTAGCCAAATGCGATGAGCGGAAATAGAACTGCTCGGTGATTAAGGGTAGCAAGCAGTAGCAAGCAGCTGTTGAACTCCGATGGAAAAAACAGTCACACATCACTGACGCTGTGAGCACCGAGGCAGGCTGGATTGCAAGGTGTGCTTAAAGCACTTCCAATAATGCCTTGCACACTGCCACTTCCATATTACTGTATGTGATGTCATAGTTCACAGTCTGATTGGCTTCTGGCTGCCCTGTTCCACGATACAGCTTTTCTCCAAACAAGAAATCTCGTCATGTTTTAATCTTGCGAGATCTCGCGACACCCCTTTTAGGTTATGATATTCATGTAAGCATGTTGAAAATGTACTTCTATAGCGTTATCTTCTTAGAAATGAGTTAGATAGCTCCATAGCTAGGTGAAATACACACTATTGCCCTAGAGAATGCAGAAGTAACCATATATAACGTCAATACAAATATGGATTCAGCAGGATTTTAAGCATGCTTATCTGATGTAATTTAGCTTTGTTACTCAATGAAATTAATCATTTCTACTGCCCACATACATGCATTGCAAGGCCATTGCTGCTTCTGTCTTCATACTCTCTGGGATAGATTATCACACTGTAAAACAAAGTGTGATATGGTGCTCATTAGTATTAAAGGGGATTCTGTGACCTGACCTTTTGTGCTTGTTGAGATAAAAGACTAACAATCTTTATGCTCGTGTCCTAAGGACAGAGAATAATCTTCTATTTCACTTTATGCAACAGGTTTATATTGCATGTCTGCTGTAACAGTTTGATAATCATACGTGGTTTATACTGCGGCCGCATTAAATTAGCATGCATTACTCAGCTTTAGGTCGAATTGTTATGAAAGCCCTTGACTTTGAAATTGATACGAAGGCAACCAATGTCACAGGTCCCTTCAATATATGGAGAAATATGTACC
Source organism: Dunckerocampus dactyliophorus (assembly GCF_027744805.1). Classification (NCBI taxonomy): domain Eukaryota; kingdom Metazoa; phylum Chordata; class Actinopteri; order Syngnathiformes; family Syngnathidae; genus Dunckerocampus; species Dunckerocampus dactyliophorus. The sequence goes on along the minus strand of NC_072821.1, from coordinate 16,131,599 downwards.
ATGAGCTTTCCCTTCAATGACTTAACTGAATGACATTGACTTAAATGGCTTAAACATATTTATGATACATAAAGTATGTTGGGAAAGGCAGTCATCCTCAGTTTTTTCGCATTCTTCCCTCTCTTTTGTTTCCACTTCAAAATGAAAAAGGGAGCTCAGTTTACTACTTGTAAACTGCGATTTATTGCGCACACAACCATCTCCCATACTGAATTTCCTATCCATAGATCTGAGTCACTGCACCACTACGACAAAAAGCCTCGTAGCTGATATGAACTTGTACTGCATAACAACAAAACAGATGGCCACTTCCATGCTGCATGTTGTGGCCAGATAACCTGCAAGTTAATGCTCTCGCTTCATCACTGTAAAACTACTCAATTGACAGTAGAATCTAATTCTTATCATGTCCAGGAGCATCATTCTTATCATCTTTTAAAAACAAACCAAGCTTGATGAATGATGCTCTTGTGCTGTATTTACTGGCCAGGCACAAGGAGAGGCAGCATTGCTCCTGCTGACGAAACCACGGCATTCCTCTCCCATTTCGGCATAGTCACTTTGAGGGAAAACAAAAACACACCCAGGCTGCAAGGATCGCTTGTTTATATGCTACTGCAGCCATCCTTGCTGCTAAGGAAGGAATGTTGTGAATGAGGGAGGCAGCAGAGCAGCTGAGTGAGACTAACAAGTGGTTGCCATGCAGCAGGAGTGTGTGTGTTGCTATAGGAGAGATAGCGCTAAAGAAACAGAATGATAATGAGCAGGAGGCAGCAAGTAAGGCAGCACAAAGATGAGGAGCAGCATCCCTGAGAGGAGACACATTCCGACTTGATCCCTGCCTCTCTCCTTCTCTGCATCTCTATTACTCTTCTTCCTTTTTGGATTTTTGTTTTGGTGAGCCTTCAACATGCTAGCACTGGAAGGTGTCATATCTGTGCGGTGTCTCAGAAGGAGGAGGTCTGCAGAAGATGTGGTAGCAACAGGTCTGTGAGATTGGCACCATAATGACGGTGAGACGCCTGCCTTTCTCCTCTGTCATCCACACCTATACAGTACCTGCAAGTGCAGTCTCTCTCTTTCACCCCCATCCTCGCTTTCTTGCCATACATACTTGTGTCCTCCTCATCAGCTTACTTACCTCTGCTGTGTCTGTTTTCACAATTTAGTCCACCATCTATACCACCCCACCAGCCACCTGCTGCTTATCTTATTTAAAAGATGAGGGAAGAAAATATGTGACAGACTTTCACTAATTTTGTGCATTCAATTTCAACATTCACTGTTTTGTATCTAATAGAATTATGCTGTCTGGCAAACATCTGCTCCCATGCAACAGGTCCAAAGCCATTTTGCTTGAAACCAGCATACATAGCACCATGCCTTGATCCAGTTCATTCTTATTGCTTTGCATATATTTAACTATAAGCACTGCGACACACAGTCATTCCAAGGTAGCAATGTGATTGTCCTTTAGGCTCTGATACCCTCCTATCACTGTGACCTCATCTAGTCTCCTTTTTAATGTTTGCTTTTTCTCAATCTTTGCAACATTGCGCTAAGAGCCAAAGACAGAAGTTTGTCTCAGCGCATGACTGAAAGAAGCTATTTATAGATACGTTAACCCTTCACGAGTCATAGTCTGCTCTCGTGTGCCTAAATATTTATACGTTTAACATTTCAACGATCCGTACCTTTATTTTTTTCTCTCTGCCTGTTCAGACAATGATGCTGCTTTAATGTTCTTTTCCTGCACGAGTCACATTCTGAAGCCATCACATAATCTCTGTCTAGGTAACATGCAAGCTTGTAAGAGTCTGACCCAGTCAAAGGAGAGATGAGGCACCTAGATGTTGATTTACCATGTGTAGCGTCCACTACAACCACTCCCTGGCTGCCATGAGCGGAAACGACATGATGGCGCACTCTCTTACTCTGGAACAGAAGACGGCGTTTGCCTTCGTGGGGCTGTTACTAGTCTTCCTGGGACTGCTGATAGTGAGGTGCTTCAGGATCCTACTGGACCCCTACAGCAGCATGCCATCTTCCAACTGGGCAGACGGCATTGAAGGGCTGGAGAAAGGGACATTTGAGTATGCCCTGACTTAACACAGGGGCACAGACATCCATAGATGTCCTCACAAACCTAGATCACTATAGGCTTTCATATGCATCGAAACACTGACATAGACACAAACACAGAGGTCACAGTTGTGCGTACCTGTATTACAGTTGCAAAACTTCAACCATTTATTGGGATTTTGTTAAAATTCTAAGTTGGACACTTTCCATGGGATTTAATAGGTAATGAACCTGTTACTGGCATTACACAAAGCAGTGGTTTTGCTGTTTATCTGTGCATGTGATAGTGGAATGCACTGTGCATGCAGGGGGTGCGGTTTTAATAGGCCTGCAGTAAACTGTGTGCATGGGACAGAGACAGGCATAGTGCAGTGAGGATTCAAATGTGTTTGCATAGAATCTGGTGGTTTTGACCAAAACTGCTTTGAATGCTTGTTAATTCCCATGAAAAGTTTCCACTTTCTGCAAGCCTACACCTGACACTCCATTAAAGATGTCTGTGATAGACCTAACTAACACACTGAAGATGTGTATTTTGCTCCTTGTGTGTGCTCTTCAGTCAGCCGAGAGTGGTTTCTCATGTCTCTCCATGTAGTGGGAGTGACAGTCTGAGGCAAATGCTGTGTCATATTCTCCTCCACATCAAATGACATGGAAATGGCTGAAGCTCCCTTTAACCCTTGCCTGGAAGCTGAATGTAGATGAATGATACTCGCAGCGAGAAGTGGACGTGGTTGGGAGAAGTTTGCAGTACAGCTGCATTATTCCAACGTAGACTCAGGGACAAGTTTCCTAAAGTGAACTACGAATGGCGAATGAAGTGACCCGTTGAGCCATTCTGCACAAGAATGTATGTGACTGGATACAGGGTATTGGTGTGAAACAAGTGTGGATTGTGTGGACCAATCAAATCCAATCTGTTGGCAAATCAAAGACATGCTGCTGCTGCTACTGCTGCTGTGTACAGATTGGTATTTGGGTTTAGAAGTCTTGTAATGGACGACTACTGAGCAAACTGTGATTTGTATTATTGTTTCTTAATGATGCAAAAACATCCTTCAGAGTTTGTACTGCTGCTGTCGCTGCTGAATGATAGCTCATGGTTTGTTGCCAAAATTCTAAGTCTGAGCTAAGGAAACACATGTTTACTATCCATTTCATTTGTCCAGGATGACAGCTGATAAAAAAATGTCTGACTAAAGGTTGGCAAATGGAGCCAAAGGAACAAAATAAGGATTACAAACTCCAAGGACTCGTTATCTTTTTATGCTGCTAGATTTCCATGTCTGCATAGGAAAAGATCACATGGAAAATGGACATTTAGCAGCGCTGTGTGTAAACATCTTCACATATTTCTCAGCCACCTTCATTCCACTCACCCTTCAGACAGCAGAAGACAGGACGTTTCTAAACAGAGCATCTGTCACAATGCAGAGTGGTCAAAGTCTTGAGCTTTCCTTTGCAAATTTCTACAATTTTCCCGTAGTGCTGTGAATCTGCCTTACTGTGACCTTCAATGGGTTTATGTGCCTTCATCTAGAAACATCAGAGCTGTGTGTTTGCAGACTTGTGTGTGTGTGTGTGTGTGTGTGTATCGGGGGGGCGTGCCTGACATATCATGATGACAGCTCTGCGGACCTGTTCTTGTTGGCATTTGACTATGATGTAAATAAATGGAATTTCTTCACTTAAAGTATGGACTTGAAAGCTCTGTTTGAGAACTGGGAGTATATTTTTACATTTTTGTCCCTCTATTTGTCCCTTTATCACTTTATCACTGATGTAAATTGTATCTAGTATACATCAGTGATGGGCAAACATTTTGGGCTCAAGTGGCCACTTTTAATTGATTAAACTGACTGATGGATTAGGTCAGACTTAGCTAAATCTATATGTCGTGTGTGAAATCGAAAGAAAAAACAGATTTGCATTACAGGTGACAGAACAAAAATGTTTTAATAGTTCTGATGTGCAGCCGTGCTTATGTTTAGAATATGCCGGGGGCCAATAAAAAACGAGCTGTGAGCCGCAAATGGCCCCGGGCCTGACTTTAGAGTACAGATCGACTGATGTTTTTTCGTAGTTAGTCAATGAGGTCGATATCCAATATATGGAGACGATATTCATATGCAGTAAAAGTGAAAATATTGGCGACAAAATTTAGAACAATGCAAACTCCATCTTTTAACTTACTTTAACTCAAATTATGTTGATTATTCCATGCAGCACAATTCATCAGAGTACGGTCATGAGCAGACAGTTAGAGTTGGCCATTAGGGTTCATGCAGTCATGCAAGGTGTGCAGACATATTGTGAGAATATACTCAATAAAGCATAAATTAAAACATATTAAAAACATTTTGTCTCGCGAGATCATTTTCTGCAAATGAGCAGCTAATGAGCAGCTAATATAAAACACAAACTCAAACGTGAATGGATGGTTTTTCTCCGTTTAAAAAAAGAACTATCTGGATCCTCGAGATTAATCCATCATTGCACTTATTGTTGTTTACATTGAAATATCGCTGCATTTTATTTGTTTTATTCTATTTATTTATGTATTGATATGCACCCGGATATGATGTTTACGTCTGTGCTACATGCATTGCGAATGTTTTTACGTACTGTAGCTCAGTCCTGGTGGATGTCCCAGGACAATAGAAACATCTGCATGCTAACAAAGTATTTTAACAAGAGTCACTCATAAAATAACCTCACAACATATTACATATATGAAGTATGGTTATTGACCATTTATGTTCATACATTTAAAAAAATAATAACTACCACAGCACGTGACGTCGCAGAAGCGCTGTTGTAAAAAAGAGGATGTGACCTAGTCCTTGCGCATGCGCGGCACCGATTGCGTTCGGGGTACGTATGGCATAGTGACAGGCAGAGACTGGCAACACCTCCAGTGCCAAATTGGGAGGATGTGGAAACGTGTCTTGTGTAGGAAGGGTGACTTCCTCATGCTTTTATTTAGTGCGGTGTACTTCCTGCCGAGTGTAGTATGCAGCCGCTTTACCCCAGTGGAATTGTGCACAGCTGGTTGCAATTGCAGTTAGTTGGATTCATAAGCCCAGCGTCGCTCCATGAACGGTGCTGGATCATTGCCTCGGTTCTCCTCGCCTGTGCTTTCACCTTAACTGTTTCCTTACCTGTTGCTACTTCCCAAGATTTCCCGTTGTGTTTTTTTTCCACAGAGCTTTTCCCTGTGTCGCTTTTTGTTACCTGTATCCTGCACTACCTTGAGCACCTGCCTGACCGTGCTACATAAAGGACTTTTAATTGTACGCTGCTCCTGTCTCTGCATACCGGGGGTGCAGCATTCATTCCCATGGATGGCATCAATGCTTTTGCTAATCTGTATCATAGTGCTTGAATTATTACATCCAATCAATCATTTATCCACAAAAAAATGAAACAATGTGTCGGTGAAGCGTTGTGTGATCGCAGTTTTGGTCTTGACCACACAGTCCGTTAGCTTGAGACGTGACGTTTGTGCTGCAGTAGACTTAGAGTAGAAAGTAGAGAGAATTAGAGTGCAATGCCTGTCAAACACAACAGACAAAAGATCTCTTTTGTTAGGTGAAATGTGAATCAACAGACATTAAAATGAACCAAAATAAATCATTCCGGTATAGTTAACAGCAACCCTGTACCTGCTGTGTAGTCATTTCTCTTCAAGGCAATCAAGCACACCTCTTTTGACACATCATTCATCAGGAATGCAACCATGCTGTACCATTATCTCTGTCAACTATGGGACAATCTTATCTCAAATCTATTTTTGGTGTGGGATCAAACATGGGCCCTTTCCTTTTGACTTACTAACCTGAATCTTCTAAATCAATATGATTTCCTAAAATGTGTCCTTTATCGCTCTCTCTCTCTATTTCTCCATGTACCCACACACACACACACACACACACACACACACACAATAGTAGTCGTTCATAACGAGAATTATTGCTCTTTTCTTGGCAAACTGGAATTTATTGGCGCATTAAGTTTTGAGCCTGTCTTTTTCTTTTGGCTAGACAGCGACAGCAAGACTACTTGCACTGTCACTATACGGGTCATCATTTTCATTGTCATTGTGATGTCTTGGACAATGTCACCGTCTCACCTTGGCCCCTTGCAAGCGGACTTTTACAAGCAGCAGTATATATTATCTCATATTGCTGTCAGGGAAAAAACGTACAACTTCAAAATCGACTTTATGGTACACTCACGTATAATAAGGAAAGAAACATATTGTACATGATTTATGGTCTAATTTAGTGGGTCAAATGTTAGTAGAACAGCCGGGACGCTTCCTGCGGTGTGTTATTACTCGCAACCACAGTAACGTTACAGTTTAGTTTCCTTCCCTTTCGTTTAGTCAGTTATGCACTTTTTAAAATAACTTGTAGATCAGATAATTTGAGTTTTCTTCAACGACAGCTTCACCTCTGCAGGCCAGCATGCACTAAAACAAGAAGCAGACGGGCGGCAGCGGAGCGACAACACAGATCATGACAGTAAACTACAGTTTGGGAATGTGAGGGAGACTGTAAAACAAGGCTTTAATCACAAAAATGTATTTTTTTCATGTCTAAATTTGTCGATGTAATCATTTGCATGAGCGTGCTTGAGGCCGTCATTGGATAACAAAGAGTTACTGCTGGGAATAATCAATAGTTGAAGGTCAGAGATGGGGGCAGGACTCAACTGTAATCACATTACATAGAGATTTCTGTGTTCACTGAACACCTGTTACAAAGTGTAGCTAGTAGTCAGACAAATCCTGAACCTTAGCTTTTACTGATTATAAATCATAAATTTTATCACTCGTGGTCTTCGGACTGCTCCATGCTTTTTTGTTGTGATAAGATCAGTAGTCATGATTTTACAGTAATTATATTTAATTCTGTCCATTTTCAAAAGCAAATTCCACGCCATACCCGTGTTTTCTGTACTCCATTAAAAAGGGTAAGTTGCTTAAACTTAATGGCTGACTGACTTGCAGCTTTAAACTCAGAAAAAGATATTCTGGAAAAGTTTATCAGTGGAATGGAGAATTCTGCAGCTCCTGCAAATATTGACAAAGATGATGAGATTATTTTACCCCTCCTCAAAGTCCTGCATTGGTAATGTCAGAAATATCTGAAACATAAAGTGAAGCTAAGCCTAACTGGGCACCTTTAGCTGCATAGGTCAATGATTATCTACCGTGACATCAATAAGTGTTATTAATGATTATAACAGTATGATGTTTAATAAATGACTTATAATGGATGAATCTTGCAGAGGACCACCGGCGAATGGCAAAAAAAATGCGAGTGCTTGATACGCCCATTCATCTTAAGTATAAAATGTATTGGTACTCACACTAATGGATGATAATGTAAGATGATCGATGAAGAGATGGAATTGGAGTCAACCTGGTCGTCAGGCTAGCGCTAGAGAAGCCGTTTCCATGTCTGCATAAGCCACAATGCTTGCCTGTTGTACTTCCAGTAACAATTTACAATCATGTATTAACTTGTGTGCACCTCGCTGCAAGCTCTGAGGCCGGATTGACTATTGCAGCTATTGCTTTCATAGCCAAACAAACGTTTACGTGTCAGCACAGATAACTTCTCAGATAACTTTTTCCATTAGATTAACAACAAAATGTTTGGACCTTGGCGTTATTTCCTCTTTTTACAGCTTTCAGACGTGCATTGCACGGCGTTAGATAGCTCAAGCTCACACCTGCTTGCCCGCTCAGCAGATTCTTCACCTTTGTTGATGGCTTGACGTAAGAAACACTTATATACGCACATTTACTCGCAAAGTATAGCAACCATGTTGCTAAATTGTCAACACGGATCTCTTCTATATATGTGGTGTGTTATGAAATGCAATGCGTGTAAATAGAACCGCTCGCTGATTAAGGGTGCAGACATGTCCGAACATCCACGTGGGTTGATTTGACAAATCTTTAAGTAAAGTTGATCAGATGTAGAATTACTACAGCCTCTGCTTGGACATCCACGAGCAGCAAGCAGCTGTTTAACTCCGATGGAAAAAAACGCCACACATCACTCGCTGATGCCGTGAACACCGCGGTAGGTTGAATTGCAACGTGTGCCTAAAGCACTTAATGTGCACTTCCAATAATGCCTTGCACGCTGCCACTTCCATATTACTGTATTATTATTGGCAGCCATGTTTCCGTCTTGTTGTTACAGCCTGGCTATGCAAGTCCGCACCATTTTTTAGATATTTTCTTTTGCGACAATATATGTACCACTCTAGCGCTCACCTTAGCTCTCTCGCATCGCAGCGGTCATCACCCGAGCATGTAAAAAAGATGAACCAGGTGGTGGAAAGGTGTGCAACAGTTGACAGGTGACAGCTCTCTGAGGTCTGACGTTTTCGTGGAAAACGTGTTAGTGATGCAAATGTATTACTATTTTGAATGCATGTTGTTTTGAGAGTCAAAACACTTTCCTTTTGTGACCCCCACCAGCTACCTGGAACTGCTCTCTTCAACAGCAAAAACTGAGCAGAACTCTGCTCATTGGACACTGCTGATGGGCATGTCATACAACTTCACTTCAAAAAAATTCAAAGACTATCCCATTAAGGAAACCTAAAGGTTTAATTTAAATCATTTTCAATTTAAGATATTTGTCTCTCGATATGCTGTATAATCTTTAACAAATGTATCAAAACAACCTCCAACTGTATGTATGGTAACATCGCATTTGTTTCACAAAATTTCTTCAACATGAAAACCCTTAACTACAATACGATCTACTTGTACTTACTCCTATTTCTTTCCTTTGCGCTCTGGAAACATTTTGTGATTGGGGTCCATGGAGGATTAATAGTTTAAAAAGAGGATGGAGTAAAAATAAATAAAGGTATCATATTTAATCAATTGAGGTGAACGGCAAACTGCAAATGACAGTGAAGCAAACTTCTTTGCTGTGAAGTACATTTCCTGTATCTTTGTTCCCAGTGCATTTCTTTTTCAAGAAAGCTCGAGGGCGATTGTGGTCATTGAACGGCTTTGTGTGGGGAAGAAGATGAAGCTTCTTGCTATTAGATGTGACGCCATCCTTGTAAAAGCTGTCGGTCTAAGAGATAATATAACTTTCTGCAGCTCTTTTGTGTTGTCAGTACTGTTTTAATGTGTGTTTAAATGACGTCTGCTTTGGTTCTTGTGGCTATGGTGCTCATCAGAGGCATAGAACAGATTATTATCCACATTATGGTAGATTGCTCACTCGATATATGATATGATACAAACTTTCTGCTAAGTGGTGAATTATTTTTAATTGCTGGATTACACATTGATTACATCTAAATTGTTGTATATCAACATTCCAGTCTGACTTTACTAAATAAAGTTTTACTAAAGATGTTGGTTGTGAATGTTCTTTCTCACATATTTTTTTTTATGCAATCTACTTTTTGCTTTTGCATACTTATTACTGACCAAATACACACCTATGATTTTCAGTAATTTCTCAGAGAACATACTGACATTTATGAAACAGGTAGGTTTCAGCTTCTTATTTCAGCTTGACTTGACTTCAGCTTGACTTGAATGTTGTTAGGAGCGACTCCAATACTCCATGGAGATTGCCGTTTAGGTATCGAAACATGGTACTTTTTGATTTTATGTGAGTCCGTGCTCGGTGCCAATAAAAGTACTATTTTCGGTACCCATCCGGGTCCCAGCTACCCAGCAGATCATCATTTTTCAGTTAAACTAGTCAGACTGTCTCTTGCCCAATGTCAGCTGGGATAGTGTCCAGCATATGCCCGCAGAAAATGGATGGATGGACGTCATCAGTTGGCAGCACAGTGGCATAGTGGTTAGCACATCTGCCTCATAGTCAGGAGATCCAGGTTAGATCCAGGGACTCCAGCTTCTTCCCACATCCCCAAAACAGGCATGTTAGCTTAATTGTAGACTAGGTGTGAATGTGAGTGTCAATGCTTGCTTGTCTATATGTGCACTGTCATTGATTGGCGACCAGTCCTGGATGTAACCCGCCTCTTGCTTGAAGTCAGCTCGGATAAGCTCCAGCTCGCCCACGACCCTCAGTGGGTGGATGAGAAGGTAACATTATATAGAGTAAAGTAAATGAATGGGCCGCACTTAAAGGGTCATTTTACTCACTACAAATCAAATCATATCAAAGCTTATTTGTATCGCACCGTACAACATCCCAATGGTGCCCAAGGTGCTTCACAAGAGTAAAAACAGGTTAATAGCATGTGAGAACAGGGTAAGATTGGATAAGATAGAATAAAAACAACTAAAACAAAATAAAAAATAAAAACACAGGCACAGAATCACAACTAAAATACATATAATCATCATGTTTCATTCAGCCATGTAACATGAAGAATTGGGTATTTGTTTGGTGCAGTGTACACCTTGTACTTGTTCGTATTGCATTGCAGTAAGGAGAGACACTTCTTAGAAAATGCTGCAGTGCACTGTCTCCTGAGCCCGTTGGACAATATAATGAAGATTTCCCACCTGCTTTCTTGCTGTCCATAGAATTTGGAATGCCTGCACCCACTGCTAAGGACAGAATGGGCTGTACAGTTCTTTGAGGTGAGTTGCAGATTGTAAATTAAGTCAGACAAAAGTCGAGTAGTGGTGCCAATATGAAGGATGTTTATGTCCAGACCAAAGACAGCAGCAAGGACCAGATATCTCCAAATAAACAAACTGCAGCGTTTGTTTTTTGAACAATCAAGGAATTAAGTCTGACAATGACCACTCAAGTTATCATGTTATTACAAATTGATGTGTTTCCTTCTGCCCCGACACTAAGATAAGACGTAAAGGCCTGTGTGCCATCGTGGAAGATTTTCTCACCTCAGCATGACTCACTTGGTACAATTCCTAAAGACAACTGGTACATTCTACAGCCACGATGTTCTGACTCTGATAAGCGATCAAGGGATTGCTTCCTTTCAATCTGTACATAAAACACGTGCTGGAGTACTTTTCTCAGCAATGCAAAGCAACCCCAAGGTCAGATTTGGAGTCATTAGCCTGCCTTTCACCGTGTGCATAAATCACAGTGTTTGTCAGTAATAAGGAAGTTTACCTGTTAAAAGTCTTCTAAAGGTAGTTCAGGAGTCATGTGGCTGTAGAGAAGTGCCTCGGGCATGTTCTTGTAATTCATGGTCTCACATTAACTTTCATTTTATGGCCATTTCTTCACTTCAAGTCAATCCACCAATTTCCCTTCCAAGACTTTCCTGCAGAGCGTACCGTGACAAATAGCATTCGCTTCATCCATTGTATAGCTTTACCAAACTCAGTGTTGAAGTGACGTTTACCTCATGTCAGCCCGTTATGGTGCAGATCTATATCATGAAGGCGTCAGTAGGCACTTATGCTGCTTAGTCATGCGAGCTTCCTCACTGTGAACTTCCATGTGGATATGTCCCACTGATTCATCCAAAGGACACTTTGGTCAAAGGAAACTACCCATAGCTCCATAAAGTGCCACCGGTGAACAACATGTGCTGTTACTCTGCACTTCAGACAATAATATTAGTGATCAATTCTCCAGAGCTCAGGCAATGAGTTTCTTTATCTCTCATTTGGCGTTTATGACTTGGTTAATCGTTAAGCAATGCCTTTGTGTGGCCCTCGGATGGAGCAAGGACATATTTGACACCCCTCGTTCGGTTTTCTGAGGGTTGATCCTGAGAGTTAGCCAATGGCTGAAGAAGCTCGTGTATGACCCTGAGATACAGGGTATAAAGGTGAGTTATCGCAGGCGATTCGAGTCTGTACGCAAGAAAAAGCTCTGCAAAGAACTTCAACTATTGCGTATATAGTGTATGTCGATAAGCCAGTTGTTGGAGTGCTCGGTTCTTCAAAAACTTTTTCGGATGCCTGAAGACATCAGATCAACACAGGTGTTTTATCCTTGACTCTTTAAACTCGAGAAGCTCCTTCAGCATTCCTGATGGAGAAGATGAAGTCCAATGGAGGGGAGCATGTTAACCCTGCTTATGATTCAACTTTGGATGAGCCTCCAGTCTATGAGGACAACGGAGATCACAGGACCGTGCGGCCCTCGGTGGTCAGCGCTTTCGGTCACGACACTTTGGACCGCGTGCCCAACATCGACTTCTATCGTAATGCGGGCAGTGTGAGTGGTCACCGGGCTGTGCGGCCATCACTGCAGGAGCTACATGATGTCTTTCAAAAGGTGAGTGCCAACCTGACATAAAGAATTGCTTCAACTTGTATGATCTACCAGCCTGGATCTATATCTATCTTTGTGGTTGACCTTTTCCTGTTACAAATATTTGCCCCTCATCTCACCTTGGCATACTTTGTTGTCACTTCATGTGATTTATTGCTAAAACAGGTGTTCAGGAGGTTTACAGTTGCTGTTACAATTACATTCAGTGTCCACAGTTCACGTATTATCTCCAGAGATGTGAAAATAAAACACTCAACGTTATTCCTGCATGTATTTGACACAAAAGAACTTTATTGTTTTTTTTTATTAGCCCTTTATAACACCTTGTGTTGCAAAATACATAGGTCAACGGAATGGTACAGGCTGGAATAGTTTATAGACTATAGTTCATCTTTCTGGACTTTTTGAAAGCATGTCTGTTATCGGTCAGATTTCAAAATGGAATATAGTGGAACCGTACGTAGAAAATCATTCATCAGCAAAATTGAATAAACAGTTTGTAAATAAACCCTGGAATGATGAATGACCTGGACATGCGGCTTTGAACTGTTCAACATTCACATTACACATTTGGGCAATTTAGCAGCAAGAAGCGGACATAGCCAGTACGACAGCTTCAAAGTAAAATGCATCAGTGAGGTCAGACTAAGTAAGATGTCAGGGAGTCTTTAACGGTCTGTATTTATTTTCATAGAACGTTAAAATTAAGTTTGCCTTTTTTCTCTTGAGTTCTCAAGGGCAGACAGAGCAGCATAATGGATTGACAAATGATTTATCAATCCTCATCCAGATAAAAAAATGCAAATGCTACTTCTAAGTGAACCCTTTTAAGGTAAAAATGCAATTTACTCTTTCCGTTACCTTTACAAACAGAATGGAGCCATCTCTGTGCCAGACACTGTGGAGGATGATGGCGAGGGGAGCGACGGCACCCGCTCTGACGATGTGGAGTCGGCTGTTGCCCTTGACAGCAACAAAGGAGTAGTAAAGTTTGGCTGGATAAGGGGAGTCCTGGTAAGTTATTTTGTCTCATGACAGGCTCCCTTTGATTTACAGAAGCGGAGGTCACTTTGCTCTGACCCGGCGAGAAAAGGCGCTGTGTGTCTCCATAACACAGCAGGTTTCGGACCAGTTAACCACATCTATAATAGACTAACACGCTCCTTGTTTATTATCCTTGTCCATCATTTGACAATAATAAATCATGGCCCTCAATGATAACTTCATTTGTCATTCACAGGTGAGATGCATGCTGAACATTTGGGGTGTCATGCTGTTCATCCGCCTGTCCTGGGTATTTGGACAGGCCGGCTGGGGTGAGTCAGCATTCTTGCACACAATTAGTCCAGTTCAGCCTGTCTTTTTATTTCATATTTATTGCAGAGTAAAAGTAGAAGGTATGGTTTTATTAATAATTGGGAGAATCAAGTCAATTTTTCTTATATAGCATCACAACAGAAACCATCTCTTTACATATTCAGCATGTCGAACAGATCCGTCTCGTGTTCCCTCAAACCCAAGCAGGGAAAATAAACATAAGCATAAACATGCTAAAACTGTGGCATTTCTAACTGTATATTATAAAATAATAGCCCTTATTTACATATTTGATATGCTTTTATATCAAATGAATTCAATGAAGTTGTACAAAATCATTTTTTTAAGTGTCTTTTTTTAATCTTTGCGCCAGAAAGTTTTCTGCGGGCTAGACAACTCGTCTGACTATGAGAAGTGTACTGCAACAAACACTCCTCAAAATTCAGGGAAAATCAACGTATCGACATTCACTGAGATGCAATATGTCCAATCCAGACATCTGATAGACTATTCTCTTGTACTATGGACACGTGACAGACAAGTGATATTGAGCAAAGAAAATAACTCCTTCATATACTGGTGATTAGGTTCGACATTGCCTACAGAATTCTACAAATTGGCATTGCATTTCCTTTGTTTGAAATTTTGATTTTTTTGCTCTCACTGTGTGCAAAGGCGAGCATTGAAGCAAAGGAGGCTTTCATTCCACATACAAACTGCTTAATGACTGACCAAAATATGCCTGCTGAATATGTGGTCAATTGAAAAATATTGACTTGTGCACGTTCCAGGTTTGGGAACTGTGGTTATTGCGCTCAGTTGTGTGGTGACAACCATTACTGGTCTTTCCATGTCGGCCATTTGCACTAATGGTGTGGTCAGGGGGGGTAAGTTGATACACTTTCAAACCACACCGTAAGACACCAATTAATAAGAGACATTGAAATGAATTAACCTTTACCATGATAAATGTGCAATTTTCAGGAGGGGCCTACTACCTAATATCTCGCAGCTTGGGACCAGAGTTTGGCGGTTCGATCGGTCTGATCTTTGCATTTGCGAATGCAGTGGCTGTAGCCATGTATGTGGTGGGATTTGCTGAGACAGTGGTAGATTTGCTCAAGGTGAGCAAAATGAGCTGATGGTCAATGCACCAATATTTGACTATTTACTCACAAAACGTATATAATTACCCTTTAAAGGTATAGAAATGCATCCCTATTGCTGACAGTCCTTGTGTGTCTTTCCCAGGATTACGATGCCCTCATGGTGGATCAATTAAATGACATTAGAATCATTGGTTGCATCACAGTAGTGCTGCTTTTGGGCATATCCGTTGCTGGAATGGAATGGGAGGCTAAGGTCAGTGTTACTGTGAGCACTTTATTCACAAACCCTCAAGCATATTGAGGGAATTTTAATACAGTAAATTCAATTCTCATTACCACTCGCAGGCACAGATAGTGCTACTCATCATCCTGTTGGCAGCTATTGTGAATGTATTTGTGGGCACCTTCATTCCTCCAACGGCTGACAAGAAATCCAAGGGCATATTTAATTATGACTGTAAGAATATAAGTGTGACTTCTCCACACTAATACATTCGCAAGATAAGCACACATCAGTTTAATTCCGAACACTCCACTGCAGCAATTTTTTCCCCTGTTTTCACAGCAACTATCTTTTTAGAGAATTTTCCGCCCGATTTCAGAAATGAAGAGACATTTTTTTCAGTGTTTTCCATATTTTTCCCTGCTGCTACTGGGATCCTGGCAGGAGCCAACATTTCTGGTGACTTGAAGGTACAGTAGCTTTTTCCACACAAACAAATGGGACTTTCAGAGTTATCGTGTGACTGCAATACAATACAAATTGGATTTGTGTTACTTTTTAGGATCCTCAAGGAGCCATTCCTAAGGGCACTTTATGGGCTATTTTGATCACTGGTGTCACCTACCTGGGTGTGGCTCTGTGTGTCTGTAAGTACAATCTATGAAAGGAAGCACGTCGAAGTACTGTAATTTAACATATCCAGTACACACACTGGGGCACAATGGGAATCACAAACTCAGTGCTTTGAAGGTGCAAACATAACAATTTCTTCTCTGTAATTGGTCAGCTGCAAGCGTGGTACGTGACGCAACTGGAAACCTAACTGACCTGATCACGTCTGAAGTGCCATGTGTCGGCTCAGCAGTGGCAGCCTGTGAGCTCGGCTATAACTTTTCTTCCTGCGCAGAACAAACATGCAGCTTTGGCTCAATGAACAACTTTCAGGTAAACAGCTGATACTGAATGTAACCCGCCACGTCTGTGAGGATTCTACATGTTCTGAGAAGCTTAACTTTGCCAATGTGCGCGTCAGGTGATGACGATGGTGTCGGGCTTTGGTCCTCTCATCATAGCTGGGACTTTTTCAGCCACACTCTCATCTGCCCTGGCTTCTCTTGTCAGTGCTCCCAAAGTCTTCCAGGTCAGTCAGTCCAAGTCATTTCCCAAATACGTAACTGTACACCTAGAGGCACTTCAAAATATATTTTCAAAAATGATTACTGTACATGCCCTTGACTCAATGTGTGGCCTGTGTGTTGCCTCAGGCGCTGTGCAAGGACAACATCTACAAGGCCCTCCACTTCTTTGCCAAAGGATATGGCAAGAACAACGAGCCCATCCGTGGCTACATCCTCACCTTCGTCATCTCTGTGGCCTTCATTCTCATTGGTCTGTTGAACTGTCATCATGTTTAGCCTCCAATGTGGTGTTCTTAGAATATACCGTAGTCTTACATTCATGTCCCAATACAACTTTTTCACTTGCGATATGATTCCGATATTACAGCCTTGAATATCACCTGATACTAATATTGATCATCATATCATCATGACTCATACATACTTTTATTACTTGTGTAGTAGCGTGAAATGTTTGAGGTTTGATTGAATGATATTACTCAAACAGAGAACAACAGTTAGCAACAGTAGATATGAGAAAAACTCCTGCTCCCTGCTAAACACGCGAGCATACGCCGTTGTTGTGATCACCTGGGCTCCCATACTGAATAGAAGTGCTGGCATGGACTCTGGAATGGTATAATAATATAATAATTGTACAATAATATCAGAGATGTGTGATGCCGGCCGTTGTCATCCGATTTTTACTGATATTGGACCAATATCGATATCAGATCGGGACACCTCCATAAAATAGTAACACTTAACTTGTTTGAGCATAATGAAGTGTTGTTTTATGCAGGTTATTATTTACTATATGTATTGTTTTGTGTTTGTAGGTGATCTCAACCTCATCGCTCCCATCATTTCCAATTTCTTCCTGGCATCCTACGCACTCATCAATTTCTCCTGCTTCCATGCGTCCTACGCAAAGTCTCCAGGTGAGAAGCCTCAAAATTAAAACTAATGTTGACACAGTGCCTTTATTAGGCAAGAAAAAAATTTCGGTAACATAAAGTTGACCTCATCATCAATCGGCAGACAAAGTAAATTCAAGGATTAAGTCACAATGGAATGCAATACAAGAAAACTATATTTACTGTGATCATCACATGTGATGTGCACAAATGAGTCAATCATTATCTTCATTTGTAAAGGCTGAATCTTATATGGGACTCTACCTAATGCTCTACCTAATGTTGTGGCTGGCTGGTGCTTATTAATGAATGAATGGCTACTTATTCATTTCAGTTTGACCTAACTGCCAACCTTGCCCTGTCATGTTACACCAGGTTGGCGACCAGCTTACAAATACTACAACATGTGGCTGTCCCTGCTGGGGGCTTTGCTGTGCTGTGCTGTCATGTTTGTCATCAACTGGTGGGCTGCCCTGATCACTTACGGCCTGGAAATCCTTCTCTACATTTATGTCACCGTCAAGAAGCCAGGTGAGCTCTTTGTGTGGACGGTGGCCCCTGTTTTTATCCTTTGACCGGTATTTTGGGGCTCACCTCTTATGTCCTCCCCAGACGTGAACTGGGGTTCATCCACTCAGGCGGTGACGTTCGTCAGTGCGGTCAGCAATGCTCTGTCTCTATCTGGAGTAGAAGATCATGTCAAGAACTTTAGGTAAAGGTTTGCACTGCTTCACAAAAGCATGCATTTACACTGCAGGTTTACATTTAGTGGACACGGTATATCTAATACCTGCATATGTTTAAGAAATTCTGGTGTTATGACATCAAAAATATCCCAGTAATTATGATTGTTTCATCCTGTGTCACATCTCAAATCATCTCCCTGCTGTCATTGGCCAAATCTTGTCAAGGCTCTCACCAGTTTCATCCCTTCATTTCATCCTTTAGACCTCAGATCCTAGCACTGACAGGGGCTGCTCGGACCAGACCAGCTCTGCTAGACCTGGCTAACTCCTTTTCTAAGAACTACGGACTCTGCCTCACCTGTGAAGTGTTTGTGGTAAAGTCAAATTTGAATTTTATGGTTGGAAAGTACAATAACCTGCACATTATCAGTGTAGACTTCAGACGAGATTACAGTTCTTTATCTGAACAGGGGCCAAGATCAGAGGCCCTGCCAGAGATGAACGCTGGCATGGAGAAGAACCAGCACTGGCTGAGGAAGACCAAACGTAAGGCATTCTACACCGCCGTGGTCTGTGAGAGCTATAGGAAAGGTGTCGAGACCCTGCTGCAGGTCAGTATTATCACGGGACAAGAATAAAAAAAAGGAACCAACTGACCCAGAAAAAAGCTATTCCGTGAATGCATAACTGGACGAAAAGAGACAAAGGAACACATAGTAGTAACTGTTTTTTATTGACCAATGTTGTCCCAGTCAGTATCTATTGCTGTGCTCCACAAGCCATCTTAATGATGTGGCTGGACGAGGATAGAGTTAATGAGAAGCAGGAAAACAGTATTATGGCTTCCACTATCACAGTCGAGATAAGACCTTGTTTCATTGTCAGGATTATTGACTTCAAACAGTGAGGCAGCTCAAAGGCTATAATTGATTAACATTGCGCCGGATGAGGCCCTGCAGACACAAGAGCTTGTGTTAGTAAAACAACACAACAATTTTGGGATACTGGGAATCTTTTTCTTTCTTTTTCGTTCCTCCCTATCCAAGACAAAGTTGTCTTTATAGCTGTTTGACATGATTTCATACTTGAAATTACAATCTTGAGATGTCATTTAAAGTTTTTTCAGACCTTGAACTTTTCAACAAAAACATGGTCCAAAAGCCAAAACAAAAATCTGATCTCACTTGCTGCCTCGTCTGTCAGCCATCATTTTTTTGAAAATTGTCTTTGGCTTTTCGGTACATACCTTTCGCAAGGCCAAGTGTAATATGCCAAAGAAGAAAATGGTAATGTTGACTACACAGTAGACTAACTGTTTTTATGCTTGTGCTTGTAGGCCTCTGGTCTTGGCCGTATGAAACCCAACACACTGATGGTAGGCTTCAAGAGAAACTGGAAGACTTCAGGTGCAGAAGCAGTCCAGAGTTATGTGGGAGTGCTGCAGTAAGTCATTAACATTAATGTACTCGCACATCCAACACGCACTGCAGTTGTTCAATGCAAATTTGGGATACTGTACTTGCATTGACTTGAAGTCTGTTTCTCTTTCTCATAGTGATGCCTTTGACTTTGAATATGGAACACTGATTTTCAGGATGAGCCAAGGACTTGATGTTTCGCATATTGTCGAGGCAGAAGGTCAGTGTGTGTCTAATATTTTTTTTCTTTTCAAACGTATGTCAAAAGTAAAATAAAATAACAAAATAGCAACGGTCAATGCCAAACATAGAGTGGAACCTTGGTTAGCGTCACTAATTCGTTCCAGAAGGTCTGACTCTAACTAAAACGGACGCTAACCAATTCAATTTCTTCCATAAGAAATACTGTAATGTAAATCCAATTACACCATTCCAAAAAGCCAAAAATGTTTACACAAACCATGTCTTTATAGTTTTACAATTATACAGTTTGACATGCAGAAAACAATTCAAAATGCATCGAAATAAATATAAATGATGAATGAAAAGGATAAATGAACATTTAAGGTTACTTTTACCTTCACTGAAGACGTGATTCTTGACGACTGTCCCCAAAGACATGATGTGGCCGCGAGATCAACAACCACCACCTTGCTGCTTTGCATGAGTTGTTTCTTGAATTAAATAGTGTTCCTCACTTCAATACTGTAACCCAAAATGGATTCCATAAAGTTATTTTGATCATGAAGGTGAGAAACACTCTTGAATTCAGGAAATAACTCATGACAAAACAGGAAAACGGTGTCCGTTTGGTGTCTTGCTGCCACATTGTGTCACTTCTTTAATGAAGTGCATGAAATAACTTTAAATGTTCATTTATCTCCTCCAGTCATAATTTGTATGGATTTACAATTGTTTTAAGCATGTAAAACTAGAATTATAAAACTTTGTTCTGTGTTAACATTTTTAGAGTCAACTGCTAATGACATCATATTCAGGTGACACGGCTCCGGTTGCCATTTTGTTTGCTAGCTAATAAGATGCTGACAAGGAAGGATGTTTTCTAATAAAAAAAAAACAACAACCATACATTAAGAATACAGATGGAGTCGCACAGCGTATTAATAACACGACACGACACGTGCCAGACACTAACCAGAGAATGCACACAAACCCAGGCAAAATTGTGGCATAAGTTTTCGTTAACCACAAAACCCGCTAAGCGGTGCGGACGCTAACCGAGGTTCCACTGGAATACAACTCACATGGCACATTTTACTGGCACTATACTATACTATACTTCTATAACTAATGCTATGGACTATGTTATAGATTACCATACTCTACTATAGTACAGAAGATTTTGACGGGGGTTACTTTCCAGGACCACCAGCGAATGGCAAAGTAATGTCTATTTTTGACACATGGTTCGCTCCCCCCTCCAAACCGTCCTGCTAGCTTGACGTGGGCGTTCTTCTTCGATTTTGAAAACGTGTGTTGTAATTATCAGAACCCTTCTCTTCGTTCTTCAGTTGCCATTGTTCACTCGTGACACAATCCAGGTCAATATATGTCTCACATACCTAATAACACATGTAAAGTACAAAATGCGGAGGCACTCATGACTAATGAATGATAATCTCAGATGACCGATGAACAGACTCGGACTCAGAGTCACGGTGTAGCCTTTAGCCTGGTCGTCAGGCTAGCAGGTCAGAGAGGGCGTTTCTCAAAGCTGCGGCTACATACTCCACAATACTTGCCTGGTGTCATTCCAGTAACGACTGGATGTCTACTGTGTACTTTTACAGCTAAGTACATGACAAATAAATGTGTGGAGTCTCACAGGACTCAAGAATACAAGAGCTTTTCGAAAAATATGACTTCACGAGAATAAGAATGTACACATTTAGCCTGTGCATTATTCTGCATTTGCAGTGATGCACTGCATCATTCTGGGAGGCGTTCCAAACATTTTGGTTACCTTATCTAGCTTTATAAGAGAGGCAAAATATTAGACAACTCTCACTGTGATGCAGTGCTTTTGTACACCTCACTGTCAGGTAGTGGCGACAATAATAAACAGGTTGCTATATCATACCTGAGCATTCCTATCTCTGTCTTTCAAACAGCTCCTATATTGGATCATGATGCTCACAATATTGTGTGGCGTATATACACAATAAGCACATCATCGTGCTAACATGTAGATGTGATTGTTTTTTTCAGAGGAAATGCTAAAATCAGCAAAGGAGCAGCGGGAACTGGAGAATGAGTTTATGCCAAATGGAGGCAAAGCTAAAGGATTGTTCAGGAAGTCCAGAAAATCCTCTCAGCAAGTGCTCACTACCCGAGGTAATGTTTGAATGCAGTCTATTTGTAAAGGTTGCATCAGGAGATAAATCCTTAAAAATACTACTTTAAATCTACTGTCTTGGTGATTTGAAGACCATTTGCCAAATGGAAGCAATGACTTTGGTCCTTTTTTGGAAACTTCTCCAGACTCCCATTAGGATATAAGTGAACGAAAGATTTGTCTGGGGGAGTAATCCAATAAGAAGGTTCCTTTTGTTCCAGCATCTCTACAGCATGCACACACACACACACGCACGCACACACACACAAACAGAGCTGCATCTTGCCAAGATGACAAGTGGCTGTTTGTATCTGATTAGCATCCTGCCTGTGGAACATCAGACCTGAAGGATGTCTCTTCCTGTTGATGCACAGTCCGTCTCTGCATTTGCTCAACTATTTACAATCCCGAATCTCATCGAGTTCTCATCTCTCCAATCTGTTGTCTCGCTTTCAGTGTCTGTGTGCGGCCCAGCACCACCACAGGTCGCCATGATGAATGAAAAACTGCTGGAGGCCAGTGCTCAGTTTAAGACCAAGCAGCCTAAAGGAACCATTGATGTGTGGTGGCTCTTTGATGATGGAGGTGGGTGATGCCTGTGTGCTGTTGTCTGTTTTCTGCATTCCTGTGTACGGGGATATAGAGCTAAAACTAGTGGCGGGCGCACTGACAAAAAATAACACTCTGGATAACTGCCTGGTTGCTACAATACCGTCATTATTATAGCAAGCCTTACCACTTATCATCGAATACATCGTCTCTTCTTTCATTTTTCATTTCATTTCTGCTAGTGACTTCGAGCATTAGTAACTTTGAGCACTGGTAACTAGTAACTTCCACCGCTGATCAACGGCGCTTGTAAATTTGGCGCTCAGCTAAATTTAACGAACGTAAATGGAACGGCTCAGTGATAAAGGCTTCAGTCAACTCCAAACCTCTATACTACAACATCGTCTGGAGCACTTCAGAATCAACATTTACAGTATCTAATAACATGACAAAATCATAAAACTTTTAAATAAAATACATCTACTCACCGGCGAAGTCAATTTCTCCTTCTCAGCCAGGCATTGCGGGTGTAATGTGACTTGTTGAACAGTTTTACGCTGATCAGCTAATCAGAGTACGGAAATATGCTGATGTTACTGTAGGCCAGCTGGCTGGCCCGGTGAAGCGAATCTGAAATCTGATTAAAAAAAACAGACTCATTGCTTACAGTATAATGTTTAATTGATGTGGGCCAGCACTTGTGAGTCTGAAGGCCCTGGGTAGATTACATTGACATGGTAACACAAGGAAGCTGATATCTGATTGGAAGAAAAAAAATCAAACATACACATATAGTCACCCCTTGTTTATTGCGGTTAATTGGTAATTCGTGAATTTCCGCAAAGTAAGATTCAATATTAATAAATGGACATTTTTCCTAGTTAGAGTATAGAAAACCTGTTTATGCCTTTCAAAATACAATCTCTACCATTATTAGAACCCTATGACATTAAATAACACACCTACAGTCAATTTTTCAGTCCTATTATTACACCACACTGTTCAACTGTAATGTGCAGGCAACGGGATCACTGCAGGGAGACAAGAGACAGCCATGGCTTTAACCATTAGCAAGCTGGTGAGCTAAGTAGTTAGCCTCCAATTTATTTACTGTATTCTAAACTAGAAAAGGGTTTAAAACCAAGTGGGGAAGAAGGGCAAAGAAGCCATAAACCTACCCCTTCCACACGGAATGTGAGGAGAACTTCTTTTCACTCTATTATGGCGGACATGCCATGGCTGACTCAAAGCAGTGTGACGATAATCTCATGTCATGTCTCAATAATGGAATATTACTGACTCCTAGTGGCCAGAATGCCACATATACCTTTGTCTTTCAGTATTTTTGGACTAATAATGCGCCATAGTCAACTACAAAACAACGATCATTTATTAATTAATTAATTTTTGAAAAACCGCGATAGGAGTGATAATTGAACCGGAATATTGAGGGACGACTGTACACGTACTGGAAGCAGCGCAGAAAAGAGACACGCTACGAAATGAAGATAATAGACTGTTTGAAATACTAGAATTGAAGTTGTAAATATAAGTCAGTGCTTCTGATAGTGTTTAGTCCAGACTTGACACACCACTGGCTAAAAACAAGCAGCAGAAGCCTGACTACTTCGGATTGCTTCCACTATATCAAACAGAATGTTGTATTCAGCATCGTGCAAATGTCTGATATTGTATTTGTTAGACTATTCAGCATGATTTCTAATATAATTGTTAATTTGATAGAACACTTCATCTTCATGTTGAATTGGCGACACTTGTACTGTATCAAGACATAAGAATAAGGAATCGAGTTATACTAGTGATGACATAGTCAAGCATTTACCCGTTACATCGTTTTTCTTGTTTTCTTCTCTTCGTATTAGGACACACCATGGTCATATCTCAACAAATACTGCAAAAACTATAAAAAATAAATCCTTTACTTATAGAACTTTTATTTTAAAAAATATGGCACTTTTTGGAGGGTCAAAATTTTCAACAGAAATACAAATGATGCAGCATGTCATGGGATTTGCACAAATTTACGAAAGCACCCAATCTGAGTTGATTCCTATACTGCTCATAGCCACCAGGTGGCATATTTGCATGATGTCAGGGATTGCAATACTGTGTATTGGGGCAGTCCTCATACAGTTCCTTCTATGCACCAAGGTTTATGGACAACATGTATAATCAGTAGCAACGCACAAGTAATTATAAATAATATATACAATAAATGCAAGTGGTTCATATTTACGATAATAATTAGTGTTATTTATGTCTTCCTCCCAGGTCTCACTCTGCTGCTCCCATATATCCTAACTACCAGGAAGAAGTGGAAAGATTGTAAATTGAGGATCTTCATTGCAGGGCAGCCGGGCCGCAGTGATCTGGATAAAGAAGAGTGAGGGGAAACTGCTAATTGTTTCACGATCAATTATATCCCAACGGGGTGGGAGTCTGATTAACTGCCAATGGAGTGTGCAGTGGGCAAGGGCGTGAAATTAGAGGAGACGTTACTGGGCGGTGAATAAACTTTTATATGGAAGTTAATCAGTGTGGCTTTTCTTGTCTTCCAGGATGAAGCTGCTGCTGCAGAAGTTCCGAATTAAATGCACTGACATCATCGTCATTGATGACATCCATGTTAAACCTCGTAACGACAGGTGAATGATGCCATTACATCACCTCACACCAATATCTTTACTTTGTGCCTCGCGTTCTTATTTTCTTGCTCTCAGCTTGAAGAAGCTAGAGGACATGATCGAACCTTTCCGTCTGCATGAGAGGGCTAAAGAAACTGCTCAGGTTGCAGCAATAAGGAAAGAACAGCCCTGGAAGATTACTGATGAAGAGTTGGACACATATGAGGAGAAGGTATTTGAACAGACATGCACTCATAAGCTGACCATGTGCCCCACTGACAAAATTGGCATATTGTATACCATACCAGTTACGCCCCCTAGGATGATCGAATAACAAACTAGGGACTGCCAACACAGTGCCACTGTGCAGCACAGATACCAAGGCAACAGCAAGTTGCCTTGGTAAACTAAATCACACAAAAACACAACAGATTGACTTAGTTGTATTAAATTTAAACTAAAAATCAGCAAGAAAAACAGTGCCTTCTGGTAGGATACTGCCCCCTTTAGGGTTGAAATGGAACTGAAAATTTCCACATTGGGAAGTTAAAGGTGCTATCCCTCTTTGGCCCCAAAATTAGATTTTTTTTTTCACTCCAAAAATATAAGAACAATGTCACACCCAGCCTGCGTGACAGTTTGTTTGTTGTCATCACCAACAAATCACCATGTCATGCCGTGACAAACACGAAGAAGACGGGATAAAGTATGTTTGAACACTAGCGCCCCCATTGCAGGACCCAACCATGACAGACAGCGCCTTTAAGGTTGGGGAATTTTGGACGTATTCAGAAAGTAGGTCACTTTCCATATGAATTTCCGAATTAATGATAAATATATAATTAGAATTCAAGTAATTTTTTTGTTTTCTACGGGGATTCCGGTTTCTTCCCACATTCCAAAAACATACATGTTCGGTTAACTGGCGACTAAATTGTCCATAGGTATGAATGTGAGTGTGAATGGTTGTTTGTCTATATGTGCCCTGCGATTGGCTGGCAACCAGTCCAGGGTGTACCCCACCTCTCGCCCGAAGTCAGCTGACATAAGCTCCAGCATGCCCGCGACCCAAGTGAGGATAAGCGGCATAGAAATTGGATGGATTATGGACTAAGCAAAAATAATGTAAAATATAAGAGACGTATTCCTTATGCATTAGTGGGGCTTGAGTAGTTTTGTAGGTTGGATTTTAGAAGCAGTGTGTTTAAGGAACTGGGGATGCTTAGTGCAGGCTTGAAATTCAACTGTATTTGCTCAAATCTGTCTGTTTTAACTAATATTGTGCTACAGTTCTATGTCCCCAGTTCTATACTAACATGTAATTTACAAATGTCCACTTCGTTCACAAGATTGTATCCCCATGTCCATATATTGTCATGGGGAATTTTCCATAGCTGCCGCTGAATATGTATTAATTAGCAAGACTGATTTGAAGTCATTAACAACAAAACTGATTTGTACTTTACAGACTAACCTCCAGATACGACTGAATGAGCTGCTTCAGGAAAACTCCAAAACAGCCAACCTAATTGTGGTGTAAGTCCAGCCATCTTAGCACTGTAACGAACTAAGCTCTATGTTAAGAGTCTGACGGTCAGTCTTTGAACCTCTATGCAGGAGCATGCCGATTGCACGGAAAGAAACCATCTCTGACTTCCTCTACATGGCCTGGTTGGATATTCTGACCAAGGACCTCCCCCCTGTTCTGCTCATCAGAGGCAACCACAAGAGTGTCCTCACCTTCTACTCCTGAGAACACTGTAGACTCATCTGTTTGGTATCTGGTTAGAAAGGAAATGTGACTGTTCCAGCAGAGCTTTGGGTCTCATTATTCCATCATACAGACCACAATCTAGTATTTTTAATATGCCCAAAATATAATACAAGTAGTCAATGGCTGACACATACTGTACAAGGTATGTTGAAAATCTGCTATTATTTCATCATTTGTTCTGGTGCTGCTTCCAGAAACTGTGTGGCAGATTTGGTGGACAAAATGCTGATGTTGCAGTCACGAGCAAACTCACACCGTATGGTTACTAATCTGCGAGGAGGAAGTCTCATTAAAGTAAAGACAAATACATTTGTCTTTGTGACATACACTCAATAACTTATGGATTGTTTTAAATGCATAAGATGTGCACATCTTTCAACAAAAGTCAGATCACTTTGTTTAATCTGTACAAAGACGAATGATTTCAATAGTTGCACTCACTGTCTTCTGCTATGAAATAAATGTTTATAGTTGGAAATTGAACTCATTCATCTATATTTTTTTCAATTTAAAAAAGTAATTTAAGAGTATGATATTTAGTCACTGGACTGTGGTAATAAGAACCTTATTTTTGTTTCAACACTCCTTAATATTGACAAACTGTAAAATACTATCTTGTTTACCTGTGGCGTAGTTAGTTTAGATGTATTTAAAGTTTTGCTCGAATAAAAAAAAAAATTGTTTGATGAAAATCATGTAAATAAATGATTACATTTGTAATCACACTTTTACTGTAATGTATTTCTATTTAAGTATAACTGTGATTTTAAGAACATGATTTAAGAATAAAAAGAAATAAGCTGTTAGTGCTTTTGTCTGTCATTCTCTGGAAATATAATTGGTGGATAATATATGGTGCACAATACAGTATAGTGAAGTGTATTGACAAATTTTATTACTGCAGTTAATCTTGGTAGTATAGATTTACTACACATGAGGGGCAGTAGTACATGTTTTCCTTGAAATTTTTTAGCAATACGTTTTGGCTACAACACATGCAGTTACATTAGGCTGGAAACCTGCTTCATTCAAATTATAATTTCGTAATTATGCTTTTAACAATGAAATCCTTGGAATAATACTCAATATTTATAATGGTGAAGAATGTCGTGTTGTTTAGACCGGAGGTGCCAAGACTTTTTACAGTCACGTACCTCTTCAGACATTTGACTTGAAGCCATGTACCCCCTACTGTAGCATACTTAAAAAACATGAACCATTTTTACATTTCACTAAATAAAAATATTAATCATGACTAATTGGTTAATTTATTTTATAGTAAGTAATTCTGGTTAAAAAAATGTATTGTGCACAGTCAAATTTTGATACAAGTTTTACATGAGCACTGATAAATATATGATATGATGTGACTTTCTCTTGGAGATGAATAAAATATCTATGTATTCATTCTACATATTGTTTATTTCAGCCGAATGTTGGGAGCCTTCTCTTTCTTCTCTAATCTGTAAATTAATTTGACACCAAATTGAAAGGGGACATTGAACAAACATGATAAAGCAGTATTCAAAGTACAAAAATACATCCAAGCAGTGATAAAACCTCATTTTCAGGGGAATCTCCACTCTCTCATAATGACATGCAAATGCAATGACAGGTTTTCACAATGCTGGGATTGGAACACCTATATAAATTACACCTTGTAGAATAAACTCAAGACAAAACTCTTATTTATCTTAATTCACAACATAATCATCAACTTATACATATAACTCACACAGAGCAACGAAGAACTTCATGGCGTCTCTCCTTCTTTCTGCTAAGACGGTGCGCTCTGTGCTATGACGTGTTGTGAGTGTTACGTGCTAATTGTTTTTCATTTTTGTTCACGTACACTCAATTACAACTGGCGTACCCCTGAAACGATCGACATAGATAGACGCCGCATCGAGCGCCGAGCCGTACGTCAAGGTCGCCGCCATATTTGATGTGTTAAGACTGTAAATGAATACGAAGTAGAAGAAGAAGTAAGTGTACTTACTTTCATAAAGCGCCTTTCTACAAAGAAATTTAAGAGAAAGAGTTGGGCTTTGGTGCCTAACTGTTTCCCAGGTATATCAGTGCGTGTGTGAATGTATAGACGAGAGGAATTAACTTACATTTATTTGTAGAAAGGCGCTTTATGAAAGTAAGTACATTTGCTTGTATTCATTTACAGCGTAGCCTTGACACATCCAATATGGCGGTGACGTTGACGTATCGCCACAGTGGACAAACCCACTCGATGCGGCGTCTATCGTGTATGGTAGTTTAGAAGGTGCGTCACGCAGGGACAGGAAGTAAACCCGAGTGCCAGGCTACCAGCTGCTAGGATGTAAACATGCGGACTCTGTGCTAGGAGACATGACACTGACATTGTTGGGACTAAATCATCTCCAACAACGGTGGTTTACAATTATTGGCCATACTCATTTTCTCACTCGGATGATCAGTTATAACAAAGGTAAGGTTGAGACGCCGATAGACATTAGCTGATCGCTATTACCTTCATATGCATGTTGGTGGTTGCTACACTTAGCATAATGAAAACTGGACACGTAACCGACAGCTTCACTACGCCTGTTGTATGCTATACGACTGTTTTAAAGTGAAAATCAGCTGTTTTGGTGTCGTTTAAGGAGTACGCTCCAGATGACCTATCGCGATAGGATGACGTTTGTATGACGCTGCAGTCACGTGACAGTAGCCTTTTTGGCTAATATTCAAAATTTCTTCCTATTAGAATTTCCTAATACACATGGCCTTGTATTTTGGCATACTATAGTTAATATCACGATGGTTTTATATTGTATAATAACGCATAAGTCGCACAAATGATTGTTTTGAAGGCTCGGCTAACACCGAGCCCGGGAAAATCCATTCATTTAGCCGCGAAAAGCTACAGCAGACGTTAGTGACGGGCGATACCCAACATT
Source organism: Dunckerocampus dactyliophorus (assembly GCF_027744805.1). Lineage (NCBI taxonomy): Eukaryota > Metazoa > Chordata > Actinopteri > Syngnathiformes > Syngnathidae > Dunckerocampus > Dunckerocampus dactyliophorus. The sequence goes on along the minus strand of NC_072821.1, from coordinate 16,102,243 downwards.
TTCTGACCGAAGTGATACCAAGTAAAGTAAAGATTGGCGTCACCGATCCCATTACCGATATAGATACTTTGGCAAAGATGGTTTGGGAAGTAAATAATGTATAAAAACCTCAGTTGCCACATCAAAAGCCATTATTACTATGTCAAAGCTAAAATAGATGCAAATAGGTCATCTTTGATGGGATGTAGATATTTAACCAGCTAGAGCTTGTGTATTGCATTTGTACATTTGATAACCACCGTCGTCTTTAATAGAATAACTCCAAGATAATCTACAAAAAACAAAATGAAGATGTGTCATTTAATTACTAATGTGTTTGACCACTGCATGTTATACAGAGGGCCGATGCAGTGTAAATACGGAAAGGCTATTTAGTTTGCGTAATACAAGACCAACGTATTGGCCTGTTCAATATGAACTGTATCCATAAATTATTGCGTTGTGATCCGGTGCTATATATAAAGTTAAGTAAACTTGGCCTTGGGGGACGTGGTAGTGCAAACACTGCTTAAAATGAGAGGCGGAAGGAAAAGTAGATCCTGCCAAATCTGTATTACCGTGTTTAAAAATATATATTTCTTCCCAACACAACAGCTTAAATGAGGTATGGTCGTGTGAATGAACGGTAATTGGCTTCAAAACCTCTGCCATCTCTCCTTGCATGCCTTCAGGCGTGTGGTCTGGTTCTGTGTGGTGCGCAGCACAACATATTCAGCAGAGTTTCCCATTGAAAGGATTAGAATCAGCATCTGTCACAAATGTGTCAAAATGTCAATATTGTCGAGCGAGAATCGATATTAGTATCGGAAACATTGGTATCGCAAGTGTCGATATTTAAGTATCGATCCGGCCATGCGCATAGCTCCCAAGGGTCTGTCAGAGTTAGTTGGTTGCGACTTTTTCCCCTTTGCTTGCAACATACTGAGGATTACTTTGTCACTTTACCAACATGCCCGTGCTAGAGGTTACAGATGCATGTGAAGTTTGTCCACCAAAGAGGGCAAGAACAGAAGCAAGTCCTGCAGAAGAGAGAGCAGTTCTTCGGTTCGCCAAACTCACTGAACACGCCACGACACCCACCAGAGGCTCGGCAAAAGCTGCAGGATATGACCTGTACAGGTTGGTAATGCGCCTTTTCATTCTAATCGATTGTAATGTCAAATTGGTATTGGTTTTTCCTATTCTCAGTGCATATGATTATTCCATCGGTCCCATGGACAAGGCCATTGTGAAAACAGACATTCAGATAGCAGTCCCACATGGCTGCTATGGTAGAGTAGGTGAGTGTTTTTAATATGCTACATTCCTGCTACAAAGAACAATGGACAATAATAATAATTGTGTTACTTTGCCATATTTCAATGTCAGCACCAAGATCAGGACTAGCAGCCAAGCACTTCATTGATGTTGGAGGTGAGTCACATTCAACTCCATTCAGGTTGTCCTCTCCAGTCCTCTCCAACTAATTTAGGATGACAGGTGGGGTACACCCAGCACTGACCACCTGTTCATCACACATACAGAAAGGAAAGGGAAGGGAAGGGAGGGCAGTGTTGCCAACTCGGCAATTTTGTCACAAGATCTGGCGACATTCCAAACCCCCTTGGCGACATATTTTCTCAAAAGCGTCTAGCGACTTTATCTGGTGTCGTTGGGGAGTCTTTCGGTATTTGGGGACTCAAAAGTGAAAGCACGTATTCTGCATTTTGTGTGTGCGCAACAGTGGGTGCTGTTGTCAGGTCCGCCCCGCCCAAGTCACAGGCCGTCAGTGTACAGTCGGCTTCTGAGCCGTGATGCCGTGGGGGTGGAGCTCGCCCCGTTTCACACAGCGAGATCTAAAACGCAAATGTTTCTTAATCTTCAGTAAGCCTGGATAAAAGAAAAGGGTGTGTTTATATTTTATTGTTAGTCTGATCCTGCTCTTTATTTGTAAAATGAAGTGTATTAGCTTACAATTCTTCGGGTAAATGTAAGTAACTGATAAGCATACTGTATTGCCAATATTTGTGAAGCTCCGTTGCTATTACATATATTCACCAGCAGAGTGTGCTACTCACGAACCACACGGAGTCACGTTAATGTGAGCCATAGAATAAACACAGCATGATCTGTTATCTGCTGTTCAACTGTGCGAATAAAAAAAAAAGTTCTCAATTGCCAACGTGTGATGGGAGAACTTTGAGAGGCGCTGGCTGAGGTAAAATATTATTTTAATTTTTGTGAAATGATGGCCAATTTTAAATGAACAAATGAATTATTACGTTTAATTGTAGTTCTCAACGCAACTAAGATGTTTTTACTCACTTTTTTTGTCTCGCCTATGAGGTTATGCGTTTACAACATCATATGCAAAATAGACGATGACATCTTCTAGGACAGCCAAAGGGCGTCACATCATTATCCCCCCCACTGAAAAGACCTGAGCCTCGATATGATAAAAACAATTGGGTGCTAATGTAATTAACATTGTCATTTTAAATGTTTTCTGTTTTGTATATTCCCAGCTGGAGTTGTTGATGAGGACTATAGGGGGAATGTCGGCGTTGTGCTCTTTAATTTCGGCAAGGAGACTTTCGAAGGTAAGTACAGAGTTGACAGGATTTAAAAACATTTTTGCACAGTCCCACAAGGAGTTAACATATCCAAACTTCCTTTCTAGTGAAAAAAGGTGATCGAGTTGCGCAGCTGGTGTGTGAGAAAATCTGCTACCCAGACCTAGTTGAGCAGAAGGTAAGAAAATCAAATACTGAAGTAAACCTCTGCAAACATGGTCAAAAGTTGCGGCGGAGGTCTTTTGTAATTTACTCAAAATGTCTTTTGTCCTTTTACAGACACTTGACGACACTGAGCGAGGAGCCGGTGGGTTTGGGTCAACCGGATGCAACTGAAGCTTGACTGTTATTGTAAAGTTGGAGTAACAAAGTTACTGTAATGTTACGGGAATAAAATGTTTTTTGGGTTTTTTTGCACTTCTGTCTGGCTTTGATTCTAGCAATATCCAACTTGTCCACAGGGGGGCACTGCCGGACAAGCCATACATTGTAGTCATGAAACCCCACCAAAACGCATTTCTCCTGGAATTCTTATTATTGTATATGCAGGCAATCCTGTGTAATAGTGTTGAGCATAACCGCCTCCCAGTCAGGAGATATATGTTGGAACATTTCTACGGAATGTGTACCCCGCCTCTCACCAAAAATCAGCTGGGATAGGCTCCAGCTCACCTGTGGTTCTAATTATATGGAAGTAAAGAGGAGGCCATTTGTTGACAAATGGGAACGTGATTAGATAGTATAGTACACCAAAAGAATGTTTTTTTTATTGTGAATGTACAACTAAACCCCCACTGATGTGAACAAGAACACAGGCTGGTAATTCGGCACTGATTGTACATGTGAGAGAATGTATGGCTATGAAGGCCTCAGTGCATATGATCAGGAAGGTCCAGGTTATCATTAATGTGATGTGTGTGTGTATGTATGTGTGTGTGTGTATAGAGTTAAAGAAAGTAGTTGGTCATTATAAGCACCATTACAAACCCCTGTATTCCCGGGGCTTCCTCTAGTTTGCGTCATAGATTAAAAGTGGCATGGATTATTACAGTATAAACAGAATTTACATGAACTATAGAGGCTATGGAAGCTAGCTGATTGAAGCTTGCACAGACATGAAATCAGAGTGGCTGATGGCATTGTACCTTAACGTTTTGTACGGAAGTACAGTGCATTTGGAACTCTACGTGTTGCTAGCACCAGTAAATACGATTGATTCTGTAGAAAAGGTGGACAAGCAGAGTTTAAATACGCAGTAGGAGTTGTTCAAGCTCAGACATGGTTACATCTCAATAGTCTGTCGTGGCTTCTTTTCCCCTCCTCGCTCGTCTCATCACAATTTGCCTTCTTTGCGGAAGGGAGAAACATGTTTACTTGCATGTATCCATGTTTGTTCAGTCACTTCGCAGAGGGGAGGAAAGGAATTAATGTCAAGACTATTGAGACACATTATTTTCTTCCACTTGTGCACAGTTTTTAAAAAACAAAACAAAACAGCCATTAGAGTTTCCGATAGTCCTTTCAAAGTGGCACCCGATTCCACATATCATCATACAACTTAAAAAGCAATAATTCAAAAAGGCACATCTGAAGTTGTAAACGCAATGTGTTCTTCGTTTAACCTATAGCTTTCATCATCCACAGAAATTGTATCTATGATATGTAGAATCATCTTTGGCAATGAAATCCTGCAGTCCCCACTCCTCTTTGTCTCTTTGGTGGCAAGCCCTTCTCCTTGTTGGGGCGAGCGGAAGCGGGCCCCCAGCACTGACCCACAGTTGGAGATGTTTGGCCTCTTGAGGGACGTGCTGGCAAAATGCCTGCCACAGTCTTGTGCTGGTTAATGGAGGATGATCTGCACCCTCATCTTCAGGATGTCCCCCAGCTGCCCTGTGAGGTAGTCTTTATCATGTTGGTCTTCCAGCTCAGCCAGATCCTTCTTCTTGTAGAGGGGGATGCTGCTGATCTGAAGAGAGTATGCGCCGGGGGCAAGGGCCTTCTTCTTGCTCAGATGCAGGTAGCTCACGCCCTCCCTCTTGTTGATCTTAAAGTAGCCGTCCTCATTGCCATAGTCAATGCTGTAGCGCACGTGGTCAGTGAGGGTGGACAAGGCCGGCGTGAACTCAAGGATGTGCTCGCGGTTGCTCAGGTCACTGATGTTGAGGTGGAACTCCAGGGGGTCCTCAATGTCCATACTGGCCAGGCTGATCATCTCATTCTCAGATATCTGCAAAAAATAACATTCCAACTAATTATGGATTGTGTTGTTTTTTTTTAGCTCAGAAAAAAATACTAACACTTTCACGAGGGATGGGCTTAAGAAGGTGAGGCAAATTGGAGTGCACTACTGGAAGGCAACCAGCAGAAATGCAAACTGTCTTTGTTTCCCAAACAATCGTGACAAAACTGTCTTGAAAGACAAGCTGCAGTGTCAGGAAGACATGGAGCTGTGCTTGCATGGTGTTAGTGAAGACCGGACATTCTCCTTCAGGATTTTTTTGGTAAACAGAAGAATTCATGGTTCCTTTTATCACAGCAAGTCTTCCAGGTCCTGAAGCAGCAAAACAGCGCCAGACCATGACACTACCACCACCATATTTTACTATTGGTATGATGTTCTTTTTCTGAAATGTGTCTTAACGTTTTACGTCAGACGTAATGGGACACACACCTTCCAAAAAGTTCAACTTTTGTCTCGTCAGACCACAGAGTATTTTTCCAAAGGTCTTGGAAATCATCAAGATGTTTTCTGGCAAAATTGAGACAAGTTCTTTATGTTCAGCAGTGGTTTTTGTTTTGGAACTCTGCCATTTGCCCAGTGTCTTTCTTATGGTGGAGTCATGAACACTGACCTCAACTGAAGTCAGTGAGGCCTGCAGTGCTTTGGCTGTTTTTGTGACCTCTTGGATGAGTCGTCGCTGCGCTCTTGGGGTAATTTTGGTCAGCCAGCCACTCCTGGGAGGGTTCACCACTGTTCCATGTTTTCGCCATTTGTGGATGATGGCTCTCACTGTGGTTCGCTTGAGTCGCAGAGCTTTCGAAATGGCTTTATAATTTTTTCCAGACTGATAGATCGCAATTAATCTCAGTTAAGTTGTGTTTTAACGGGGTGGCAATCACTTTTTCACACAGGGCCATGTAGAATTTTTTTACTCCCTTAATAATAAAAAGTTTCATTTAAAAACTGCATTTTATGTTCAGTTGTGCTGTCATTGACTAATATTTAATTTTTTTGGATGATCTGAAACATTTAAGAAACACTTTTGCACACGACTCTACATATGTTTCACTTTTGCTTCTCACAGCAGCTTTAGTGCGTTCAAGGACGACTGAACAAAGTGTGACATCTCAACCGCTGCATTGTTGAAAAATATTAACAGTGAAGACTAAAGACAACCTAAAAATGTTGGGCTTTTTTTTTTTTTTTGTACAGTGGTACATGTATGTTGTACTTTTTACCTGTATTATCACACACAGTATACATTATTCCAGACCTATGGTAAATGAGATGTATTTTCTGCGGAAAAAACGGCCTGTTTTTGGAGAATTATTGAATGTAATTTTTTATTTCTATATAAATATATGTACAGTGGAACCTCGGTTAGCGTCCGCCCCGGTTAGCATGTTTTTCCGTTAACATCGAAAATTTCCGCAATAATTTTGCCTCCGTTTACGTACATTTACCGGTTCATATACAATATGGTGCGCGTATTATCGTGTTGTTAATACATTGCGTGAGTCCAACTGTGTTTTTAATGTATTTTTAATGACAAAACGTCTTTGTTAGCATCCTATTATCTTTCTACCACATGGAAACAGGACCTCAGCAGATGTGAACATGAAACATGTTTTTATAGTTTTACAATTATAGTTTTGTATGCATAAAACAACTGGAGTTGGCAACAGTGTGTTTAACTGCTGAACACCTAAAATACCAAATACTTAATTTATCTTGGTTAACTTCCCCCATAGTTGACCAAGGATATTTGTACTGTACCCTTTTTGGCACCTTTCCTTTGAGATATCATTGTAGTGATACGGAGCTTGACACAATGCCATCTGTTGATTGGTTATGAGAGAATTGTCACTTCCTTGTGACGACGGGAATGAAATAAGACACCTTCCAAAAAGAAGGCGCACCAAACTGTAAATGTTCTCCATTATTTTCCTTTGTTTACTGTGTGGTTTTCTAAAATTACACTGTGAGGGCTTTTTATGTCACTGATCTAAATTGGACCTCTTCATAGAAACATGGCTAAAGAATTACCTGAAAATTGACCGACAGATTACCTGCATGTCATCAACAGCTTGGTCCTGTGTTGAATTGGTGCTGCGTCGTTTGCGTCCCTTCTTGGGATAGCCGTTGATCTTGCACTCATAGCACGCTTCAGGAGACAGAGAATTTTCATCCTCTTCCCCTTCCTGACCAACACTTGGGCCACCATTACCAAAAGCCAGCCCAGAGACACAATGCCTGCAGCAAAAACAATCAGGCCGTCAGGCTGCTGGAAATGTCTGCAGGCTGCTTTCAAACACTAACATACCCTTGCCCTGCCCTGAAGTATCCAGGGGGACACCCACAAAGGTAACCCCCGTCTGTGTTGGAGCATCCGAACTTGCAGGGGTTCTGGGTGGTGGAGCATTCGTTGACGTCCGAGCAGCCTCCAGAAGTCTGTTCATAGTTGAAGCCTGTGGGGCAGAGGCAGCGAAAACTCCCCAGAGTGTTGTGGCATGATGCTCCCCCACAGATCTGGCTGTTCAGACACTCATTCTCATCTGGGTCACAGGAAGTTGAGGGGAAGTAAACAACCACAAGGTCAGTGCACTTAAATGACACAAACAATAGTGGGAACATATGATGTGAACCTTATGAATATGTGGAAAGGCTATTTATTATAAAGGAAGATAAGACAGCAAGCCGGTGCTGTGCTCACCAACACACTGGTTCCACTGGTAGTGCTGCAGGTACCCTTGTGGACAGCTGCACCGGTACCCACCCACTAAGTTTTGACAGCCATGCTGACATCTGTGGTTACCGTCACACTCGTCCATGTCTTTCGGATTCAAAGAACAACAAAGCATGTCAACGTTCTGTATTTGGTCAGCTGATATTGTGCCTTTCAGCTGTTTTCAGACCTTCACAGCTCTGTCCATTGGGGTCTAATGAGAAGCCCCGCTGGCAGTCGCAGTTGAAGCTCCCTGGAGTGTTCTGGCAAACACCGTTGGCACCGCATAGATTTGGGTCTGTTGCACATTCGTTGTTGTCTTCACAGAGAGAAGAAACGGTTCAGACAAAACAGAATACAAGGACTGAACAAATAGAAAATAATTCACTCACACACAACATTATGACCACTCACACAATTTATGGAGGTCCTACAGAAGTGCTATTAAAAATTCTACTTTTACAAACACAATATTGCTTAGTGTTTATTGACACACTCAGAGAGGTATTCATTAGAATTCATAATTGATATGTTTATTATTGTATTGGAAGTGGTGTAAACGTGTACTAATGGTAATGGTAGGCTACATGAGAAGGACAAAATATTAGAAACATGCATTTCTAATGCATTTTTCAGTTCCACACCATTGCAAACTATAATAACAATTTAAAATATACTCACTTCTATGTAAATGGATGATAGCATTACATCATAATTGCTGTGCCTTAAGGGATTTTTTTTTTTTAATGGTACAAATGTGTCAAAGTGAAGATACTATATGTTTTTGACCCACATTCAGATTAGGGATTGAGTTATAAACGCAAAAAATGAACAAATAAAACAGTGACCTTTGTTCTCAATGCATTATTATATACACATTATACTATTGTGGCGGATGGTGAATATTACATCAGGTGTTTGTCATAGTTTGAGTACCTTGCACTTGAGTGTGGGTGTAATACTTATTGACTCTATTTTGCTAGCAAACTTGACTGTGACAGATGAGAAATGAACTCTTCTCATGGCAGCTTAGAGGAGCTGATGCAATGTGAAGAACTACAGGGCCTATTTCAAGTTTTTATGTAGTCTATGAAAAGTGTCCATTTCAGTAATAATTGTGTTTGCTCCAATGTTCTGAGTCAATGACTTAAACAGGTGCTTTCTCCTGCTTTCCGTCTCTCCAATTTATTTTGTTTATAACGTGAATGACGGGCTACCGTATGTCATTAGCTTAGGGCTACAGTATTTCGCCCTACAATCAGGACTGAGAGCCTCTTGCCTCTGGTTGGATGTGAGGTCATGGGAGCTGCTTTATGTTCTGGAAAAGAGCTTGTGGTTGTCAGGACAATCCATTGCAGTGTTCCATAACAAAGACTCACTAAGCAGCACGACTACAAATGAGTATAGCCTAATAAGATGTGTTTGATATCCAACGTAGTTCATTAACTAAGACCATGACAGAGGCCGGTTTCAAAGGTATTTTATAAGAAAATAAAATCAGGAACGAACAAATTGCGTGCACACTGGACACAGGAAGTTCCGAGTGTGTGATGACTTAATATGTTTATCGAGCCCATTCCTTTTAGGTATACACGACAGCACTTCCCAAGACATAATATTTAGATGTGTCGTCAGTCCATGTTTTCCACGTGTTTATTTACCAATGCAGGCGGTGTGATGCTGGGTGAAGCCAGGTGGACACTTGCAGGTGAACCCACCGATGGTGTTCACGCACAAGAACTGACAGTTGTGCTGTTTTGTTGAACACTCATCCAAGTCTGGAACGGAAGGGGAGGTACAAAATCAGCTTGTCGTTATGATACAGTTAAATACAGATGAGATAAACTGTGAAGACTGATGAATAAAATTGGTTAGGCTCATAAACAAGCCTGATAAACACAGGCTCTGAATGCAGTATATGAATAAGGCCACAGTCTCGTAACAATGAGCTTAATGCTAGGAGAGGGCCAGGTCTACTCAGCATTATTGGAAAGACAAAATGAAAACTTAGTCAAGTAAGGGCAGCTGTAAAGAAATCTGTTGTTAAATAATTCTTTTGTGCTGTGTATGTGCGCGTGTGTGTCACCTCTGCAGCTCTTCCCATCTTCCTGTAGGATGTATCCACGGGGGCAGGAACAAAGATAGCCTCCCTCTGTGTTCTTACAGATAAAGTTACAAGGCTTTGGTGCCTGTATGCACTCATCCACATCTGCAATGAAACATGAGAGTGAGACAGTGTTTGATCTTTTAAGCAACAATTCCATGTGAACGGATGATGAGATGGACAGACTCAGGCAGTGTGTTGCATGTGGGCAATCTAACAGTGTGGTTTCAGCCCTTTACAAGGTAGCAGGAATGGGAACAGGAGGTAGGCACGGCAGTAGACGAGTCCATAAAGTGTGAAATGCAGGCTTACCCACACACTGAGTGCCGGTGATGTCTGCGGTGTAGCCAGATTTGCAGGTGCAGCTGTATGAGCCTATTGCATTGATACACTGGCCATTCTTGCACAAGTTCCCCATCACACGACACTCGTCAATATCTGCACAAAAATAGTTCACATCGATAAACTGAATTACATAAGACTTAATGAATAACTGTGGTTTCATGTCCCGGTACCTTGCAGGGACAATTTAATGAAACACAACATTTAGTGGCATCAGTACATGCTATGACAAGTAAAAATGCAAAAAAATAGTTAAATGCACATGTTTTTTTTGTAGAACCACTGATCTCAGTAAAGTTCATTTTTTTTGTTTTTTTGGCTTGTCTGCTGGCTGTACTGATACAAATTGTGTACAAGCTTGCTATTGTAAGTAATACACGGGATTAAGTAGTATTTAAGAAGAAAAAGGTGTATTGTCACAAGAACAAATTTGTAATTATACAAGAAAAATAAAAGAGGAGCAGAGGTCATCTGCCTCAAGATCACCTGGCCTAAGCATCCATTAAAATCCACTGAGATCCAAAGAAAAAAAAGACATCCCTTGCCATTACAAAGAACTACTAGTATTTGTAAAGTGCATTGGTTTATGTTTGTTGATTTATTCCTAATATCACACACAAATACTTAATTTACACCCAAATCGCTGTAGAGGGAAGATACCTCTGCCATCTGTGGTGAAACCAGGTCCCAGGGGACACATTTTCTTGAAGTGGGTGGTCCCAGGGAGGGGGCAAAGCTCACAGTTGTTGCCCCAGCCCCTGCCTCCATCACAGCAACACTCGGACTTGGTCACCATGTTCCTGTTACTGGATGTCATCTGACACAGAGTTGTCAGAACTTCAGTGAAACAGAAGCCCTCGCGGTTATCTAGACGTCGGGAGAGGAAGGGAACGTGAGAGCGAGACAAACCATCACACAGGCGAACAAAAAAGAGGTGGCTAAAGGGAAGCAGACAAAACCACCCAGACAGGACCAGACGTGAGGCGATAACCCATACAGCTCTATCACTAATGCCTGTCAGGGGCGAGATAGCGACTGAGTCTCAGTTTCCCTGGAGCTTTTCTCACAGGCTTCAGTACATCACGTTGAATCTGAGTTATATATTTAGATCCGGGAGGAAGCCTGTGAACAGAGATGCTTTCCTCTATCTTGACAGTTACAAACACAAGGTTATTAACAAGATAGTAGACTGCCACGGACTGGGTGAAGTCTCCTTGAAATATGAAGTACTTTTTCCCATTTTCACCCGCATCTCTGTTCAAACGTGACTGCCAATTTTAAAAAAAGAGGTGAAGAGCTGAATAGGTGAGTACTGAACACATACCGATACATTCTGTCTGTGTGGGGTTCGAGATGAATCCCTGGTCACATCTGCAGCGATAGCTTCCCACTGTGTTCTCACAACGGCCATTCTTACAGATGCCCGGTTTGGCTGTACATTCATTCAGATCTAAAGCAGACAGGCACAAATACGTGAGCAATGTAGGAAAAACATACTAATATTGTCGGTAAAGATACAATCCATCCATCCATCCATCTTGTTTGCCGCTCATCCTCACTATGGTCATGGGTATGCTAAAGCCTATCCCAGCTGACTATGGCGAGAAGCGGGATACATCCTGGACTGGTTGACAGTCAATAGCACGATACAATACATATTTTACAAATATAATAATGCTTAGAATTGACATGTATTCAGTGAACAATATGTGTAATTGTGGTTGTAGTTTGCAGTGGTGTAGAACTGCATTCTGTGTATATTATCATCTTTAGCCTGTGTCAACTTTGAATACTATTAGCTGTTTTCTTAGACACACAACAGAATATTAACATCCCAATTCGTTTTTTTTTTTCTCCAGAGTTACAATCCATTGCTTTCAAGAGCAATAACAACGTCAAAACGCAAATACAGTTACATACGGTCGAGTCTGTTTATGAATTGGTGAAATGAATGAAATTTCATTTGTTGTGTTGTTTTAGCTAGACTTAGAAGACACATTAAGGGATAAGACAATGATTTTTAAAAAATTGCTACAGTGGAACCTTGGTTAGCATTAATTCTTACTAAAAGGTCCGAAACTCTAACTGAAACGGACGCTAACCAAATCCATTTTTCCGATAAGAAATAATGTAAATCCAATTCATTCGTTCCAGAAAGCCAAAACACAAATTAAAGTTTTACATGCAGAAAGCAAATGAAAATGCATAGTGCATATAAATTATGAATGAAAGGGATAAATGAACACTTAAGGTTACTTTCACCTTCATTGAAGACGTTCATTGAAGACAATGTGGCAGTGAGATCAACAAAGATACCAACAAAGAAAAAATATAACAAAGATAAAGCTGGTTGATCTCGCTGCCACATAGTGTCTTTGGGAGCAGTCACGTCTTCAATGAAGGTAAAAGTAAACTTAAATGTATTTATCCCTTTCATTCATCAATTATATGCAATTAGAATTGTTTTATGCATGTAAAACTATAATTCTTAAACTATAAAAGCCTGTTTTATGTTAACATTTTTGAGATTCTACCGCTGACGACATCACACGACATAGCTGGTTTCCTTGTAGTGTCAAGCTAATAAGATGCTAACGAGGACAATTTGTGATAAGAAATACACCAAGAACACAGTTGGACTCACAAAGTGTATCAACAACACAAAAAAGACACGCGCCATATTGTACACTAAACGGAGAATGTACAAACCGAGTCAAAATTGTGCCGTCAATTTTCGACGTTAACTGAAAAACATGGTAACGCGGACGCTAACTGAGGTTCCACTGTAATTTCATTATTTTGACATTCAAATTCTTTCTCAATGCAGACATCATCATCATGGAATGAATCAGTCAAAGTCAGCTGGGACTGACTCCAGCTCCAGCACACCCCTGCAATCCTCGTGAGGAAAAGCGGCATATAAAATGGATGTATGGATAATTTTCAAGCCTGCTAGGCTAACTTCAGTTTAAAGGCAAAATGAATTTATATTTTTGCTCCTATAGTGAGCGAGCAAACAGAAAAACACAAAATATGGTCCGCGGAGTAGGGCAGGCTCAAACTGTAATATGTTCTCACTGTGTCACACTTTGAAAACATTCGCATTAGGTTATGCTAGAAGTTACCAAATTTTATCAGAAAGGTGCAAAAAGTTACATTTCCTTGAAAAATACTACTATATCTTACCACAACTTCCTAAATTAGTCTTTCATCATTTACAGCCAAAATATACCCATTCAACATATAATGCTATGATACAGAATGTTGAGAAATAAGTACATTAGTAACAGTATGGTTTTAGTTGCTGGTACACAGTACAATGTAGCCTACCCATGCAGCCATCTCCACCCGGGTGGCGTGTGTATCCAGGTGAGCAGATGCACATATATGTACCAATGAGGTTCTTGCAGGTCATGCCTCTACTGGCGCAATCATCTATACCATCCTCGCATTCATTCTGGTCTGCAAGACAAACAAAATATTAAGTATTAAGTATAACAACCAAAAGAATTACAGTAAGCATGGATGTGCATCATGTACAGCACAAGGCAGATTGACACATCCCCATAGCACAAGCTAAACCGCTAAATACAATTCAGACCGTTGTAGTGCATATAAATTAGCAAGCGAGTCGGTGGTCTGTTTGGATCTGTAATATAAACAATGACGCTATCAGACACTGAGAGGTTCCGTCTGTCTCAGTGCTTCCTTCCAAATACAACGTTGCTATGGTGAGCAATGCCTTCTGAGAAAGCGGAGGTGTAAACAGTCACTTGTACAGTTACAGTTTGTGTTTTAACTTCCCCCAAGACGGCGGAGAGGGATGGGGATAGTATGTTATGTAACTTTATGAGGGGCCATTATTCCTACTGTATGTGTGGCACTTTGCTTCAGACTTTTCAAGTAAATGGAATATGACTAAGAGCGCTAATGAGTCACTGAGTTAGGGTACCTTTACACATCCTCTTATCCTCACGCAGCACGTAGCCTGTGGGACATTTACACTCATAGGAGCCCACTACGTTAACACAGCGAAATGCGCACAGCAGAGGATTCTGGGCACACTCATTGATGTCTGGGAACAAAGCACAAAAAGTCACAGAAGTCCACAAGTGCAAAGTCTGAGATAAACGTAGAGTTCATTTCACATACCTTCGCAGGACATCATCGGGCCGGGCTCAAAGCCGTCATCACATGCACACTCAAACCCTCCGATCACATTCGTACATGTGCCATTTCCACAGGGGTTACCAATGTCACACTCATCAGTGTCTAGAAAGGAAAGTAACACATTCATGTATGCTAAATACACACATAATAAAGAATGAGAGCAACAGAGTTGGATGAGGGGCACTCACCTACACAGGTGACTCCGCTGATGTCGAGTCTGTACCCCATTGGACATTCACAGCGGAAAGAACCGTCCGTGTTGATGCACTGGCCATTAATGCAAGGGTCATTGAGGCATTCGTCAATGTCTACAAGTAAAAAAAAGTTAATTTGATGTCACAGGAGTAGCTGAGGAGAAATATTCATGGTAGAAGAACACATACCTTTTGTGACCTCATCGAGCCGTTGATATCCCTTATTTTTACAGAGAAGGCGATACGTCTCTGGAATATTACATTGCAAAAGTGATTAACACCCAAAAAATCTCTTGTAATAATTCCTGGATTTGTGAGTTTTTGCCTGTTGGATGAAGGCAAACATACCCTCTCCAGTGCCAGGGCAGATTTCACAGGGATCTCCCCAGCCTTGACCCGGCATTCCAGTGCAGCAACATTCTTCCTTGGAAGTATTCTGAGGCTTTGGAACTTGACAGCGCCCATTTTCAAACTTTGTGTAGCAGTAGTTGATACGTTCATCTTCGGGGGAACACAAAAAAAAAAAAACAGCAAAGAAAAATTTGAGAAATAACAGCACAAACTACTGATAATACAATGTTGAATGCATTCTCTCAGCACAAAGACAAAGCGAACCTGGGTCTATTAAAAGGTAAAACCTCACTTACCAGCATTTTTACTGCCTATCAATGCTTAATTAAAGCATAATTATATCTGCCAAGAGAGTTTTGATTGCCATGTATATGTTGACTAGGCAAAAACTACACTTTAATTTGAAGGGGTGGAGCACAGGTCATGGTAGAACACGTTACACTTTGATGGGGATCTGGATAAAAGTGTGGACACAGGATTGAGTTACTATGCTGTTGATAGAACAATCCACCGTGTCCAAAATTGTAAAAATGCTATGCTTGTTCAAGAACTAGTCTGCCAGTCAAGTTTTAAGTTAATAGAGGAGCAGCAATGACAAGTGTGTTATTATTCCTTAAAGGCTAAATACAACTTTAACAAAGTTTGGGACATAGGAGATTGGCTAATCATTGAATCTCTTGCGAATAATCAGCGTCGCTGAGTCAGTCTCTCTGCTTCTGAGGATTGTGAAGACTTGTTCTTCCAGGCTCTTATGTGTAATTCGAAGCACATGGTCGCACTGTAGCTGTGGCCTTCACTGAACTCTCCACAAATAAGCACTCTGACCACGACAGATTGCACACACATGTGGACACACCTGGCAAGGACATGGACACCTGGTGGTGTGTGGACAATGTCTTAGTGGGTCACGTTACTTTTGTCCACAAAAATGATTCTGCATTGGCAAATGGTTCCATGTGTACTGCCATAAAAGGCTCAGTTTTGATTGGCACCATCATAGAGATATTCATTTAACAGTAAGTGTAACAGGGAGTGTGTCTGCCCATAATCACACGTCTACTCTGTAAACAAATGAAGTGCAGCCCAGCCTTTGATAAGCGGGAGTCATGGCTAGCGATACTGCCAAGGAGAAGTCAGAACTACAAAGTTGCTAAAGTCTCCTGTTTGGGAACACTTCACCTAATGAAACACGTGTAAGGACAAAACCAAGCGGATAAGACGAAAGCAGTGTGCCGGCATTTTTCAGTACAGATCTGGAAGCTACAAATAAAATTATATTTATTAAATTATTAATTAAATTATTTGTTAATACTTTAATTATTTTCACTTATTGGATAATTACCCACCAGCAGTTTGTCATTTTTTAGGTTTTATTGTAAAATACATTAAAGGGGTTAACACACACGCTAAGCATATTGTTCCCTTACTGTACTGAAAATGTACTGAAAATGAACCAAACTCCGACATTAAAACAAGGTATGTACAGAACCGTGGTTATGGCGTACAATGACTCCCCTTTCGTTTCATATGTTAAGTGTGCCCGATGAGGGAACATTAGCACAAGGTTCATAGACAAGACAAATGCATGCTAAAGTGCAATGTAAATTTCTATTAACAGATCAGCCCTGAAATGAAATGGATTCATCCTCGACCAGTGTTTTACCAATCCAAAAAAAACTTCATGAAAATCTTCTTGGTCGTATTTTTTCATCACGACTTCAAGTCAATGTAATTGTAATTGATGGCTTTTGGCCACAGAAAAATGTGTTTATTTTCATTGGCATGGTATGTAAAACTAGCTGTCATAGTTTTCTCCATCCTTTGCATGTCAATCATCGTTTTGTCGAAAAGCGAGTCTTAAACAAGTGTGACAGGATTTGTCCTTGATCTCATTTATTGCCCATATTTCTCACCCTCCACCCAGCTCCTCTAATTCAACCCCCACCCTTCAGCCAAGCACTTTCGACACTAGGGACAGGGGCGAAACGCAAACTTTAATCCACCTCTTCTGAACAAATGATGTCATCACTTGAGTGTTTGAGAGGGAACTCCCTACCAGTGGACTCAGCACGCCCCCACCCAACCACAAAACACGCACATGTAGTACATAAACACACACATACACAAGTGAGGAGATGTAAAAGTGATCGGTTCAGAATCACCCTAGCGGCCACAGAGCTAGCAGGGACACTGAGTGCTTTCTTGGCACAGGAGGATGAACATACACAGATGCAATCACGCACTTCATCTATAAGATAGTCTTGTTTCTGTCACATACTTACCAAAACATCTGCGTCCAGATGTAGACAGCTTGAAGCCCTCAGGACATAAGCAGGTGAAGCTTCCCTCGGTGTTGGAACAAGTTCCAAATGTACACATCTCAGGCGACTGCGAACACTCATCAATATCTGGCAAATAAAGAAAACAAAATCATAACGTATATAGAAATTCCCCCATGGGACCCTTTTCTTGATCTACAGTCAGGGCTTCATTGTCAAAGCAGTGAGGTCAATTAATCACAGCTTATTAAAATGTGATATGTGAACACAACATTGCAGGGGAATAACCTCGCTGTCGTGCGTTCAGCCATCACAATGACCAGCTGCTGCTGTTACTGATGTTAAGAATTCAGTGCTGTTCCTCCCTGCTTCCAGGAACAGAGCCCTTAACAGGAATGTGTCGAAGTCTGCCGAATATCTCTTCATCAGCACCACTACATAAACAATCCAAGCATTCTAGTTTGGGCCCACTCCCACATGTGAGACGTGGGAGAGAAATGAGACATGGATGAGGAGCAGTGCAGGCAGCACTCTACTCTCATCTTGTCCTGTTCTCACAAAAATCAAAAAGGCAGACAACTGCCACATGGGTGGTTATTGGTTTCATTAATGGATTTTTATATGGCAAAATGCCCTAATAATGCCCTGAATTGTTCAAAATGCTGATAACTAATCATTTACATTATGTTTAGGAGACCGTCTGGCATTATATTTGTGGGCGGCAGTGGCTTAGGCGTTAGAGTGGGTCGTCCAGAAACGACATACGGGTTGAAGACCGCTTCCTCCATCCCAGTCACCGCTTTTGTCTTCTTGGCCAAGACACTTCACCCACCTTGCCTCCAGTGCCAGTGCAATGTTTTGTGGTGGTCGGAAAGGCCGATGGCGCATACTGGCAGCCACATTTTCGTCAAGTCTACCCTGGGTAGCTGTGGCTACAGATGAAGATAACCACCACCAGTGTATGACTATGGAGTGGCACAGTAATGGCTTTTCACTGTAAACGCGCTTTGGGTATCTTGAAAGTAGCTGTAATAAATCCAATCCATTATCAATTATTATTGGTGCACACTCTACTAAGTGCTCTTGCTTGATAGTGTGTCATTGCAAGGGTTTGTGCTTTGTAAGGCAGTTTTAGTGATGCTAATATTGTGAGACAGTACTCCAGTTCAAATATAAAATGGTGCTCATTTGTATTAAGCTTGATGTTACCTTCACAGGTTTCCTCATGGAGATAATATCCAGGTGGGCAGACGCATCTGTATGAACCATCCAGATTCAGACAAGTTCCAGCTCCGCATGTGCCAGGGTTGACGGCACATTCATTTATATCTGAGAAGAAAAGCATAAGGGGCACAGTGTAAAACAAAACATACGGAACAAATGAACCAATGAAGGCTATTCCGTTTCTTACCCCCACACAGTCTGCCATCTTGCGTAAGTTCATAGCCGTCGTTGCAGACGCAGAAAAAGTTGCCCACGGTGTTCACACAATGCCCATTACGACACAGCCCCCTCTGGCTCGAACATTCATCAATGTCTAATCACATCGTAAACAGAGTTACAAATGACCACTAAATTCAAGCTTTAGTTCTCATGCTCTTTCCCAAGAAAGTGCATCTACCTATACAGTCACTGTTGTGTGAATTTTGGAAGCCTGGGTAGCAGAGACAGTTGTACGAGCCCACGGTGTTCTTACAGGTCCCGTTGCCGCAGGGTTGTCGCTCACACTCATCCACATCTGAAAACAGTTATTTCAATTTAAACAGGATAGCACTTTCTAACTCAGAAAAACAAAAGCAAGAAAGCACCATAACATCTTACCAACACACATTGACTGGTCCCTCGTTGTTTTAAATCCATTTGGGCAGATACAGCGATAGCTCCCCAGTGTATCAATGCACTGGCCAGGATTGCAAACGCCGGCGTTCTCATGACATTCATTGCGGTCTGAGAGACAAACAAATATATAATTGCTTTTTTTTTTTTTGAAAGAGGTGAGTGGAGAAAATAAGTTGTTATATTATCTCCCATTACAGTGGAACAATTATACACACCCCTGCGACCCCAGTTAGGATAAGCAGCATAGAAAATGGGTGGATGGATTATATAAGCCAAGTTACTGCAGAAAAACTAAATAGAAACAGTATTATTTTTTTTGCGTGGAATTAATATTATAATTAATGAATAATAATATACTATAATATATAATTAATATTTACCACTACCATGGCTTCCCAAAACCTGTTTTACCAGTACTTTAACATCCTTACTGAAACGTTAGGAGCCATCAGAAGCACCATAAGATGTGTGCGCTGCAACAGCCCTGCATTTGAAGTGTTCCTATGTGAAATAATAACAAAATATTTTGAAGGACATACTGTACCTAGACATTGTCCCGACTGAGGACTGAGGCGATATCCAGTTTTACACTCGCAGCGGTAGCTTCCTGGCAGGTTCAAGCAGGCTGCATTCTGCTGGCATAGTGGCCCATTCTGACACTCATCAATATCTGGCAGCAGAGGAAGAGGGGTTAGAGGCAGTCACCTTTGTCGAAGGATTTACAAGATAAAGTCAATCAAATTTTTACCTTCGCAAATCAGTAGCTTGTCGTTATAGATGAAACCGATGGGGCACTCACACCTGAAGCTACCAATCATATTGATGCACACTCCATTCTCACACACGCCTGGGATTTCTCTGCACTCGTCAATATCTAGCACATAAAGCAAGACATAGAATTTATACACATGAAAAAATCATTCACATTCGTCATTCAACTATTGTTACCAATGACTCGTCCGGTGGTGATGTCGATATAATATCCTTGTCTGTCACTGCCACACAGGACAGCAAACTCATCTGAAAGGACATGCAATTTAGTTTCAGTCTTTGTTTTAGTGTGTTAGTGCAGTATTGTGTGTGTATGTGTGTGTGTGTGTGTGTGTGTGTGAGATCTCACCGCTGCTGGGAAGAGGACACTGCTCACACGGTTTGTGCCATGCACGACCCATGTTGTAAGAGCAGCAGCACATCTTTTTGGTCATATTGAAGGTCAGTTCTCCATCACATGTCCCGTTGTCAGAATAAAAGTTCCTGTAACAGTAGCTCTTCCTCATATCTGTAAGGGGAAAGGTTAATTGGATCATTTTTGGATGCATGAGAACAAAACATACAAGGATCCTACATAACATAACAACTTACAACCTGCCTTGTCACTTGTATGGTGTGCAACAATAATATACACAGCTGAACTTGTTCAATGTGAGATTTCATATTAAATTGAAATATGCCATTGCGGGCGTACCCATGCAATTGTTGCCTCCATTGATTTGCATGTAGTCCGCTGGGCAGATGCAAGTGTAGTTTCCAATGGTATTGTAGCACTGGCCGGGCCCACAAATACCCGGACGCTCACATTCATTGATATCTGTACACAAAAAGATAATTTGATTTACATTAAATAACTCAAAAAATAAAGTTTATATGTCATGGCACCATCATTTTTAGCATCTATAAAGTTTCAACCTTAAAGTCACAAGGACTGGTTTAATACAGTATAATGAACACATATTTGCTTTACTTTCGAAGCTACTAATCAAGATGAAAAGATAAATTCCACAGCTATACCACATCTGTCTTCCATTTTTAAGACAGTTCACCTAGCTTAGCAATAAAACTGAATGTGCAGACAGTATTTCAGGGAATAAAAACGTGTATAAAAGGTCCAGGAGAATGATTTTGGATTTGTGAAAAACATTTGCGGTTCCAGAGTGAGTTGAGTGAAATCTGATCATTTGCGAGTCAGCATGGGCGGAGGCTGAAGATTACAATTTTGAATAAAACACGTATGATGGTCACACCTCTGTAGCCAGCTCTTCTTGGCTGCAAGTGGATAATGGCTGGAGGATACAATAGAAGTAACTCCCATAACATGGCAAAATCTTTGTTTAACATAGTCCATTTCATGTTGGCACCAGAACTTTAAAATGAAGAATGCATTGAGTTTTCTAAGTTCTTTGATTATGCTATGTTGTTACTGTGGGTGTCAACTTGAGTCCCTGCGGTATGTGTGTTTTAGCTGTTATAAATAGAAAAGATCAAAACAAAATACAACAGACATACTGGTCGACTTCAATGAAATTCTGAAATACGTAATTCAGTGTTTCAGTACTACTATACTGGTTCTGGTTGTTGTTGGCATTTCCTACTGTGGGTTTTATTTTAAAAAATCCAGTGAGTTGCAGTGTTGCCTCCAAGACAAATGTGCTTGGATGCCATAAAGGAATGACTCTAAATAAGTGGAACCCACTGCTCCAGTGTGTCATTACTGGTGTTGCTTGTTATGTTCACTACAGTAAAAAAAATGTTGTAAAATGTGAGGCATTTTAATGTAATTTAAATGTATATGTGCCCTTGCTTGCACTAAAGCTCAACTCCTGCCATTGAAACATAGAAAGACAAGACCAAAGAGATGTCTCTCTGTATATTCATATTCAGTGCATGTTCATTTAATACCTTCACAGACTCTGGTTTCTGGGTTGAGAGCAAAACCTCTTGGACATTCACACTGAAAGCTGCCAAATGTGTTGATGCACTCTCCTCCCTGGCACAACCCTGGCAGTTCCTGACACTCATTGATGTCTGTCAAATGGAGTAAAAAAAGTCACAATGAGAATGGGATTTGTATGCCAATTCATTCAAGCTCAAAAGATACATTGGTGTTTGACCTTCCAAGATGACAGTGATGGGGTTCGGTCTGAAGCCTTCTCCACCAGGACACAGGGTCTTATACTCGGCTGCAGGACACAATGGCAAATCACAAAAACCATCAACATTCACAAACTGTGGTGAAGGTTCGTTTGGTGCAGCTTTGTTGTAGTGAAGTACAATAAAGATACACTTCTGTTTGCCAATACCTCCTCTCTGGAGCAGAAGACATTCCCTGCAAGGGTTGAAACCATCTGCTGACAATTTTCACACAAGTTGCACAAAGCACTCTCATTTTTACCAGTAACACCAATTATGGCAAACAAACACACACACACAAAACATTTCATGACAGGAGGAGGCCCCCTGAAGCCTATTGGCAGAGTACTATATAACAACATCAAACCAGGTCTGACATTCAGTTGAGATTCCTTACATTTCTACTGACTCTACTAATAACAGGAAACCACAAGAGTGTTAAATATCAAATTGGTTTGTTTCCTGTGACCAGTACAAAATAGCTAACTGTCACATTTGAAACACAGTCTGATGGCTCATGGTAACAATTTTGCTTGTTCATCAATGGCACCATCCTCTCTGTGGCAAAACCACAGATGACATCATAATATTCCTTACTTTCATCTTCAATTGCAAAATGAAGAGGCAATGTTAAAGCATGTCGTATGAAAGAAGATACTTGTTGACTCACTGGAGTTGACAGATGGGCATGATTCACATGGATTTCCCCAAGCAAGGCCCAGAGAACAGCAACAAGACGCCTTAGAAACACCAACTCCAATCTCATTGGAACAGTCCAAGTTTGCGGAAGAATCTCCTCGGTAGCGCACATCCAAGTAGCAACTTCCAGAGCGAGTGTCTATTTGCAGAAATAAAAAGCAAAGAAATGTTTAATTTTGTCTTACCTATTCTTCAGTATAATAACAGAAAATAAATATCAAAATATAGAAAAAAAACTGTTATGTCCCACCTACACAGCCCACCCGGGTGGGGTTGAGCTCAAAGTCTGCTGGGCAGTTGCAATGGTAGCTTCCGGGAATGTTAACACAAATTCCATTAATGCAAATGGTGGGGTCTGCACATTCATTGATATCTGAGAAAGACAGTTTAAAAAGTGTCATTTCCATATACTGTAAATACATGAATGCAACAGAAATTACATTTTGTGTCAATAATGCTTTAGTGTAATTAATCTAAAAGATAAAATAGGTTATGGTCGTCATACCTGTGCAGTTGCCTCCACTCCTGTCCAGCTCATAACCAAGGTTACATTCACATCTGAAAAGGCCTATAATATTTTGACAACGTCCATTGACACAGATGTCATCGAAGGTACATTCGTCCAAGTCTGTAAAGTAGACAGAGAGATGAACAATGAGAGCAATGAAGAGGGGGTGCACGGGAAAGAGAGAGACCCAGTGCTGAGGGATTAGTGAATCATGAGATTAGAAGATAGGAAGTGAAGGTCTCTCTCACCTCGACACTTTGGGAGCAAAGAAAAATGCCAAACAGTCTACAGACACACACATACAGTACAGTATATACAGTAGTAGGGGTGTCACAAGATCTTGCGGGATTAAAACGTGACAAGACTTCTAGTTAAGAGAAAAGCTGTCTCAGAACAGCCAGAAGACAATCACAATGTGAATTATGGCATTGCTACTCTGAATGGCAATACAGTGGCAAGTGGCAGTTCGCAGGGCATCACTTTCCCTGGACATTAAAGTGCTTTACGACACCTTGCAATCCAGCCTACCTCTGTGTTCCAAGCACCAGCTTCAATGAGTGAGGCGTGGCTGTTTTTTCCACCGGAGTTCAACAGCTGCCGCCGTTTTAATGTCAAAGCAGAAGCTGTAGTAATTCTACATTTGATCAAAGTTACTTAGGATTTGTCATATGAAAACACAAAGGTTCTTGGACTTGCCTGCACCCTTTGTCACCAAGTGGTTCGATTTAAGCTTGTTACATTTGGCTGAGTGCCAACTTTACTAGCATCGGCAGTCGCCTGTGTGAGTTAGTTACTAATGCTCCAAGCTCAGACGTGTCGGTGAATGTATTGGAAAATAAAGGGGCTGGGGGTGTGGTAAGTGGGTGTCTTGCTTCATTAACAATCGTATTGTGGTGACCCTAACCTCACTTCGGAACACACCTCATACGCAGAAGAGATCCGTGTTGACAATTTAGCGACATGGTTGCTATATTAGGGGCAAGTAGGGGTATGCATTAAAAGTGAAAACAATTTATTTGGTAATTAAATACAAGCAATCTACAAAGGTGAAGTATCCGCCGCGCAGGCGAGCGGGAGTGGAGCTCCACATCAGATTCTGAAAACTACATAAAACCCTCCACAATGCAGCCCAACCCCTGACCAGCAACAAGAGCCAAGAAGGCAGAGCTTGGACACGCTCCTCCATCGCTTAGCAACACCACACCTTCCTGGCAAATACACCTGGGTGTCCAAAGTGTGCCCCAGGGGCCTTCTGTGGAACGTGGCTCTTTGCAGAAATAAAATAAACAAAAATGGAAAAATAGAGCAAGAAGGCATAATGTAACTACAAAAAGTTGAAGTGATGACATTAATAACTAATAAGAACACAAAGATTTGTCTGTAAATATAGATATAAGTTTGTTTTTTTCAATTATAAATATCAAAGGACAACTGGACAGCCCTGACATAAACAGACAAAGACAAGTAGATAAGACTAAAACAGTGAGCTGGCACTGTCCAAGTACAACTTGGAACTATTCATGCTGACACCCTGACACCCCTGACATTTCAAGAAATGCTGCAAACGTTCGACAGACGGTGCCTGTGAGAAAATACTTGTCACAAACGCCAATTCCACAACCTTACAGAGTAAGAGACGACATATGAAAATAAATATTGCATTATGAAGATATATTATTATTCATTATTATTAATATATATTATATATTATCAATTTGGGCTAAAAAAATGTTGACAATAATATCATTTAGTGTCAATTTGTGGGACAATAAACATTCCAAACCACTCGGTGACTTGGTTAAATAATAAAATTTGTTTGTCCAGTCATATTTTTTCATTTAACTTTTCTTAAAATTATTGTTAAAATCTCGTCTCAATCTTGTGGTCCTAATCTCGTGCATAGCCTCGTCTCGTGAGTTGGGTGCCTCGTGACACCCCTCGTATGTAATATGTAACAAGAAAGGCTGCCAAGGATTTCATACCATCACATTTTTGTTCTTAAGAAGGACTGAATAGGTTATTTCAGGATGTCTGACACATCTGCATGATGACACAGTCTGTTAGCTCAATTAGATTGTGAAATGCATTTTTGCTTGCTGTGTGAATCACGCTCATCTGCTTCCTGCTGGGAATGTGTTCACAACACGACTGTTGTTAAGGTCAATTAATGTCTGTTGTGTTTAACTTCATGCAGCTACTTACTGTTTCTATTTTAATCAACATAAAATCATAAAAATCAACATAACATCAAATCCATTCATCCATCCATCCATCCATTTTCCATGCCGCTTATCCTCACTAGGGTTGTGGAGGCATGCTGGAGCCTACCCCAGATGACTTTGAGTGAGAGGCGGGGTAACATAAAATACAGCTTTTACAAAAGATTTTAAAATGTGGGATTTCACAACCTCAGTCAGCATATACTAGTATGTCTTAAGAATGCTTTGTCACCCATTGCTAAACCAATTATTATGCTAAACTGATCTTTTAATCAAGTTGTGTTCTAATGTGTTCTTTGCTGTTCTTTTAGTTGTGTCCCTGCAACTAAATCCAATTAATCTGTGCAATTCTCAGGTCTCATTTCATTATCTCATGAGTCCCTTTGGAAGACTGGATGGATTTCTTCTCCAAGCAGAGAAACAAGTGACCATTCAACCTTTTTTAAATCGGCAAACATAGTGTATGACAAGGATTGTGACTCACGGGTGTGTTGCCAGGATCATCAGAACAAACATTTCCAATGTCTTACCCTTGCAAGCCTTGCCGTCAGCGGTGGAGATGAAACCCATGTCGCATTCACAGCGGTAGCCCCCAGGCATGTTCAGACAGTGGCCATTCTCACACAAGTTACCATTCTCTGCACATTCATCGCTGTCTGCAAATCGAGACAACACAAAAAACACAGTCGGAGCACTCAGCATTCAGGTACAGCATTAGTACGTTTTCATGTGAGTCAGCTGCTGGTTTCCATGTGAGACCTGAGCAGTAGAATCCGTCCCCAGAAAAGCCTTCCTTGCATGCACAGCGATACGAGCCCATGGTGTTGAAACATTCGGCGTTGTTGCTGCACATATGTGTCCCATTGGAGCACTCGTCCAGGTCTTAACGTGAAAACATTCAAACAGAACACAATATTAAGTGTACAGTGAGGAAACTGGTAATCCAAAGCCTGCTTCAGCTATACATCATATTAGCAATTACAATTTTGAAAAGCTCATTTACATTTTATCTCCTGCATGTCAACTGTTCATTAAGAAAATGACAACTTATAAAGTAAATATTTGTATATATATATAAATGTACAATGTGTGGGTCACCTGTGCATTTAAGGCCATTGCCAATCCAACCCGCAGCACAGTGGCATTTGAAGCTGCCTGCTGTGTTGGTGCACGTTGCATGTCTGTCACAGTTATGTGCTCCAATTTCACATTCATTGATATCTGTCAAAGAGAGGAGAAATAAAGTGATATTGGCATCATGGTTAAATAATTTAGAATGGATATTTAATTCTAGCGTGTGTTTGCCATATAGAGATGTGTGAATTTATGTTAAAGCAGCAGTAGGAAACTTGCTGCCTTCATCCAAGTAAAAATGAGGTTCAAAGCCATGCATTGTTGTGATTGCTTTTGCTAAAAAGCCCGCTGACATGAGGTTTAATCATGCAATTGAAGTCAAGATGCAGCACGATAGCCTGACTAAATCTGAGCGAGACTGCCCGGTAGAAACAGAGACTATATCTCTTCCACAAGGCAAATTTCTACGGTGGACGAGAAGTGCATACCCTAACAGACAGCAAAACAAATGACAATTATCCAAACCGGGAGGGGAATGTACAAAATCCCAGATTTACAGGAAGTGATAACGTTGACGATATTGTAGGGGGATTTGGTGCATTCCCTTTTGTTCTGTCGGTGGCTCGGAAGTGCAAAACACATTAACAAACTGTGATTTCATAAAATAAATTAACATTTCAGAAAACAAATTAACATATCAGCAAACAAATGAACCAAAGGCAAAACAAATTAGCATTTCAGTTTTATTTATTTATGTATTACATATAATGAGTACACTGTTTACGTTAAATCATGCTAGGATTAAAACCCAAGGAAAATCCATGCTGGTTTTCGTGTTTCTATTTATAAGAGTTCATGAAACAAAAACCCACATACATCACAATTACAAAAAGCCTGGTCTATTTCACGAAAATAAAACAAAAATGTAACATAAAAGTGAGGGGAAAAAGTGTGCAATAGGCGTAATCGAGCTGGGGACGCAAAGTAATAAAGTTACACTCTCGTCATTAACCACTAAACTGCAAGGAAACACATCTTCCGCTATTTAAAACAAATATTTCTAGGCAAAGCAATACAAGTTGATTAAGGGTCGCGACTGTTTACAGCAAATACATTTTCGTACGCAACACCCCAATGGAATCAGAGCGCAGCTAAATAATGAAGGACACATACAAATACATACATATTCCTGCAGACTGATTTAGTATAAGAATGCAGATAAACATGTAGAAGCGCTATTTGCATCTGCTACATTCTTTATTTCTTATGCGCTCACCACCGTTTAATCGCCTTCTTTTCAACTGTTTCAAGCATTTATGTAACACACTATGCACACTCACATACTAAGAGTTAATTGCATGCCGTTGACCTGCATTCCTATCAGTCTGGGCTTTGGTATATTCCTTTTTTAGGTTTGTGTGATTGTAATTTGTTTTGTCTTTTGTTAATGTGTGTTCTGAAACTCCATTCTGTTTCGTCTTTGTCTAATGTCTTCTGAAATCTTAATTTTTTTTCTGTGTTAAAGCGTTTTGCATTCCCTGGCCACTGTACATTTCTTCACCTCTTGTACCTCTTGTCATGCTTCATATTCACAAATTTAACACAACTAAAATGCTATTAAACACAGACTGTTGTAAGAGAAACTGCCCTGCAGTAATTCATACCTTGTTACTTAAAGAAAAAGTAAAAGTTGAACAAAAAAGTTACATTTGAGCACAGCACAAACACAAGAGGCAAACAGTGAGAAGAATCTCTGTTAAGGTCACTATTGTAGTCGTGTCACATATAAAACTGGCACTGCGACTCTTTTTAATTCGGTCAACATCATGCAGATGTAAGAACAAAGATGTACTGTACAAGGTAAATCTGCAACACATTACTCCTTCCTCATTTGTAAAGTTAAGGCTAAAGTGTTTATATAATAGCAGAGGTTAACTCTGAAAAATAAAATAACTTTGATCAAACTAAACAACTCAGCTAAAACACTAAACATCACAACTGGCAAGCAGCCTTAAATATCTCATCGTGCGTGTATGTACAGTAAGTACAAGAACGATATCTATGCTGTGAACACGCTCAAAGATGCTGGTACTCGTGAGATGAACTCTTTTTTTAGGCTAGCCCTTGAAAACATTGTCAATTGGAGATCAGGTCGCTCTGGTTTACAGTCTCCCCAAGGAGAGGGTATGGCTTATTTACACTACATTTGATGACGGGGTTAATATGACGGCTGGAAACAAATAAATCTCCCTGGATAACAGAAAGAATTAAATATAATTTTTCTCAGAGGTTTGATGTTAGACAGCACATTAAACAGACACTCATTTTCATGTGGAAATATAAAAGATAAACAAGGCTCGCTGCATTCGAGAAGTGTGTCAACAACTACAGCTGCTGTCAGGGATGAGGTTACATTTAACAGGGCAAATGTTTGACAGATGATAGGCAAACAAATAAAGGAAAATCTGCAACCTGTTTTGTGCCAGCTTGACTTCCTGTCTACAAGTCAAAATGTTTGCGATTATGGCCGCCGTTCTCACATTGCGGCACGCAGTAACACCTGTGCCGGAAAATTCTGCCTGTTTAACACATCATCTTGACTTTCTCTGTAACAGCTATGACACCACCCAGCTTGTAAACCACACTAGGACATCTCCACCCATCCAGACTTTCCAATTATGTCCTAAAGACACCTAAATACAAAAAAATGAGTAAACACACAGACCCTGCCCTGAGGTTATATTTGTTGTTGGGGTACAACTCCAGGCAGGAGCGTCATAAACAGCTTTACCAGATGTCAATAACCCTTAAACATGCAAGACGAATGATAGGATGCTAAATGGGGACGCAATGACGCAAAGTATGATCACAGGTCTGTCCGACTTCAATGGGAGTGCTGTACATACAAATTTATGTCTTATGCACTTTTTGGCTCTCAAGACGTGTGTAGTATGTGCTAATGTGTCAACGTACGGACATATCGATCTATAGCTTGTCACAAACCGTTGTAATTTACCACAATTTCCAAGCTGTTGTTTGGAGTGATATTGTCATAAAATTAATACATCTATTGTAACCAATAAACTTTAGGAAGTAACCGAAAAAAATGTCTTTTTTTCCTTGCAATTGCTGTGCATACATTTCATATTGTGGAGACAAATTTTTCCAAAAAAGAATAACAGTTTTTGTTTGCAAACCAAGTCACCCAGTCTGAGAGGATTTAGTTTCTTCAGTCCTTAGTATTCCGGAGGTGAAATTCCAAAACTGAATAAATTGTCTCCGTTGTCTGTGTCCCTGCTACAAGGTCTGTACTGTACTGGATATTTTAAAAAGATTCTGGCGCGCAAGTGTGTGTATGGCTAGGTTTAATCACACATCAGTCAAACCCTGTTTATTTGTGTCTGAAGGTAGACGTGCTGCTGCTGAGTGTGCGTCTGACTCATTTTAGCAAGATGAGGCCAGATAAGATCACGATCCAAGCTGTCAACTATAGTCCTCTGCAGTAGTCCTCTTTTAAAAGCCATTGTAAATCAGACTTCACTTAGACTTGATGAGCGGCGTGTTTAAACTCTATCAGGCTGGATGAACTATGTATTTATGTGTTCTGGAGCCATCTCGAGTGATCACATGCTGCAGAGTTCTTCCAACCATCAACCTAATGTTTAACTCACCTTAATGAATGAGCAGCAAAGGAATAAACAAAGGTGCAATGTGATATATGCATTTGAAAGAAGATAGTGACCTCACTGCTCCTGTTGCTGCTGCATTTATCCGTGTTCATGAATGTTCTCCCATTTGCTCTTGGATGGTGGTGACTAATGCTGGAGATACTTCCAGTTAGTCAGACATTACCTTCATTACTTGCATTCTCTATTGAACCTGCTGTTCACCAAAACCACAAACACGGTTCTCATTTTCTTCCTCGCTTTCACTCACGTTACACTGACAGTGTGCGTTTGTGTGTGCGTTGATCACCTGTACAGCCTGTGGTTCCTTTGCGTACAGAGTATCCCAGCTCACAGTGACAGATGAAGGATCCCTTAGTGTTTTCACAGTTCCCACTGAGACAGATGTTGGGGTTTAGCTCACACTCGTCCACATCTTGAGAGGAAGCAAGGGGAAACAGTGCAATTAAAGCATGAGCATGTGCTTGGTTTTAATGAGAAGAAAAATGGGCACTTGTGAAGACCCATTCAGAAGCGCTCAAATCATTGTTGTGAAGTTTTTGTTTTGTTTCTCAGTGGAAGCACACATCTAAATGTCACGCATTCCTCTCCACCGCAATGTTCACTTTAATGTCATCAACATTACTCACTGCTCTCTTACCACTCTGAGTCATAAAGTCTTATTCTCATGACACATCTTTTGGATAACCTTTAAAAGATCATTAATCCCCACCAAAAAAGTATGAAGTCTTATTCTGTTGTTTTATTTTAAAAAGTAACATTTTTTTAAGTAAGTTAAAGTTTTAGGTATTTTAAAAGTATAAAATTTACCAAGGCAGGTCTTCATGTCCTCAGATGACATAAAGCCATCAAAGCAGAGACACTGGTACGTCCCTGGAGTGTTGGTACACTGGCCTCCATCACAGATATCTGGGCTCTCCTCACACTCATCGATATCTGAAAAGTGTGAAAATCAAGAGAGACAAAACTTCAGAAAGGTAGGGAGAGAGCAACAGCAACAAGTAACAATTTTATGCAGTGATGCACATTTATTCGTCAATATATTTTTTGGAACACATTCTGTTCAGGGTCAGCGGAAGTGGAGCCTACCCCAGCTGACTGTCTGTGAAAGGTGGACTACACCCTGAACTGGTCACCAGTCAATCACTGGGCAGGCTATCAATCTATCATTGACTAGTGAAATATAATTGTCACAATATGTATAATGTACAATATTTACAGCTGTCAAAGTTAAAGGGATAGTTTGGATGTTTTCACATGAAGTTGTATGACATCCCCATCAGCAGTGTAGTACATCGACAGTGTCCCCCCCACCCTGCACCGCTGTGGAACACACACGTAACCAAGATGGCCACGGCGCTCCGTCACTGAAGTGGATGCGAGCGTCTTTGTCTTGTACACAAGAATGGAGAGGCGACAGTGCGCAGGGATACGGCGGGAGACAAATATAATGCTGAGCGATTTGTGAGATTAGATTTTTGTGATACAATTTTATTACTCTTTTGAACGCATATTGTTTTGAGAAGCCCAACTACTTACTTGTGAAACCCCAGCGACTACCTGAAACTACGTTCTTCATCGCCAAACTCCGACCAGAACTGGACTTAGGAGACCAAGTGGGGGGTGAGTTGCTATTTATAGACTACAATGCTGATGGGGATGTCATACAACTTCATGTAAAAAAATCCAAACTATCCCTTTAAGTAAAGTGTTTTGCTTCTCAAAACAACGTGCGTCACTGTGGCAGTGCGCAGTCATACAAAGAGAGAGAAAATAACGCAGAGCGACTGAGAGGTCTGACTTTTTTGTGTTTTTTTCTTTCAAAGGTACACTTATTGTATCCGCCATTAATTGCGAGTTAACTATGGACAATATTTGATTAATCGTGATTGAATATTTTAATCAATTGACAGCCCTAATAATATTAGAATGATCGCCGTTAAATGTGCTGATAATAGTGGAGAATTTTGAAAAAGTCAGCAATAATTTACTAGGTATGAAATTTCAATTTTTCAAAGATTTCAATTATGAATTACAAAAAATGGGTTTAGCTGAACACTAACCTTCCTTATGTACAATGTATGTCCACTGTACAATATGCAGAAGTGCTAGAGGAAAGCTACAAAGGGAATTACCTGTGCAGCTTCTCAGATCAGGCATCAGAGCATATCCAGCGTGGCAGCTACACTCATAACTGCCCTCTGAGTTGGTGCAAAACGTTTCACAGCCGCCATTCTCAATAGTGCACTCATCAATGTCTGAAAGGGAAAAAACCCCCCACGAAAAATAAACATCTGACATACCGCTAGCATGCATTTCCTCAATCCTATACAACCCCATATACATGGGAATGTGTACATGTACATGCACATTACCCACCCACACAGTCCAGCCTGTCCTCAGTAGATTTGTAGCCTGTGTCGCAGACACACTGGTAACGTCCGATCATATTGACACATTGACCATGTCTGCACAGCTTATCACTCAGTTCACATTCGTTGATGTCTGTGGGAGAACAAATGACATTTTACTCAAGGAAAAGTCAACTGTGAAGTGACTGGTGTTATCCATGGTAGTCAGTTGTAGTGGGTCAGTTGTTAAGGTGACATTTAAGGAAACCTGGATAAGCATAAATGTAAATACTGTCCGCTTCCATCTTGCCAAATCTGAACACATTGTTCTCCTACGTTCTTTGCAATTTAGATGTCAATGTTTGATTTTGTTTACGTAAGTAAAGTGTCATGGTTAAGGTTAAAATTTAAGGTCACAGTTCACTTAAACCAAATTTTAAAAATCAGTTGAGTGAGAGGTAGTTTTTATGTGATCATTTTGGCAGTATGTCATGTATGAAGCACAAACAACTGGGTATCTTAGTCTGATATATCAAGTGACTCATGGGGTGCTTTGGACTTTCTTCCTATGTCATTGTGGTGTCTGTAGTCTATATTGGCCCATGCATCCATAAAATACATAAACTATACATCACGCATATACAGAGACTTGAGTCAGACACTTGACCAATCCATTCCGCTAAAAAAAAACATTGAGGGAGCCAATACTTGTCAATCCAGCTATCCATTCATTGACAAAATGAATGGGGGAATAACAGTTAAGAGGGAAAGATTTGAAATGGTCCACCTAACTGTAGGCGCTGACAACCTCATCACTCA
This sequence comes from Dunckerocampus dactyliophorus, assembly GCF_027744805.1. Classification (NCBI taxonomy): domain Eukaryota; kingdom Metazoa; phylum Chordata; class Actinopteri; order Syngnathiformes; family Syngnathidae; genus Dunckerocampus; species Dunckerocampus dactyliophorus. The sequence continues at coordinate 16,069,203 of NC_072821.1, read as the reverse complement.
CCTAGACAGGCAGATCCATCAGGAGCGATCTCATGTCCTTCGGGACATACACACTGGAAGCTACCTTCAGTGTTGAGACATTCGCCTCCCCGGCACAGCAGAGGGTTACGCTCACACTCATCGATGTCTGATGGAGGAAGAATAAAAACTTGGAGATTCATGCAAAATAAAGGTTGTCTGGCTGGATGTGATCTTAGCTACCAGGAATGACTTTCTTAAATAAAGTAATTCAATTAAGTAGGTAAGAATCATTAAATTTGACATCTCTTATTTACCCAACCTGCTTTTTTGTTGTTGTGTTGCCAGTCCTGGGCTAACATCTTCAGCCAACACAAGTACTGAGATGCACCATTTTGTGAGGACTTTGCTCAAAAATTTCAACCAGGTTGGCCAAATGTAATTCAGAACAGAAATAAGTATTTTTTCAGATGGTGGCGCACTAAGTCTTCTAGCTGCACATAAATTCATTTTTAATGTAGGTCTCCATGTGCATTACTGTGCACTGAGGTCAAGTATGCAATAAAGGGCAATTACCTACTGTAAATGGTGCCATGAAAAACGTTTGTATGAAAGGCTGCATAGATTGGGTGCCGCATGGGAGTTTACATTATGATTACATTAACCATATAAATGGTAAGTTTTGGGTTGTACATGTTAGTAGAGAACTGCATTCAATGCTTCAAACCTGAACAGTTGAGAAACAGGCTGTTCTATTGTATGTGTGCAGTGAAAAAAATGTAAACCTCCACAGCCACAAACGTACCCAAGGTATATATAACTTTCTGTGTGTGTGAAGAAGGATTTATCACTCACCCATGCAGTTTTTCATCATCATGAAGCCACTCTCGTATCCTTCAAAACACTCGCACTCAAAATCTCCTGGAGTGTTGATACATCGGCCCGGTCCACACAAGTCGGGAGAGATGCGGCACTCATCGATGTCTATGAGGAAGATGAACAACAGAAAAAGTTAGTGAGTTGCCAGGATTCAAACTATTTATAGAAAATAACTATGAATATATCAAATAAATATATCAAAATGCAATGCATACTAAAGCCACAATGCTGTGATTCTAACTTAAAATGATATGTTAAAAAAAGCTCATCAGACCGCCGAGTCCAAGAGCAACAAGACGATACCACCAGACTTCTTTGAACACGAGGAGCGGAATTTGGGCAATAGCTTGACAACAATTTTGCAGTAATTATTGCTGGCACATTTAAATTTAACATGGGTCTGTGTTGTATCACATTGAGCTAACATCCAACACTTGAAGTTGTTATCCAAACCTCTGGGTCCACAAAATGATCCCTTTGGTATTGTGACATCACCCCGTAGTCAAAAATGATTAACACGCTGGTGCCACACGAACATCAATAGTGCAGTTTCTTTTCCTCACAAATGTGTTTGGTAGGCAAGCTAACTAAGTCAGTGTCTCATATGAGCTCAAATCAAGTATGGTCAGGCAAGATCAACTAAGCCAATACATTCGGTAAACCAATTTGTTTCACAAATGAAAATATGTTAAATTCAGCAAGCTAATGCATGAGGTAAGGTAGGTTCATGTATTAGACAAGGTAAAGTAAGGTAAGCTAATGTGTTAAGTTGAAGTAAGCCAGGTACAGTCCCAAAACTGCATGTTCTGTTGAACCAAATGCTGACTATCAATTGCTCACTATTTAGTGATTATGTTGATTATTGTTCTTGAATTAAACACTTCAATGATTACATCTTTCGTTACTCACCCGTGCAATTTCTTTCATCAGAATCCAGTGCGTATCCATTATCGCAACGACAACGGAAGCTTCCGATGGTGTTCCTACACCTCCCGTTTGAGCAGAGTGTGTTTATCATCCTGCATTCATTTATATCTGAGATGGATCAAGGGACAAAATGGGTGAGAGACAAAGTAGACCTCCATGTACTGTATGTCTGCCACTATGGATGGCCCTTATACCTTTGAGGAAGGGTCTTCCATTGATGAAGTCACCCCGGTGGGAAAAGCCTGGTCCACGAGGACAGAGCTGGGCATATTCTGGAGTACCTTTCTCCGGACATTCGTCGCACTCTGGGCCCCAGGCCACACCCACTGAGCAACAACAAGCATCCACACGGTGTCTCCCTGAGATAGGCGCTCCACAGCGCTCATCCTCATGTGTTAAGTAGCACTGCTCTGTGCGCAAGTCTAGAAGTAACAGGAAATATGAGGCAATTCATTTTCTGCATGGGTCGAGTCCAAGAAAACATTATGCAGGAACACTAATTTGTAGTACTCACCGATGCAGGTTCTGCCGCTTATATCAACTGTCATGCCAGGAGGGCACTGGCAGTAAAATGAGCCATGTGTGTTGACACACTTGCCATTGATACACACTCCAGGAAACACTTGACACTCATCCACATCTGAGGGTCAGCGGTGGAAAGGAACAGCTTCATCAGGTTCTATTGTTCTATATGTTCTATATGTATATTGTTTTATATGTGGTCCAGATGTATCAAAGCACATCCTACCTTCGCACACATTTCCTCTGGCTCTAGCAAGGCCCTTACCACAGATCGGATCTGAGAATGACACACAAACCACATTTAAGATGACTTACTGAAACGAGCAATCTTTTAGCTCATTACACAGCTTACCTTTTTTACATTTCTCACAAGGGCTGTTCCAGGCCACACCTAGTGTGGCACAGCAGTGGGACTTGAGTGTGGCCCCATTGATGTTGACTTCACAGCGATCATTTACCATCTTCAGCCAGCAAGTACTCTTAGTTGTCTCTAATTCACCAGACAAACAAAACCAAAATTTCTCTTAATAGTCAGCCAACCGGAAATAACTAAAGCCTTTGAGGACAGGATTTGGCTTGGGAAGCCAATTGTAATTATATGAAATGGAAATTGGTATTGAATACTGTGCAGGTGCCTGTTATTTATTTCAGAAAGTATATATTCATTATTGCTTATCAGGCAAATTCAAAATATAAATAAACTAAAGGTTGGTTTCAAGGGTTCACGGCATTTCATATTTTGTGAGTTTAGGCGATACAGTAAATACAATTTGCCAATCAAACATCATTGAATTATTGGTAGACCAGCGCAGGAATGGTAGTTATATATAGTTTATAATAGGAACTTATAGTTACCAATACATTCAAGCCCAGAGCTGTCCAACGAACTGCCAGTTGAACACAAGCACACAAATGACCCTTGACTGTTTTCGCAGTCTCCGTTGACACAAGGGCTTGACTTGCACTCATCCACATCTGTGACAAAAAACATGGCCAAAATGATTAATCCAAGATTCACCCATGGTAGTCGACGTATTTATTGCATTTACTAAAAGTGAATGCATCACAGACCCTTGCAGACATCAGTTTCTGGATCAAAGGTGAATCCTTTGGGACACTGACAGGTGAAACTTCCCGGTGTGTTTCTACACAGGCCATTATCGCACAACTGCCTATTCATCAGACATTCGTCAATATCTGAAGGAAAACACATTTATCAGGACTTTGTTTCCCGTGTCATGTCTATTTATCATTTTCTAAATGGACGAAGACAAATGGTCACTTACCAATGCAGTTTTTGCCCATCAGGTCTATCTCAAAACCTTCATTGCAGTTACATGTGTATGTCCTCAGCATGTTCTCACACACGCCATTCTGGCAGAGGTCCGGATCAAGGGCACACTCGTTAATATCTACGAAGACAAACAATAGGATGTTGCACCTCAATGTAGAAACATATCATTGGACAACACTGATTCATGGTGTTGAATTCAGACCTGAAGAATTTTCATAAATAAGACATAATGTAGACTCACGCATTGAGAGTCACATTATCAAAGAGTACTTCCTGGGTTGGCTATTGTCTTATCAATGTAACATTACTGACACCTAGCGACCGGTGTAGAATACTACATATCAAAACATGTTTTGAAATGCATCTACCGAATGCCTTATATTTGTATTTTACTTCATTTAGCCATTTCTATACTTGTAAATGCTTAATTTTGACCACAAATACATAAATTTAGCTTAAACATGCATTTTTTTTTTTTTTTACAAATAATAGGCAAAGTCAAAACAGAAACAGCTGATTTGTTAATTTACGTTAGTTTATGCCTTTTTGATCCATTTTTTCAGTGTTTGCAGTTTTGTTGGTTTAATTTTATTTCTACAATGTGCCTCAGGCCAATAAAAAACAAGTCACGGGCCACAAATGGCTGCTGGGCTGCACTTTGTAGACCCATTTGGAGCTCTTGGTCAGGGTTGAGTATGTGAACTGATGTCAACTTAGTGAGCAACCACAACTCTTGTCAACAATTTAGCTTGTTAGAGTCCTTCGCCGCAAGTGAACAATGATAATTAAAGAGAGAAGGAGAATGTTATTGCAGCTGGAACTAATCAATGCGTTACCAAAGTCACTTTTATAGCAAATGTTGATCCAAAATAAGAGGAGATGCTGCTCGTGGAGATGAGCTGTTCACCCTCTGAAGGAGTCGGACACGCATAAGAAATAATGTTCAAGCCAACAAGCTAACCGATCACAGCCTTTATGGTGCGTGAGGTAAGATTTTTTTGGAGGTGCACGTCACGCTACGTGAGAGGGTTTGCAGCAGGAGGAGTGAGCGGTCTCAACACAGGAGCACCAGCCAAGTTTCAGAGATAACGCATAACTGAAACCGGCAAAATGGAACAAAATGTGTACCTGGTGAGCAACAAAGCATACAAGCGTATTCAAGGGTCAAAATGTCTGTTGAGTATGACAAATGTGTCTGTTGTTTTTGCAGAACATGATAACATCACATGACACAGTGTGTATCTAGCCTTGATTAATGTGTAAAAAAATATTAAGGGCGATCACGCGAACTCTGATCTTTGACTTTCATAATTTACACTGACATGGTTGACAACCTAAAAGACTTTGCAGAGTTTCTTTAACCTGTCCCTATTGGGAAGCATGAAAAAGGAAATAATAATATTACAATTGATTTATACAGTCATGATGCAATAATAGAAAATAAGCACACTGTTTCATGTATACCTCTTCCATCTCCAGTTGTGCCAACACCATTTGGACACAAAACCAGGAACTCAGCTGCAACACAACACAGTTTGGCCATTAAAAAAAGAAGTAATCCAACTTTTTTTTTTAATGTAAGATTATTCAAAGCAAGCTATTTATTACCATGTTATTATCCATTCATATGCTTTGTCATTTTGGCTGGGTGGCATATTAAGATGTCCCCTTTATGTGGTGCACTGTGACTGGCTTCTTCTGTACAGAAACTTTAAATGTCGGTGCTTGGTAATTTTTATAACAAATGTGTCAAGTGTCCAAGCCATCCCAAGTAATGTAGGTTTGTTTTGAATGAAGCGGACGGGAGGTGGCCCCGTATGTGATTTGAAAGTGCTTACCAGAACTTTGTGGTGGGCATGGTTGGCAGGGCTCCCCGTAGGCATATTCGGTGCTGGAACAGCAACACTCGGATTTGGTCACAGCTCCAAATAAAGGCCGAACACACTGGCCTCGCTTGTAACCACCATAGCACGAGCTGCGCATGTGTGTGTCTGTGTCATATGAACATACCAAGCAGAGTGAGTGTGTGAGAGATGAGGCAGAAGAGGAGACGAGAGGGAGTAAACAAAAACAGTGGGAAAACATGCGGTTGTTCCCTCTCAATAGTATCCAGGGGTTTGAAGCATTCTCCTGCGCTGAAATCATCCTGGTGAGAGCTCCCCCTGACCAAACAACAACGCTTTGCTTCCCAAACAATACACAGAGAAATGTCAATTGTTAGAATGTAGAAAATTATGTCTGCAGAGTTTTTAATCATATTAATCACATGATATAGTCAATGGACACTAATCAGTACTAATCACAATACTCTCTTTACTTTCACACCGTAAAATGTATGAATTCCTCCATACTTTTCAACATGGACAGATACAGTATATTACTTTACCTTTCAATTTTTTGTAAGTAAATTTGGATTTCAATGTCAAAAAATAACGTCTCTTTCCAGTAATTTTTCAGAGAGGTAATTAGGAAAGACAATCGGAAAGGATGAGGCTGAATACACACACAAGAGCCAAATTATGTCTTTCATGTACATGTAGCTGTCAGAGATTTAAAACAAATAAAAGTACAGTATAAACTTTTAGAATGTTTCTCTTTAACAGTAAAAAACTAAACTAAAAAAATAAAACTAAAGGCAAAGAGAAACGGTCAACTTACAGTAATTGATGGACTATTCCCATGAATACAATGAAGACATTAGTAAAATAATAGTAGATCATTTAGTAAAATAGGATTTTCATCTGATTAGCACCATGGGTGAGACTAATTAGTCTTGTTATGATGTTCGATTTTGTTTACTGCACTACACAATAAATAAATTGACAGATTAAAACTACTGGTTATAGTTATGAAAACCTCCTTCCTGTTCCCAATTAGGAAAATAAGCAATTAATTTGCCATGTTGTCTGCAATGAGCACAATATTGTCACTGAATGTACAGTACACTAAAAGGTTCCTTACCAACACAGACCCGTCCATCCAGGCCCACCGCCATTCCCGCCATGCATTCACAGCGAAAAGATCCTTCTGTGTTGACGCAGTGGCCGTTCATGCACATACCTGGAGTCTCACACTCATCAATGTCTGAAGGAAGACAAACCAAGGGGATTGGGCTACATCTCATCACTGACAACTGTTTTCCATTGGAGAAACATTAAAATGATTGTGTTAATCCACTTTCTGTCAACGCATGCCATCAGAAATGGCAAATAACCAGACAGCAATTCTGAGGTAGTAAAAATGTTCTGCTGAATCAATTTCCAGTACTGTACTTAGGGTATTACTTGACTGATTGAAAGTTGCAGTCAAAGCTGTAGCAGGATTTCACTTCCATGAACTCTCATCATAATCATAATCTTGAGCATATCAAAATGATCATCATGATAAACCATAATTCGTCAAGCACGCAGATGGTTTTCAGTTTTTGGAGGGAGACTCCTGGGACCCTTCTGACTCACGTTTCGTAAATGATCACATACGTCAGCACACACCCAATGACTTAACTAGGTCAGCATAGGTCTCCATACCAGAGGCCAAGTGGAACAACATGACTGCAACTCAGCTATGAGGGAATATGTTAACTATTCTAATCTTCATGATTTTTGGTCAAGAGGGTACTTCGTAAATGATAAGTGCACCTACACATTTTTTTGTGTTTTCATTGTCAAATAGCTTTTATTTTTGGCAACCTTCCATTGAGGTACCAGCCACAGTGGCTCAGAAACAAAAGGGTGGAGGTCAACTGGATGCAGTCTTTTGAATGGTCACGGAGAACTGGCACTTCTTGTGACAATGGAATTGGAATGGGAAGAGCATAGAAACATTTGGAATAGCCACATGTCAGCAGGACAGAACACCAACCTAAGGATGTTGATGTGTTAATGTCTTCTCTTCTTTGTTAAAGTCATTGCTACACAATGTTGCATTGGTATGATTTCACATATCGTTGACATAGCTATCACCATCCCGTTTACACAACCCACGATGAAAACACAAGCAAGATCAGGGCTTAGCATTTGAAACTGTCTACTGTCAATCTTAACTAAAATGTAACATTTGGCGGAATTGTGGCTTATTTATTGCACTACAGCGCCGTATTTACTTGCTGCTGTTAGTAATTAGTTTCAAGAAAGTAGTCTAATCAAATCCAATTTAAATCCTTCACATCCTAAGTCAACTAAGAGGTTAACAGAAAGCTGTTTGAACGGTTAATGTCCCAGTGATTGACAGTCAGAGCAGCTTATTTCCATCCTTTGTTAATTTTATAACAAGTTCCTTTCCCTGTGCATGAGCGTGTTTATAAAGGGCTGGCTGCTGGTGAACGTCAGACCCAAGCAGGCGGGCCCCAATGTTCTACATGTCCAGCTGGGATCTTGCCAGGATGCTCAGGGATGTTTTCGCAAGGCTTTTAGGAGGATTTCTTTGCCCTTAGGATTCCCATAGCAGAAATACCATCATACTAGGGATATGGCCACCTACTCACAGCGCACTAACCATAACCATCGCAAAGTGAAGATTAATATGCATAGATGAGAGTAGAATGTTGTTACCAACTCACCTACACACATGCGGCCACTGGTGTCAAGTAGGTAGCCGGGTTTACAGATGCATTTGAAGCTGCCATCCTCATTGATGCACAGTCCATTGAGACACATGTTTCGGATCAGACACTCATCCTGGTCTGTGGACCATCACACATAAGTTATTGAGAGTTTGACCAGGTAATTCATTTTTGTAGTCATAAAATGAATCATGATAACACAGATGAAACAAACTTAGATAACGTGTAAGAGAGATATGAAATCAACAAACTATCGCAGTAGTGATGTACAAGTGCACCAAGCTTTTATTATACATCTTGCATCTCTCATGTGAATGCATTGGCAATAAAACTGAGCATTATTATCTTTGTAAAGGCAGTCTTTAATTTGGATCTCATTATATGGTGCTGCATTCAAGTAAAGTGCAATTCTTTCATCCAAGTCTTTAATTTCATAGTGTACTCAAAATGAATGGAAACATATACGTGACTGCGACATAAAATACTAGAACAGAAATTATTTGGAAAAAGATTGGTACTGACATTAAATATAAATATTTTATAGTTAAAAATAGTTTTATAGTCAAAACCCCAACATGACTAGTTGCTCAGTATAGCACTGAAATGGTCTTTAAACACCATGTCTTTAAAAGCAAATGCCTCCTTTAAGGAATGGATTGAAACAGCAGACCAGTCAATTAGATATGACTATACTGACTTCAATGTAAAAAACAGAACATTTCCAAACAAACTGTTCTACTCCATAGATTCCGATGTGCTGACTGACCTTGACAGTTTTTGCCATCAGTTGAGATCTCAAAGCCGGCATTACAGACACAGTGGAAGCTGCCCTCAGTGTTCACACAGCGACCGTTGTTGCAGATTCGTCCATTAGCGACGCACTCATCCAGGTCTAAAAAACAGATCACCGGTTACATACTGTACATCAGGGGTCACCAACGCGGTGTGTGCACGTGCGTGCTCACCTCTGCACTCAGTCTTGGTTGCAGTGGACTGGAATCCAGCAGGACATCGACACATGTAGGACCCAGGGGTGTTGACACACTCTCCATGCGCACACGGGTTTCTCTCACATTCATCCTCATCTGTAGTAAGAAATATAAGTTGTTGTAAGTTTTTTACCTTTATTAGTAATCTCTGTATTGTCTGAAAACTCTCTGAATCCGACAGTGACTTACCAACACATACATCTCTCGCGTCCAATGTGAAGCCCATGTTGCACTCACAGCGATAATTCGCACCTGGCAGAGGGATGCACCGGCCATTTGGGCAGATGTTGCGGTAGGCCTGGCAAATGTTGGTGATATTCTGGGTTTGGATAATAACTTGACCTGAAATATACGTCAATGTATCAGTTGTAGATCTTTGATCATAGAATAAAAAAAAAATCTTCATTTAAGATTTGGATTGATTAATTGGAATTACAGTGAATTATTGAAATTAATTGAAAGAGTTAACAAACAAATGCAAAAGCAGTAGTGTACCAGGAGGAGGTTGTATTGGTGGTCCTGGAACCTGTACTGGACCAAGACCATTTGGGCCATAACTTGGTGGTCGACCCGGAATTGGCCCTGGGCCCCGGTCAGGACCAGGATATGGCAGTGGGTAGATAACTGGTTGGTCAGGGGTCCCCGGGACATGTTCAGGTCCACCGTTAATACTGGGTAACTGGATACACAGCTTCTGGTATTCGTCTAAATGTGGGAAGAGTAAATGGCTTAGCTGACATGATGGCACGTAAATGAGACGTTTTAACACTTCCTCAGTAATCCCACCTGTTCCGCGGATAGGGCACATTTCTGGGGTGGAACCATCGGACCAACATCGCCCACTATCACAGCAGCACTGCATTTTAGTCAGCAACTGTGAATTTTGGTTGGCACAGCGCCCATTCAGTAAGCTGGCGTAACAGTAACCACCACGCGTGTCTGTGGGAAACCACATTGAACAAAGTCAGCGGGAGAGATGCGACATGTCGTCTGCATGGTGAGGAAACAGGCAGGAACAAAATCAAAAAATAATTCACATTTTCCATCATTTACAAGATGGACTTCCTGGCACTGTGCATCAGGATGACTAAGGTTCTGTGCAACATAAATATATCAACTCTTGTTTCACACCCAGACTCACCAGTCTTCATATGATGAGGTTTAACTCAGGAACGTGTGCTGGGTCCTTGAGGCACAAGTGGGAATCAAACCAAAATGTTTGGCACACTAGAAAGAAAGCTTCAGACATTCCCTCCTCAAAAACATCCTCTCATGGAGGAGTAGCATGAACATCTGTTTGCATACTGTATGATGGCGTGAGTACATTTATTGGACCAATCTATCCCATATTCTTCATTAGAGTGGTTTGGGTCAAAGTGAGCTCTCTTAGAAGACTTTACAGATTTATGTTCAGATTAATTGTACAGAATGTCTTTATGTGAGGGCAAATGTTACAGACAAGGCGGTCCGCGTTCTCTGCAGCTCGGGATCTGAGTTGTGGGTCTCGGACACCGTGATCCCCAACCTGTCTGTGCTTTGGGTGCCCTGCGCAGGTTGCCACGATGCGGCATCCAGGTGTCAGGGAAGCGACTTTTATTTATTTATTTATGTATTTACTTTTCAATTGGGGGCTGCACGGTGGTTGAGTGGTTAGCATGTTGGCCACAAAGTCAAGAGATCGGAGCTAAGTATAAGTCTAGACAGTGGTCGGCAACCCGCGGCTCCGGACCCACATCAGCTCTTCAGCCTCCTTGTTGCAGCTCCCATGCCGAGCTCTGGAATTTTTTTTAACACCGAAGCAGAGGAAAAGTGCGTTTTCGTTGGAAATATCCGACTCTCCGCTAGTCCGTGAACGCATCTACACTGTGTTCTGACTGCTGATTGGATGAGGAAGGGAAGGCGGAAGGGGTCAGTTTGTTCAGCCAGTGAGACAAGAAAAAGACGTCTTCACAGTGGCTTACCCACCCGTGTGCTTAATATGTGGCACATAAGCCGACAAAGTTCCACACATGCACTCTGCACTTCTGTTAGTTGAATTCTGTTTTAAAAATTTGAAAAAGATTAAAACTTTTAAAAGTTTATAAGCTGTTTCATGTTTTACGGCTCCAGACCATTTTTCTTTGTTGGAAGAGAAGGCCAAATGCCGCTTTTTATGCTAGGGGTTGCCAACCCCTGGCCTAGCATAACTACACAATGAATCCAAATTGCAGGTCACATCATTAAGACTGCTTTTATGCACGTGCACATGCTACGGGCACCAGACAGTGGTAAGTGAAAGTGATGAATGGCAATAATTTTTTTAACTTCAAATTGTGACAAATATAAACCTTTATCTGTTGAGTCTATTCTTTTAAACTGCTTTTGGTAACATGTGCTAGCCGGTGGTGCTCTTCTTATATTGGCGCCAAAGAGGGGCAGCACCTTTAAGTATACAGTATTATAATTTTATGTCATTTCTTTTCCTAAGACCACCGTGAAACATAGGAAGCACAAATTTGCTTAAAATATGTATCTTATTAAGATACAGTATATAATTAAGATTTGGGGAATCAAATCTAAAATCTCTACAGTGATTGATTAAATAATTAATTAGAAGACTTAAGGCCGCTCATTGAAAAACTAGAAACAAGCAGCTGAACTCATTTCCAGTAGCTGGAGCTCTAAACAGACTTTTGCAGGCAAAAAAGAGTGCAAACGGAAACAAAATGATTACCTCAAACTATTTGTCTCATTTATGATATAGTTACAAAATATGACATATAGTTACAAAAATAGCTAAGCAATGACTGAGACTCCAGCACAGAGATGTGATATTTAAGCCTGAAAAAGAGACTCACCTATACACCTGGACCCATCCACTGACACATAGTATCCTTGAGGGCACTTGCAGAAGTAGCTGCCGACAGTGTTTGAGCATTTTCCCGTCCCACAGACACCCGGAATGTTGGAACACTCATCGAGATCTAAGCAGAGGAGACAACTCATCAAAATTCCTTTTCTGTTTGTTATAAACTGGAATCATGACTATTGATGAAATGGAAATTAGAAACTTCAATAATGGTGATGTATTTGGCAAGAGTGGAAATAATAAATCATTTTAACTTGACAACATTGAATACTGGGGCCTCTATTGCTGCTCCTCTTTTTGCACATCACCAGACACACTATACTATGACACACAACTGTTTTAAACAAATTTTTAAACTGCCCAGACATTTTCCAGCCATAAAATTGCACGTTCTGTATTTTACCATTCATATGAATCCCACAAACTGCTCAAAGTGTTTCCCTAGATTCCGGTCTGGAGCTAAAGTTGGCCTGGAATTTGTCATATTCATGCCTTAATGAGCCCATATTTTTCACTGTCACTCTACCGGTCTTAGTGGAGGAGCAGTAGAATTGCTTTACTAAGAGTTTTGCTTTAGTGGTTATCCATCACAACAACTACAATTAAGAATTCCAGCTGAAAGTGAAATGTCTTCGAAGTAACATGTGGCTATAATATTTAGCCTGAACTTAATGGTTTAGCTTCACTAATGGGAAATAAATGCTTCAAGACCGTTCAGGACCTCATTTTGGATCAGAGAGGAGGCTTCTTTGGATGATCATTTTCAAAGACTTGCCAAAGACACGTACAGTATGTGTGGTCCCTTGTCACAAAGTAATAAACAGTACATTATGTTTGACATAAACTTAACCACAACCTATACTTTCATGTTGTTAATTAAATCTTTAACTCAAGTCATTTTTGTTCTATGTTGTGATTAAATGTAATATGCCTGTCTAGGGTTAATTCTTACCTTCACATTTCTGTGAGACTTCATTGAATTTGTGCCCAGCGGGACATTTACATTCAAAGGATCCCACCGTGTTGATACAGTTTCCTCCCTGACATATGCCAGGGATTGCCTGGCACTCATCCACATCTATGTAAGCACAACATATGTATCATTAATAGCGATCCTTGCATATACACATACATGCCATATAATATAAGTAGAGATGCTCCGATCAGGGTTTTATGCTGCCGATTCCAATCATCCGGGACTGAAATCGTCCGATACCAATCACATGGCTTAATTATACATTTTTGAATGTATTTATGATGAATGCTATTGGCCAGGGGTGCCGCATAAAGGGAAAAAATCAGGACAATTCCAAGGTCCCTTGACTGCCAGGGGGGCCAAAAAATAGGTAATTGCTAATAAAGTTAGAAATTAATTAATGGGGGGAACGGGATTTTTTTCATTGGACCCACAATTCCTGACTGCACGCCTGCTAGAGGCTATATGATATGAAAAAAGGAACCATGAAATCACTTCAATTTAGACAAAAACATATTTTACTTACTTTTTCAAGAGGAGGAGGACGCTGCCCAAGATGTTTTTTAGGGCAAGGCACTACATTCATGCAGGGATCGCTGCGGGTTACAATAGTACTAGCCACAGGTGATTGGTGTTAAAAAGCATTAATCGACATAAACTGATCACTTGATTTTTCACGGAAATCGGCCAATACTGATCGGTAGCCCATCAATTGGAGCATCCCTAAATATAAGTACCCAGATTCCTTTCCAGACTGAAAAATTGAGAAATGACACAGCGATGCTAAATTAAACTCAGCACAGGGACAAGAAATTAGTGCATTCATCTGTGTTGAACTCAATAACAACAACAAGAAAGCAATGGAGAAAGAGGAAGCGCTACCAAAACCACAATAATAAACATAATCATCCATTCATTGCTGTAATTTCCGGTGTATAAGCCGCTACATTTTTCTCACACTTTGAACTCTGCGGTTTGTATAGTGCTGTGGTTGATTTATGGATAAAACATTTCCCATGATGCTTACAGTGCCGCTTCTTGAAGTAGTAACATGCACGAGTGAAGTGGAGCTAATATCACATTTATGTAATATTAGCAATATCACATAATATCACGATAGCTCAAGCTAATTTGCCTCGAGACAACAGTGACTCTGAGAAAGACAACGAAAGAGAGAGACACTGACAAAGTGTGTGATGAAGGAATTAGGATGGTGTTCAATTGCGACGCTGAAGAAGATGACTTTAGTGGATTTAGTTCCCAGGAGGAGGAGGAGGACGACGATGAATGACTTTGTAAGCTATTGTTTAACTACAGTAGTCATTTTACACGCACTCATTTAATCAAAGTTAAAAAAATCTTTCTGTGTAACATCTTTCTGTGTACTAAATATCCCAAATTACAACGTGGACACCTACGGCTTATAGACATCGTTTTTTCTCTTTAAATTTAGTCTGTGCGGCTAATATACCAGTGCCCTCTATAGTCAGGAAATTATGGTAATTGTATACATTATTTATCCTGTTCAGGGACACTGTGATCTGGATCCTATCCTCAACTTGGCGTGAAAGTCAGGGTACACCCAGGACAGATGACCCATCGGTCCAGTACCCACAATACACTCACACAAACACAGAGAGTTGTTGTGTAAGTGCACCCAATGAAGTGCCCCCTTAGATGACTATACAAGCTACTTCTGATAAATTAAGGTTTTATTTACTTGATGTATGCATTCTTTTTTTCATTTTTGATAATTATTCATTGATAGGGTGCAACTGTTCTACAATTGACAGTCTTCATTACAGGTATGAAGTTGAAACCTTCCAGGAGTTTCGGACCTGATGCCGTCTACCCTGGGTCCTGGCTCAAGTCTGCATCTCCTGTGGAGGTTGCAATGTTGTTGGGTCTGGAGAACGCAGGCAGGCCAAAGGACGCCTTTCCAGAAATGAGCTCTCCCACATGGCGCCGCCACTGACCCGTGTTACAGACTCTGACAGTCCCAGCACAGTGGGGGTCTGCGGGCATTCCATACACATGTGGGAGGCACTGCCACCCACCCCAATTTAACCCAATTAGAACTAATCCTCTGGAGAGGGGATGGTTGGTAGAGACAAGGGGGTGAAAGACAAAGTTGGTAAAGGCAAACGAGGAGGTGAAAAGAGTTAAAAAGCAGCAGACAAGAGTGAAGCAGAACTTTTCTTGCAAAGCAAAAACAAACAGTCAAAACAGAAAAGGAGATTGAGGCATAGACTTTACCTTGGCATGCTCCTGTGCGGTGGTTTGGTATGAAGCCTCTCCGGCATGGGTGAGGCTGGGCTGGGCACATTTCACACGGGTGACCCCATGCCCGTCCCACTGTGGCACAGCACAGAGTCTTTGTGCACACAATACCTGTGAGCTGGCCTTGACACATCTGGTTGTTAACTGAAGCGAAGCAGGGCCCGGTACGATAGTCTGTGAAGGCAAAGCAAGTGTGAGTGCAACTAATAAGAGCAAAAATGAAAAGCAGTATTAAAACCAGAAAGGTACTGAGTAGAGCCTAGGTTCCCAAAGTGGGGTATGCGTACCCCCAAGGGTACACCAATTGTAATAGGGGTACGTGAATAAAAAATGGATTCGTTAAGAGTATGTTTCGGTTTGAGTCGGACCTTTTGGGACGGATTAATGAAGACAAACAAAGGTTCCAGTGTATGATGATAAATATTGTGATTGATTTAACAAATAGTCAACATATAAAGCGATTTTTATTATACTTTACACTTACACTCGCATTAGCCAGTAGGGAATAGGGAATACATACACCTCCCAAAGGCTGCAGTCAGACCGACAGGGTGTGTTTATGGAGCACAGTAGGTGATTTCCACCAAGCTAAAACTCGAGCTAAAAAGCTTTCATTAAATATGAGTCCAACATTTTTCTCTCCTTCCCTCCAAAATGTGTTGAAAAGCTCATTCCCTTAATCCCAAAGTATGCATGCATTTATCCACACACATCACCTCCTCTCCCAAACGCCACCTAGACTTGCAAACTCTCATTCAATAAAATCTAAGAAATGTATCAGGGGAAAGATTTGGAAGATGGCGAAACAAAGATAGTGGCAGTGGGCAAAAGAAAAAGGAGAAAAGTTGTCCCTAAAGAAAGAATTTGGACTGGATCCAAAAGCAAAAATCATTTCCACATTTCACAGCAGACAACAGACAGCAAGAGGAAAGCCGGAGACAAGTTCCAACAGTGCAGTTGTTTAAAACAAACGACACATTGTGCGTTTCCCATGTGGACCTGGGCCCGGCCCAGTCCTGTCACATGCACCGCAGCCTCCACGGTGTCTCTGCCTCTGGCAGCAACTCTATGTGAACTAGAACTGGGTCATCTCTCCTTCTACTTTCCCTCCCTCCTGCTTAGTCTCTACTGCAAATGTATGCGATCGATTGACTAGTCCTTCTTACCAACCACAAGAGGAAATTAATACATATATACGTATATACCCCCTTGGGCCTTCAGTGGGGGCTTGAGCTACCCAAACCACCTCTTAATACCACCACTATAACGTCACAATTATACATACCATCATTACTATACAAATTTACAATATAATAATGTGGCATTACAGAATTGGGATGAATACCGTTATGACAAACCCAGTCAACCCTATATTTTCGACTACATCGTCTCCAAACAACTCCAAACGACAAACCTCTACACTACAACATTTGAAGCTGTTCAGAATGAAAAACTTCAAAAAAATTAAATACAATACATCACATTCACCACTCACTCAGCACTGGTCTGGAAGACGTCCAGTGGAAGTGGCAATTAAACAGTTTCCCACTTTTATATTTATAAACTCACTTATTTGGTCATATAACAGGCACAGAACGATAAACAAATTCATGTGTCCCTTCTTTTTTCATGTTGGCAAAGGTTCCTCGATTAGGTGCTGTGCTGTTCATGTAATGATGCATTAAAGGGCACTGTTAGCTTTAAGTCTTAGCGAACAGGATTTCAGACACCAACCAATCAGAGGACAGAGAAATGCTGATGTCACTGTGGCCAGCTAGCTGGCTTTGTATGGTGAATCTAAAATCTGTTTTTTAAAATATCAGCCACATTGCTAATAGTTTGTATGCAACATGGGCCAGCAGTACAGATTCTGATGGCCCTGGGTAGATTAGATTGATGTAGATGCTAAAAACAGATAGAGGAAAAGGCTTCTTGAGACGTCATCTGTACTTCTGTGTAGAAGGTGTCGGACGTTTCGCTCCTCATCCGAAGAGCTTCGTCAGCAAACTAATAAGTGCTGGTAGCTTAGGCCTTAAATACAGTAAGAGTGGGCGGAATTGGTGTGCCAACACCCTCCTCCTATTGGTTTGTTACACTAAGCCTGGGCGGAGCAGTGGTATAATCCTATCCTGTTATTCACACCTACGATAAAAGGGAAGTGTCGCTCCCTGAATTGGGTATGAACGACTCTGATACTGGCTTGTTAGCATCTATTGTTCTGGCTCGGCCCTGCCTTCACCTCATTTGCAAGACTAAGAGCTGTGGGTTTTGGTCTCAGTAACCTGCTGAACACAGGGTCCAAATTAAACCTCAAACCACCATTCCGATTCAATGATGGGTTCTGTTGTTTGACAAAAATAGCTTCCTTTACTCCTCTTTCAAACCATCTGTTTTCTTTGGCCAAAATCTTAACCTCGCTGTCCTGAAAAGAGTGATTGGTAGCTTTCAGGTGTAGATGTACTGCTGATTGAGGACCACTAGCATTGTCCCTGCGATGTTGATAAAGCCTTTTTTGGAGCATTTGCTTAGTTTCCCCAATGTAGTGCTCTTTGCATTCCTCATCTTTACAGTGGATGGAATAGACCACATTGCTCTGTTTCTGGTTTGGAGCCTTGTCTTTAGGATGCACTAATTTTTGTCTCAGGGTATTTACTGGTTTGAAATAGGTAGGAATTTTGTGTTGCCATAAGATCCTCTGGAGTTTTTCGGAGACCCCCGCTACATAAGGGACTACCACTCCTCTCCTTTTTGCTTCTGTGGGCTTTTGGGTTTCTTTCCCTACTCTCTTCTTTTGACATTTGTTAAAAGCCCACCGTGGGTACCCACAGGTTGAGAGCGCTCTCTGGACATGTTGTGTCTCCTTTTTCTTTCCCTCAGCACTAGTTGGTATTTGTTCCGCTCTATGTTGGAGGGTCCTAATAACCCCTAGTTTATGTTGTAGTGGATGGTTTGATTCAAAAAGCAGGTATTGGTCAGTGTGTGTGGCCTTTCTAAAGACCTCTGTAAGTAGCTGTCTGTCCTTTCCTATAATTACCTTGCAGTCTAAGAAGGCTAGTTGGTTTTCTTTAGTGTCCTCGCGAGTAAATTTGATATTGGTGTCCACCGCATTGATGTGATCTGTGAAAGACTGAATTTCTTGTTTTTTGATTATGACAAAGGTGTCATCCACGTATCTAAACCAGTGCCTTGGTTTTGTCCCTGAGAAGGATGTGAGAGCCTGTTTCTCCATCTCTTCCATGTACAGATTCGCCACTATGGGTGAGACTGGTGAGCCCATAGCACAACCATGAATTTGTCTGTAGAATTTCCCTCTAAACTGAAAATATGTGGTGTTAAGGCAAATTTCCAGTAATTGGCAGATGTGGTCAGCACTAAGTTTTGTTCTCCGATGCAGAGTTGAGTCCTCGAGCAGTCTCTTCCTCACCACCGAGACTGCTGCTGAGGTGGGGACAGATGTGAAAAGTGAAGTCACATCATAAGACACCAAAGTTTCCTCTGGCTCCAATCTGAGGTCTTTGATGCTCGCCACAAACCCTTTTGTGTTCTCTATATGATGATCAGTGTTGCCTACCAATGGGGATAAGACTGTTTTTACATATTTCGCTACATTGTACGTGGTAGAGTCAATGCTACAGACAATGGGTCTGAGGGGAAACCCTTCCTTGTGGATTTTTGGAAGGCCATAGATACATGGTGTAGCCTCCCCAGGGTATAACCTATGATACATCTGTCTGTCAATTAGTTCTTCCTTCTCTAACTTTTGGAGACAGTGTATGATTTCTTTCTTATACCTACTGGATGGGTCCCTTTTAAGTTGCTCATATGTGTTGGCATCACTAATTAGACTTGTTATTTTTTCTTCGTAGTCCAATGTGTTGAGAACCACTGTGCATCTGCCCTTATCAGCTGGTAAGATGGTGATGCTGTCATCTTTCTGCAGAGCCGCTAATGCTTTCCTCTCACCTAACGTGATATTGGACGGTGGTGGTTTGGCACTACTGAGAAGGGCCGATATTCTCAGACGAAGGTCCCCTGCCTCTGTTCTAGAAAGGTTATTGTTCCTGATGGCCGATTCAGCTGCTGTGATATAGTCTACTGTGGGTATCGTTTTAGGAGTCACTGAGAAGTTGAGACCCTTGGTTAATACTGCCTTCTCTGTCTCCGAGAGGCTTCTGTCTGACAGATTTTTGATCCAATTTTCTTTAGTATTGGTCTGATTGGTCTACCCAATTCAGGGAGCGACACTTCCCTTTTATCGTAGGTGTGAATAACAGGATAGGATTATACCACTGCTCCGCCCAGGCTTAGTGTAACAAACCAATAGGAGGAGGGTGTTGGCACACCAATTCCGCCCACTCTTACTGTATTTAAGGCCTAAGCTACCAGCACTTATTAGTTTGCTGACGAAGCTCTTCGGATGAGGAGCGAAACGTCCGACACCTTCTACACAGAAGTACAGATGACGTCTCAAGAAGCCTTTTCCTCGATGGACAACTCCTGTACGACTGAGAGCCTACACAGACGTAAAAACAGATAGAACAAAAAAAAAATTTAACATACACATAGCAGTGCAGACAAGAGACACAGTATGAAAAGATAATGGACTGCTGGGGAAGTAATCAGAATACTATATTACAAACAACTCTTAGTATGTTACAGTGCAGTTAGACACCACTGCAAACCACAACCACAATAAAAAAACATGTCTGACAATCAGATCCACTCAAGGAACTGGTTTGTGTTTATCAAGACCAAACTGACACACAAAATTTGGACTTTTCAATCAAAGATGATCTGTCTCATATGTCCATGTATCATTCCTTTTACATGCGATGACATAGAGTACATACAATACTTCACCCTCGTGTTGCAAGATTTTTTACACTACAGTCATTACAGTATAATAACAACGAAGGACACTTGGTGTAATGATCCCATTACACCATTTATGTGAAATATTGTCCTTATAGTGATCATAGTGTTCACAGTTATACATGTTACTATACTGTATTGTTGCATATCTATATAATTCAAGAAGGGGCACCATGTGTTATATTGACCAGAGCAGGGGAGATATTGTTATTGTTGTTGCAAGTGTTACGTGGGCAGTAAAGGCACAAATGTTTAGTGAATTAATGTAAAATACTAATGTACTTCTGAGATAAACAGGGAGAGGCTGAAAGTGGTGGGGAAAGTGGTGGTGTCATTTCATCTGTCCTCTCACTGTCTCTCTATGAACTGTGAGCAGCTGGGGGATCCACCCATAGCCTGTTCAGCTGGGAGTGCTCGCACGTGTCCACACACACACACGCACGTACGCACACACACACACGCACACAGTCGGAGCTAATGTCCCGACCAGCTCATCTATAGTCTAGCCAACAATGATCTCAAAACAGACCAAAACTTAGAAGAATGTTGCTCTCTTTGCTTCACTGCTCTACTTTCGGAAAATCATTCACAGCTATTCGGAAAATCGCTCACATACTCTCCGTGCAGTTTCAGTAAACATGCACCGTGATGTGGAAGTGGAGGGTTAATTTCTAACTCAAGGCAAGCTATTTAATGTCTACACCAGTTCCAGATACTTTGGAACACAATAGAAACGTCCGCCTCCCCGAGGACTGGTGCGTTTATGCACAACAACAACCTCGCCAGGCAGGAAGTGGCTCTAAAAAGTTCCCTGGATTAACTCCAAGTTGCACAAAAACATATGAACAACTATTCCATCGCCACTCTTCCTAAATCTGATTTTACTCGCACATCATAATATGATATGTGCTCGATTTGTTGCACATACACATACACATGCACCAACAATATGAGCACTTTCACAGCGGAATAGAGGGGTGTCCAAAGGCCAGCCCGCAGCCCAACTGCAGGACACACAGCTCATTTTTTTTTATCGGCCTTTGGTATGTTCTAAAAGTAAAATTTTTCATGGCCCACATAAGAACATTACGAAGGAGGAATACCCATCCATCCATTCCTTTTCTATGCCACTTATCCTTATTAGCCTATCCCAGCTGACTTTGGGCGAGAGGCGGGGTACATCCTGGACTGGTCTCCAGCCAATCGCAGGGCACATATAGACAAACAATCATTCACATTCATATTCATACGGACATTCATATGGACAATTTGGAGTCGCCAAATAACCTAACATGCGTGCTTTTAGAATGTGGGAGGAAACCGGAGTACACAAACATGCTTTATTCAAAAACATGCAAACACCACACAGAGACACCGAGATTCGAACCCAGGTCTTGCCAATCTCCTAACTGTGTGGCCCACATGCTAACCACTTTTCCACCGTGTGGCCCAAGGAGGACTACAGCTACACTTAAACGGAAAAAATTTAACAGTGGTTCTTAACAATTTTCTGTCTTACCCCCCTGAGGCGACAGACATTTTTAAAATCTCCCCCCTGAATTGAAATACTATTGGGACTATTGAGAATCATATTTATTTATGTATCAGTACAAACCACTGTATAAGTTGCTGGCACCAACATCGTTAGTAAAGACACTAACAGACCATTTCAGCTTTTTTTCGTGACTTGATGCCTTGTTATTTTTGTTTAATTTTATTTCTGCAATGAGCCACAAGTCAATAAGGGCAGGAGTGAGCACGTGATGTGACGTGTTAGCCCAAATGGCTGTCAATTTCAGATTTAACAACTCAGACATATTTTACAGGGTGACTGATTGAAGCAAAAAGACCGGTAGGAAGATACCGTACGTAAAAGGTAGCGACATCCCATTTTCTCATGGCTTCTTCCAAAGATGTTTGGATGTTTCACCTTACAACAATACTTACACTGTCCCTGCTGCTCTCAGGTCAAGGAAAGGGGGTTCTTTGATTTGGCTTGGTTACCATGACAACGTATCCTGGGCTCCATCAGTGCTTTTCCACTCGTAAATGCCTCCGAGCACCCTAGTGCGCTGACAACTGTATGTGTGATTGCGTGCAACACTGTAGTTATCATACAACAGTTAGCATGCAGAAATATAGTGGCAAAAAATAATACATTCATTTTATCAAGTGTGTGTGTATGTTAGCAAGGCTGTATGTATTTGGCATGCAAACATATAACTAATTTGCCCTTTTGGACATCAAATCTGTAGCTTCTTAGGTCTTGTCCACACGGGAACGCTCCTAGGATTATTATTTTTTTGCCGGGTTGAAAAAAAATTGTGTCTACACAGTGTCGCAATAGTAACTAGTCACATCCAGATGTGAATGGATCACTGGGTGAAAACGATGTAATACATAAGGCACACCTACATGTGGTGCTGTAAACAAACACACAGACAGAACCACGTGGCACCAAACTATAGAAGAAGAAAGAACGAATGTGCATAAAGTCGGTCGTCTTCCCCTTTCCAAGGCTTGTCTAGATTGACGAGGAAGTGGATTTACTTCTGTAAATATTTTTGGAGTATAAGACATAAAAAGATAATCGGTAATTGAGGTGAGTCATGTCAGTCGAAGTGTTCCAATGTTATGTTGGCTTGTTGGTAACGGTCACTCCCGGTCACATGACAGCGAGGGGGCGGTGACGTCATCGTTTTCAGAAAGTAGTGCTTTGCTTGTCTCCATGGCAACGACAAGCTGGGGTTATCAGATTTTCCCACTTTGGAAGCTGTTTTAAAACAAATACCGTTTCAGGGCACCCAGAACGCTATTGCCGTGTGGATGAAAGGCTGAAACGATATAATACTTTCGACCTGAAAACGTTCCCACGTGAACAGCCCCTTAGCTTCCTTCGTCACTAGAGAACGATGGTAATTAAAGAGAGAAGTGGAGCGTTATTGCAGCTGGAAATATTTGATGTGTTACATCAGTCACTTTTATTGCAAATGTTGACCCAAAATTGGAGGCGAAGGCCTTTACACCCTCTGAACGAGTCGCTCCGCTATGTGAGAAGCACTGAGTTAACTGGAGACTATAAATTCTACATAGGTGTGAACGTGAGTGTGAATAGTGTCTATATATGGCCTGTGCTTGACTAATGACCAGTCCAGGGTGTACATCGCCTCTCAAAGTCAGCTGAGATAGGTTCCAGTTAACCTGTGACCCTGAATGTGTTAAAAAAAATAATGAATGGATGAATACATAAATAAACAAAAGGTGAAGTTTAACAAAGTACGCCCTACACCCTGCAGTCCATGCAGACAAAGTTTGGACAACCGTGATTTAATGAATCCCAAATTTCCTGTTTTTAATATTTTGACTCCCTCATGTAGCTAGTGTGATAGAGTGTGGTTCTATGCCACTGCAAACTACAACCACAAGAATCAAGTATTAATATAATATATAATATATCAACAAGTTGCTATACAACTCTCATAGCATAGGATCTCATTTGTGCAAGTGTAGTTATTCTTGTGGACAGTTGGTGTGTGTTATGTACACTTTAGCTGGCCAATCAGCTGGCCACTTGAACACACACAAAGACACACACTTGGGTATCTACCCACTGAGGTTCGTACTGGCCTGGAACAGACAGAAGCAATCCAGTGAGGCATTTAAGCACATCACTGTCATTTTAAGCCCACTTTGTGTTCCTCACGTGCCGCCTCATTTCAGCTCACGCTCTCGCCACAAACCCGATGGATCTCAAATGCTTGGTAACGCTTCACTTCACTGAATGAGAGCAAGAAGCTCTCTGCATGCAATCTTCTGCCTTATGGACGTTTGTGGCCGAGCCCACATTCCAGCCAAAATGACATTTAGAAGCAACAAAGAAAACATTGATGAGGTACCAGCCTGCATTTTTGGACCAGTGAGTGGCCAAGCTGGTTAGCAGGCAGCTGATGTGTTCACATCACAAGACAAAGTTTTCACGTCCCAAGCTGACTACAGCTGATGTTCGGGTAACGTGTGTGGAGTTGTGTGCCTGCTAATACGATAAAATCTAGTTGTAATGGGACGCAGCTCTGTCCCAAGCATTCAAATGCAAGTGTTCACGGTTGTGTGTACACATGTACTTCATTCAGTCATCAAGGAAATTCCTGTGAAAGTGACTTAGATGTAGCCAAAACACAAACTTGTGGTCTGTTCTTGTCTCGGTCAAGACAAAACACAACATGAACTCATTGGAAATATAACATGGATAAGTCAAAATGGGAAATTTATTTCAGCTTTATGACAGATTAATGTTCGGTCTATAAAAAAGTCAGAGCACATCTTTTTGGTCCAAGCAACTCTCAATAGGCTAATTATACTAGAAACTTTAAAGGCTGAAAAACATAATTTAAACAAATTTTTGGGAAACTGAACCAAGGCAGGTTCGGTTTGCCGACTAAATTTCCGAAATAACAACCCCGATTCCAAATAGCTGACGTTGTCATGGAGACATCACTACGCAAGTGCAAATGGACCAGCAGTCTCATTTCACTCGATGAAACAAACCACAAAACACAAATATGTTACTCATAAACCAGCTCACAGGCAATGTTCCACAAGAGCCACATTTAATATCAAATTATTGTTTATCAAATCAAAGTTGAGGTTACATCCACAACTAAACACAGTATGTTTTGAATTTGTGCTTAGCATGCTAGCTTGTTAGCAAAACCCGCAGTGGCACAGTATCCTGCTACAACCAAAACTTGACTTAATAAATCAAGCCACTTGTCTTCCTGGTAGCCTGTGTATTAGACCGACCTTCTGCACTCATAGACTTTCCTTCCATTAGCTTTGTGATATTTGATATAAAATACAAGATATGACTAGGGTTGTACATTTCTTTGTGATACAGATTCAATAAGCATTCAATAAGCATTCAAAAACAATTTATTTTAAAAACAATTAAATTCAATTCCATTTGATACGATTCTACGGTTACACTTGTTGATGTAGACATTAATCTTACATAGGGATGAGCGAGTACACCACTATCTGTATCTGTATCTGTACCTGTATCTGTATCTGTATCTGTTCACCCATCTAAATGATCCGTACCCATATCTGTACTCGGAGTGGGCGGGGCATAAACTATAAGTGGGCTTGGTTTAACTGGAAATGCATGGGGCTTAAATGGGTACATTATTTTAAGTCTGAAATTGACATGGATTGATCAGAAGTTGCTATATTAATTTATTACTCAGCTATATGTGTACCGTGTATGTGTGTAAATGATCTGTACGTCTTTATTATTTCATTATTTTTTAATGATCTGTGTGAAGTTGGTGATTCATGCAAACATCCAGTGATGGCAAACAGGGAAATAATCTGTCAGCTTTGTTCACTGTATTTTTCTCAAAAGCACTGCGTTCGGTACAACGAGCAAAGTTTTCCAACTGACTTTATATCACCAGTCAAATTAGAAGCAAGCAGACAGAAAAAAAAACCGGCAGTGACTGACCCCTGAGCCGTATACAGATGTCTTGTGAAATGCACCACGCACGTTACGAAACAAGTTTAAGATTGCAACGTACATACTGCAACGTATTGAGAGGGGTGTAATATTTTACCACACTATGATAGCCATCAAGGCAGAATGTTTGATGCGGTTCTTGTGCAGGTGTACCTAATGTTGTGGCCAGTCAATGCAGGCTACTGTTACCACTGTCTGTGTACTGCCAACTGAACATGAAAAAAAATCTTATATTGTAAGTAGCACGCCTGTTTTATGATGCTTTCATGGAATAAGGCAAAAATACATTTCAAGGAAAAAAGCGGTCACGCTATCCATATTGAGTTACATAAGTGACTGACACAACACAAGCCTGCACAGCGCCGTCTTGTCAAATTCACCGCATACTTTTTGAAACAAGTTTACCAAGTAACTTTAGATGCAAACCGGAATAGAGGAGTGGGCAGTGGGCAACACCACACGAGCCATTTTCAACTTGCCAATATACTGTGTACGTGAATGAGGCGCCGATCAAATCCTTTGTGGCTCCAGCCTGCACAGTCTGTCTCGGGAGGGGCGGTCGCTGTGTGTGAGTGAATACATAATGAGGATTTTCTTTCATCATGATTACGGATAATGATGAGTTGTACTCGTTTCATGCTCAGATTCGGCAAAAATGCATTATCCGTAACTGATACTCGTTTATAACGGCTCATCCCTAATCTTTCATTACAAAATAAAGACGCCAATTCTCTAAAAGTAGCATTTTTCCAGTATTTTCAAATGTGTAAGAGCGCATCATATTCCCAAGCATGCTGGCAAGTTGACCATGTTGGTTGATTGTGTTGGTACAGAACTCGATGTTTGAAAGACACCACGTTAAAATCATTGAAATCGTTTACCTGCATTTGGGCATATTTTTTATTTTGATACTTCTGCTTTCATATGATTTTGTAGTGGGAGTACTGTGTTCGGTTCTGAGCTGTGATTCAAGGGTTGGGCTATAGGGGGCTATAGCAGTGGCGGGCGATGAATTTTGTTCCTGGGCCTTCAGTGGATCCACCTCTTAATACTACTGTCGCATTCAATCAAACCATCCAAAATATACAAAAATGGAATATAACAATGCATGGCATTACAAAACGGGGGATGAATACCATTATTACTACAGCAAGAAACCCAGTTAACCCTATCTTTGAATATATCGTCTCTAAACAACTCTAAACCTCTACACTGCAACATTATTTGGAGACGTTCAGAATCAATACATGGCAAAAACATAACTCAACAAAAATCTCCAGAGTATGCGCCTTAAAGGCTGTAAGACCAGTTGTACCTCTCGTAAGCACTGGTTTGGAAGTGGCAAACAAACCCTTTCATCGGCTGAGACAAGTTAGCTAGCTTCGGAGTTGGTCCACCTCTCCTTATGTCTAGCTTTTCAGGTAAAGTTGACCTTAAATATGGATTTTTAAGGATGTCCAACATCAAATCGCTATAGATTCTTCTTTTTCTGTGGCTTATTGCCGGTTGGCAAGCAATTTTGGTGTGTTTTACGGCCACCTTTTGCTTGTCAAACTTTTCTTTGCTCTGATCCACCAATCGGAGGATGGAAAAAGTCAGACATTACTGTACGCCTAATGGCTGGCCCTGCGAGGATATTCTGAAATCTGATTGGTTAAAGGGGAGCTATTATACTAATTTTCGAGCCTTTGATTGAGTTCTGGACTCTGCACCTCTTCCCGCAGCGTTTCCTGCCTCCCACCCAAACGGTCTGTGTAATTTACTCCACCCTCCTCCAGGTACACCTCTCACAGAACCCACTCCGCTGTGATTGGTCACACTCCCAAGCACTCCTGAGGACTTCTGGACAGCTGCCGAACCCCTTTTGTCCGATTACTTACACAAAATAAACAGAGGACACTGATAAATTGCTCTCCTGACCCTTCAACACAACAAAGTAACGTTGGAAAGGCGTCAGACTTCAATAACAGTTTGGCGGACAGTCAAGCTTCGTATTGGCCCATGTTCACAAAACAGTCCCGTGTGAAGTGCCATTTACAGATGACCATATTTTTCTCTTGCTGGCCGGGAATCAGCAACTCTAAACACTTCTGCCTGACGCTCGCCTCTTTAGGCACACCCGAACAAACATTTCCTGGGAGCCATACGTGCTAGCATGGTAAACAGAGCAGAGCGAACCAGAGCGGGGAGAGGGCAGGCCTACAGCGTTTGCCTGGGCATACCCATATAAAGAAGTCCAAGTTGCACTGACGTCAATGGAACTCAGTGTTAAAAAAGCCGTCCAAAACTGCATTCAGGGGTCACTTCCAAATGCACAAACCTGATTATCTGGCGCGTTGGCATCGTTTAACATGAGAATACAACATTGTAAAAACATTTATGAGTCAAAAAAGCATAATAGGTCCCCTTCAAATAAACAGACCCATTGCTAATAGTTGAAGTGACATCTGGTCAGCACTCCTAACTCTGAAGGTCCTAGGCAGATTACGTTGACATGGCACCACAGTGAAGCTGAATTCTACTTGGACAAAAAAAAATCTAACATACACATACACATACAGTACATACACGTAACGGAAGCAGTGCATCCAAGAGACACACTAGGCAGTGAAAATCATAGACTGTTGGTAATACATTAATACAGTTTCATGGAACAAATACTAGAATTTAAGTTGTAAATGTAGCGCAGTACTTATAATAGCCAGCAGAGAAGGCCTTGCTGGCCTTGACTGCCTGCCACTGGGGGGCAGAGGTGTTTGCCTGCAAGTTAGAGCCAGCCAAAGAGCGAAGAAGAGTTGTCAAGCCGCATTAGTCGCATTGAAATGTGGAGTGTGTCTTTTGTTAAGGTGTACTACTACCATTCAAAGTCTAACTTGTGCACAGTCATCCTGCCACATCGTCATTCCACCGACATCATCATTTTTCATACTCTTTTTCATACTCTTATCTAACAGCTGCTGCGGTAATTTAATTCTACTCTATGTCGACTACAGTGACAATTAAGCTTTCATACATACGGCAAGCTAAAAAAACTTAAAAATGGGTGTTGAATCCAGGTTAACACTGCCATGCTTTCATTTAGAAGTAGTTGTGGCATGCTGCTTAGCGATAACGAGGAAGTTGACAACACTACAACACATGTCATCGTACAGTATACAGTCTTCCCTCACTACATCGCGGTTCTAATTTCGCGGTTTCACTCTATCATGGTTTTTCAAACATACATTACAATACAGCCTATTAGTAAAAAAAAAAAAAAAAGAAAGAAAAATGCATCTTTAAGCTAATTTTACATATTTTTTGCCTAAATTAAGCATTTTCAATCATAAAAAAGGCTAAATGAACTAAAATACAAATACAAGCAATTAAAAAGCTGCATTTAAATTGTGAATGTAGTTTTCTAGATTGGTCACTAGGTGTCAGTAATTGAGACAAGCAGCAGACTTGATCAGCGGAACAACAGGCTTTTATTGCAGGTTAAAATTGTCTCACAGAAGAAAATAATAATCAGAATCATAATAATAAGACGGGCTACTGTTGTGGCCGTAATCCAGCTAAAACTCAACTCTGAACCGCCAACATCACTTCCTGTCCACACGTCTGGAACGCATTTACAGCAGTTTCTCTGATTATATCCACTGTATTGGTTAATGCGAATGTAAAGGTGACTATATGGGTGTTATTTCATGTCTGGAGGGCTTTAATAATGTTTAAAAAATGCATTTAGAAGATAGAAAAAGGGTTTTCTGTGCCATAACTACAAAATATTCAGTTTATAAAGACGGAATCCTGCTTTGTGGATAATTCACTTATTACAGTTGGGTCTGGAACCAATTAACAATAAGTTGCTTAGAGCATTGCTGTTTTCATGTGAGGTATGATGCACATGCAAGATAAACAACAAAAACAATTGTGTGTGTAAAGACCGCCACATTTGAGAAATAATAACATTGTCCCATCCATCATCTGAGTCACACCAACTTTGAGGCCAAGCTTGCACACAAGAAAGGAATAAAAAAAGCAAAGTCACATGTGTTACAGTGTGCTTCAGCAGATAAGGCTGCAGGCTTAAAGAAAACAGAGGAACGATTTTTCGCCACACACATCTAACGGGCTCTTAAAAAAGAGTGGACTAATTAGGAGCTCTGCTGACAATCCAAATATTAGCTTTACAAGGCCACCACTTTGACCTCTACCGGTCATCACCACAACAGACCTACAGCGCGTCAACTCTCACACGTTTCACTCTTGGGATGTTGCACAGACTTGTGTACTTTGGAGCATTCACAACCACAAGAGGTTGGGAGGGCTTCAGTTAACAGAGAACACACTTTTACAAAGACATTGCAATCCCCAGAGCCTCACTGCACAGCACATGTCGAAATTGATGGTAACCGCTGGGTGAATCTTGTCAGACTATGGTTGTGCAATAAACCGCATTTGGTGGCACAAATAACCAGAAAGTTGCAGAAGATGACTGCTATTCAGCAACCAGCCATATTGGAAACCAGTCCATCGATTTGGAGTGAAGGAAGTAGACGACGATGTAAAAAAGCAATTTGTTGGTCATTACCTCTCTCACACTGAGCCCCGGTGAAGCCATAGGTGCACACACATCTGTTGGGAGCCACACATCTTCCTCCGTTAAGGCAGCCATTTTCACATACCGCTGGTAGACAGAAAGACACAACGGTTAGGTTTTGCTGGTAAAATCAACGTTCTCATCCACTTAGGGCATTGTGCCTTGATTTTCGTGTTAGGGATGTTAGCTTAGAGGATATTTAGAGATCCAGGATAACATTCAAAACTAAATGATAGCTAATACTTTAGTTTTCAGTGTTTCTAGTGGCTTTGAACACATACTAAAGTGTCATTGTCATTGTCAAGTGTGTATACTAGTAGATTCAAAGTCCCCTATTATGCAAAATTGACTTTTTAATGATGTTGTAATAGTCATCATGTGTGTCCCTGGAGTCTGTCAATGATCACCAAACGTGAGAAAAATCTATTATCTCCTTCACTTGTTTGCTCCACTTTTTAGCCAGAGTTTTGCAGACTCATGATGTTATGAAGGAAAAAAACTCCTTCCTCATGAACTTGATAATGTTTTGCCCTGCCCCTAGCTAGATGAGCCTGCCACATATATTCACCCACCACTTTATGAAGGACAGTCTTGTGAAAATACCTACTGTATACTGCTATATTAACAGATAATAATAATAAGATATGTAACAAAAATATAATATATATAATTAAATAAATATAATATTTTATAATTGACCATAACCGGATGAAAATTCAGCCTTTACAGCGGTCACTAAAAATACCATACATGGTCTTAGACGACATTGTCCTATGTATTCAAATAAAGTGGATGAAATGAGTGAACTTCTGGTGCGCTAACTCATTGGTACAATTCAGAAAAACTGACATTCATTTGCCGAAATTCAACAAGAAGATACTCTTTTTTTGGTCCCATGTTGAGAGTTCAATTATGACCTGTGTTTTAGTACCAAAAAAATGTTAGTGCTGCTGAACGAGGTAAACAAATGATTACAAATCTCAGCCAGCTGTTGGAAAGTAACATTATCTTTGCGTTATGATATCCTCCATACTTGTTTTCCTACTTCTAAGAAATTCTGGGAAAATCCAAGCTATAAAAAAAAAAACATTATTTTCTTTCAGATGTTGTAACACTTACGTTGACCACAGTGGTTTCCAACATAGCCTTTCTGACAGAGGCAGCTGTCCTCAGCACATGTCCCCCCGTTCATGCATCGAATGTTACAGTGCTGGACTGTTGGCAGAACGACACAAAAACAGAACTGTAACATAAGTAAAATATAGTCTGGGCCACAGTTTTTTCGAGATTCTGATATATTTTCCTTGAAATTTATGGCGTATAAACAGAGGAGTACATTGGATTAAAGGGATGTGAGTGGCAAGAAAGAAACATGTTGACTGTGGATCTTTTCCAACACACACAAACCCACATCAGACTTAGGCACACAACAGCTCGCAAGATTATTGTGATTGGTACAGACTAGATCACGTCAACGAGTCCTGGGTATACCCAAATTCCTGCCCAAAGTCAGCTGGAATAGACCACAACCCACATGTAAAAAATGAATGAACATTTCCATTTTCCTGAATGCCTCATGGATTAACGCATGTATCCTCCGTCTTTTAATTTTCTGTATTATTTATACAGTTCCGGGTCACAGCAAACTACACACTGGATTGGTCACCAGAGATTCACAGGGTGGTTCTGAATGGAGCACTAAGTGGGAATGAATCCCAACACCAGCTGCACAAATAGGCAGTGATGCGTTTCATTGTCTAAGAGTTTTAGCTGAAGGTTAGATTTTTAATCAGTTAAGTACATAAAGTCGCGCCATTGGATGGCATATGTGATCTATATTGTCAAATGAAACTCACGCCTCCAAAACAACATTATGTCTTTCGCATCACATACGATGGTAGGACTTTTGTTTCTATGGCAGAAGTTTTACCAATCTGACATTTTGCTAACCATCGCCTGGTCTTATGTTGACATCCTATCCGTTGTTTTGGTGTGTTGGTGTGGTCGGCGTCCACACTTGCTCACTCAGACCTAAAGAGAGTTGGACCGACACCTATATCTCAGGTGGCTGCATCGCCAGAGCAAACGAACTGTACAAGCAGAGCAAAAGAACTAGAGTTTCTTGTTAACCGCAAGAAAAATGAGAAGTGTGAACGCACCCTTCAGCACCTTAATGAAAGCCATTAAGCTGGTTATAGTGGCTTCTATCGCGTAAAGTTAGGAAAGGGGAGGAGCTGTTAACCCACCAGACTTGGATCCGCAGGACGTGGCGATCTGGCCAGTGGGACAGGTGCACATGTTGGGCCTGGAGCAGAAACCATCTCCACAAGAACTGCGGCAGATTGCTGCAAAGAGTAAGTAGAGTGACACACCTTAACGATGTTCCATTTTATGGAGTCTTCATGGTGCGTGAGAGTGAATTGAAATGATGCCTCTGCTGCCTGGTTTTGAATTTCAGTTGCACATGGTGTAGCTTTAACTATGGTCTAAACCTCATTATGAACTCTCCACCCTAATAATTCAAAATCTCAATGTGGATACAGTACAAATAGGGCCAAATGTTCTTTTTACCCTAATCATAGTCAAGTTATAGCAGACCACATGGGGCCAAGACATTCTCTTTTTTGACGTGCACTGCCATAAAAGTCCTCTTGTCAGTGTTTTTAGTTGCTGCAGGCTATTTTTCGCTCTGTCGGCTCTCTTTCCCACAGCCTGTTGTTGGCTTTGCTGCATGGGCTCAGCTCTGGTCAGGTAGAGTCCAGCCGCTGACCCTTACTCCCTGAACCCCACTGCTAAACAATGTCATTAGAGCCGTGACAGGCATCCTGGCAGCCGGCCGGCCCGCCAGACTGCAATCATATGAGGCTACAGGCTCTCAGACCTTCCTGTCGACTGAGGGAGCGAGGGGGGAAAAGAAGGGGTGGCTGAGAAAGAGAACAGAAACTATAAAAAGAAACATCCCAAAGAATGCCGGTGTAAATGAACCAGAATTAAAAATTTCCACTTGCTTGAGGTCATCTTGTCTGCTTGCGCATGATTGAGAGCATTTGTATTTAATGTATCAACATCATTATCCACTCTTCACTGCAATGCCAGTCCAATTAATTAAGCAAATAAGTGGAGAGCTTAAGCACACCATCCTGGTTGGTGTCAATACAATACAACAGGCATGATTGCTTATAGTGTCAGGAGTCAAAGCAAATAGAGATATGACTCTGTAGGCCAACTGTATTATGATGTATGTCGAACTGACTTATTATGGATGATACTTACGGACAATGCACTGATTTCCTCCAGTCAGAGTCTTCCAGCCAGGGCAGCAGTAAGCGTTGTTCCTTGAGCCGCACACATTGGGTCTGTGTAGACATGACATTAGAAACTCATGGCTCACTGTCAATCATGCAACCATGTTTGGGAAAGTGGGTGTTCAAAATGAAAATGAATGAAAAATGACTGTCTTGATGCAAATGAGTCAAAATGGAGTGCACTACTTGGGTGCAACCAGCAGAGGAGCTGTCAGTTCAGTCTCAACTAGTTTGTGATGTAAAGAAGAGGATGATGTTTGCTATGGGAAGTTGAACTATACCCACAAGGACCTACACTGCGACACAACTCCTTCCAGCGTCAGTTTTCTGTGTAGTTAAACACTGGCATGGAAACAGGAGTTCCGAACATTCGGAGAGAGAGCCACCCATCCCATTAATAGTAATATTGAAAAGATAATATTTAATCGTACATTTTCCGAATAGATCCCCCACTATTCGCAGGGGTTACATTCTGAGCCCTCCGCCCAAATAACGGGGGTAACACGCACAAGTACAAGTCTTATTTATGTCCTAAATTGATTCGTTTTTGTTATTATGTTTCATATATTGGGTAATATGAGTGTAAAGGTGACTACAGGGGTGTTATTTCATGTCTAGAGGGATTGAATAATGTCAGAAACCATATTTAGAAGGTCGTTAACAAGTTTTCTATGCTCTAACTACAAAAGTATTTCTTTTATAAAGAAGGAATCCTACTTCACGGAAATTAAGTTATCACGGGCAGGTCTGGAACCAATTAATCACAATAAACGAGGGATTACTCTTTTGTTTTGTATGTATATTCATGTGTAAGCTTTTATTTCAATACCCGCATAGTCCACATGGTGCAATTGTATCTTGTGTTCCACATGTGTTATTTTTAAGGTAGACGTTTGGGTTGGGAGTGCCACAGTGTGCTGCCTTTTACTGCAGTTACATGCTATGCTCACATTATGTAATTCATTACTACATATTGATAAAAAAAAAAAAAAATCACCAAGCTAGGGTAAATGACATGGGTGTTGTACCAAATGACGGCCTAATTATGGAGATTAAAAGCACTAAAGGGTGGATTTTCACACAAATAAAAAAAATTATGTTTTGATAAAAAATCCATGAATTTCACAAATGCTGAATTGCAAATATACGGGGACCCACAACATATACTCAGAGCCACGGTCTAGCCGTTAGCGTGGCTGTCTGGCTACTGCGCTTCCATCTCCTGTGGAGCTGCCTCCATCACCATCATCATACGCAGCTAGCGGAGGTCCGCGGCTCCACTGTGCTGCAGGGCTGGATCGTCCCAGCTAGCAGTCTGAAATGATTTAGGTATTCCTCCAATGCGTCTACATAATCCACATTCCACACTGCAAGTTTTGAGGCCATATTGTAACAAAATGTATTTTATAATCACTTTATCATCACGTATTTATTAGAGCTGTCAAATGATTAACACTTTTAATCAGATTAATCACAGTTTAAAAATTAATTAATCATGATTAATCACCATTAGCAACTATGTCCGCAATACGCCCATTTTTACTGTATTTGATTAACAGAAAGATAAATGACAGGACAGGATTATATATACATGTGTACGTATGTATTAACAGCTCCAACTGAACACAATATGTCTTTAATAGTAGCAGAACATATGAATCACACTTTAAATCGTGTTATTATGAGCAAGGAGGGGTTGCGTTCAAACACATCATGTAATTTAAGCTAACTTTACTTGTTTTCAGTGTATTTTCCAGCATACGTACTGTAAATGTACCAAATTGTACATCTGAATTAAGAGTTACAAAGTGAGTGATAAGAATATGCACTAATGTTTTTCTTTATATTCCTATTTATTTACACACACACACACACACGTATTTTAAAGCCGGTTTTATGATGTTCGGAGTATCCCTGAATGCATCTTGCGTTCTTGTAATGAGAATGAGGAAGTGTCGCTCCCAGGCTGAATGGACTGGAGACGTGTGTGTGTTGGAGATACATACAGTATATGGTGTTGGAATTGTACTGCTGTTGATGTGTTCAGGTCAGAATAAAGTTATAAAAGAGCGTCAGACTCTGTGTGACTGTGTGGGGACGTTCCACTGTGCTTCCGTCCGCCGTCATAACAGAGGCGTGCTTGCTCTGGTGCTCATGCGTTAATTACAAAAAAAAATGTAACGTAATTAATGAAATACGTTAGTTACTGCCATAACGCGTTATTTTTGACAGCCCTAGTATTTATACATTTTCATACATTTTTGGGTGTTTTCTGCAAAACAATGGCTTATTGTCAGAGATGATTATTTGGGTTTTATTTATCAGTTTATTATTTTGGGGGTTTCCCATAAATTAAAAAAATAAGCTTTTTTCATTCCCAGGTGCAAATAGGAGGGGATCCACTATAATAATAAGAATGCAATGAAAGTGTTGTACTTTACTTTCCAAGTATTTCAAAGAAGTCTGTTCAATTTAAAGTCAGTTTTATATGCATAGTGAGATTATTCAACTATCCATAGACCCTTTCCTTTTTGTCTGCTAACGGAAGCTCTGATACTTTACTAAATCGGAATGGTATTTTTTTCCCCAAGAAACAACTCCAATGAAAATGTAGCTAGCCACCACGTCTGTTAAAATTAGGTCAGTTGTTGAAAACAGGCAACATGCTTGTGATGATGGGATTTGTGACAATATAAAGCAGCTGCTGTAACAAAATATAGTAAGAACCACTAAAGCGGAATTCCCCTAACCAGATTTTTGGAGAAAAATACACCACCGAAGCTGCACAAATCTTACAAGAACCGAGCTCAGGAACAATCTAAAAATTGTGGTGCAGTGGTGCCCTGTCCTAAGGAACTAACATACGCCCCATTCATGCTCAATTAGGTTTCCAAAATAATAGAAACAACTTCATATGATATGGTGCACTTCTACTACACAATGAGCATAACCACAATAACAAGCATATGGTTAAACGAAAACCTCTTTGTCAGTGTAAATGAAAACCTCTGTAAAAGCAGCTCTTATCGCATTAGAGTCAAGTGTTCTGTGGCCGGTGTTGTATCATGAGACAAA
Source organism: Dunckerocampus dactyliophorus (assembly GCF_027744805.1). Lineage (NCBI taxonomy): Eukaryota > Metazoa > Chordata > Actinopteri > Syngnathiformes > Syngnathidae > Dunckerocampus > Dunckerocampus dactyliophorus. The sequence continues at coordinate 16,032,623 of NC_072821.1, read as the reverse complement.
CTGGCAATAAAACCTTTTCAAAGCTGCATATGAGTTATAAAAAAAATCCTACCCACCTATGTAAACATTTCCTATTGATGTCACTGCCTGAGCCATCCTGCCCCCTACAGGCGTGCCTGAGGCTTACATATGTGAGAATTGAATCTGTGTTGACCTGAAGGTCACTGGATGTAACTCCAACCAGATCCATGAGGTAATCATGAGGATGTCAGAAACATTCTTCTGGTGGTAAGTCAGCGTGACACAGCACGAAGCCTCTTCCTGAGCCCAGATGTTCACATAAATGAACTTAAAGCATGTCAAATAAAAATGTCTACTGTGTGACCTTCATCAGCTGTTTGCTGTCATCACCGCACACAGATGTTGTCTTTTTTTTTAGTGTGCCTTCCTTGCTTTTATTCTCTCTCAAGCGCACGCATGCACACACAAAAAACATACTAACACTCCAGCAGAGACCCACTGTGTGCAGCTGCAGATGTGATTTATCCATTTTTTTTTTCTTTTTTGGCTAGAAAGAGGATTAGGTTGTTTCTCTCTCTCCTTCTCCCTCTCTCCTTCTCTGCCACAGCCACACACGACCAATGGCCTCCTTTGTTTGGATGTAATTTATTATTGCAGGCAGCAGGAATGCGATCTCCTTGCCAGTATTTAATTGCTAAGCTTTGCTCCAAACTTCCCCATCACAGACAATCTTACTCATCTCGGGCAGCCTTGCATTGTTGATATTATTAAAACATGCACACACATATTCCCTGACCTTCAGGGCTCATAAAGCACCACAAAGTGTTCACCAAGAGACACCTGCATGTGACAGCGATGCAGAAAGATGCTCTTTTCAGAGAAGGCATGTGATTGTGTATAGAAGAAGAAGAGACAGGGGAAGTAAAATCAAAGCTCCGCATATGGGTCTAATGGCTAAGGGATTATCATAGTCACATTACCCTCTGAGAACGTCTGTCACTCCCCTCCTTTTGGCTCTGCTGGTTCTTGAGTCAGTGGGTTTCACCTCTCCGGTGTCCACAACCTCTCCAGTGTCTCCGAGCAGGACGCAGAGGGACATCTGAGGCACCAGAACCAGAACCAGTAGCAGAAGCCGTCCTGCTCCACACTTAATGTCCTGCATGTCCAGTCTTCAAGTGTGCAATGTCCTTAAATAGATGTCCAGCGCTCTGCTGTAGAACTTGCACAGTCAGGAGTCAAAGCTGCAGAAAACACAAGGGAGAAGTGGAAAAAAGAAGCAAAAGATCGTTTAAGGGCAAAACAATTCCGCTGCACACTGAAGACATTTGGTGTGACTTGATTTGTCCTACTTTAAAGCTGTCTTAAAATATGTGTTTGTGTTTTTTTTTAAAAAAGAGGCACAATTACCTTGTCTCCTGAGGAGGAGATTCGCCTCACACCCAGCAGAGGAGATTTTCACGCTCACTTGCAAGTATACAACTTTAGAGAGACCAGTGAAAGCATCGATGAGCGTCTATGAATAGACGCGCACGGTCACGCGTGGAGTGGGCCGGTGCGTGTCCAGCTGCGTGTGGATCCAGGACAGATCATTTAGAGGAGCTGATGCATTCCACAGGAGGAGGACAGGGAGAAAAACTCACCGAGGTTCTCCCTCACTGCTCAGCTCTTTCCTCATCCCTTGCTTTGCTCAACTTTCCAAAAAAAAAAAAAAACCCCTCCCCACTAGACACACCACTCCATCCACACCCACCTCTCCTGCTCTCGCGATGCAGCAAATGTCAGCGCAAAAATGCACAAAGATTAAAGATTAAAGTCTTTACTATCTTTGCTATTTACGTTCACAAAGCGCACGGTGAAACCCGGAAGTGCTGATAAAGCACTTTTAGAAAGTAAAAGTTAACAGACGTCGTTTGAAAAAGTGCACCTGCTCTGCAAATAGTGAAATAAATCACTTTAAAAGTTGAAAAATTTGCAATAATGATGAATAATTGTGCTTATAATTGCAATATCTTCCACTCAGCCACAATATTAGGTACACTTGTACTAGCCAATATGAGTTGCACCCCAGACAATTCTCAGTTGTGATTGACGCTATCAGAGAGGTATCAAATAAATAAACAAGTTGTGTTATTTGTTGGGTCATTTTGATTATATTTATATTAGATTTTATATGGAAAGACCGTAAAAAAATGTTTTCGCATAGTATCTTACAAAAGTGAGTACCTCACCTTTGCCAGCTATATCGACAATAATGGATGTTTGTTGAGTCATTTTCAGTGGCTAGTAAATCTACAGTATACAAGTTGTACCCAGACTACTCCAAAGTATGGAATATTCAAGTTTAATTTCTGTGGCATTGTCCTTTGAAAGAATACTGTAATAGAAATGGTTGATGACATGAGAGGAGTGCACTCACTTTTGTGGGACACACTAATCATTTGGTATTAATGTGTTCCTTTCTCATGACCTTCAATGTCTCAAATAACAAATGGTGCTCAGGCATCAAAAACCCAAATAGGTCATTGTAAATGTGAATATAGTTGTGCTGTTCGCCCAGTATTGAATTATATCCTGTTAATATTTACAATGTGTGTACAGTATGTTTTGAGGAATTTGGTCCGAGTAAGTGATAGTTTTCACACACACTCCTTCACGTCTGCGGCCCCACCCAGCAAATAAAGCGTCCGCCTGGCTGTGCTCAAGCATGTTATCATTCTAAAAGTGAGTGAGACCCGTTGACACGGCCTTCTGCTTGCCATGGTCGTGTTGTATCTTTTTTCCTCAGCTCAGCTTATGCACTGATTCAAGGATTGTGTTGGGTTTGCACATTAAGTTGTGACAAGGACGTTAGTTACATACAGTCACCATTGAAGGATTGTAGTCATTGGTGTTTTAGCATGAGAAAAACCTGGTGGGGCACCAAAGTGTTGCCAGACATGCAGTAATTATTGTATTTGTACAATAATTACCATATTTGTACAATAATGTCACCCTATGATCAATAATTCCATAATAACGATATATAATACAATAATTTCACCCGTTCAATACATGACAATTAACAAACACAAACAGGATACTTCCTGCACTGCCTGTTGTGCATTGTGTCACGTGCTTCTTTACAACTAATCGACAGGGGTGGACTCACCATTAGGCAAACACAGGCAATTGCTTGGGGCCCCCAAACGTCTCATACGTCTCTTTTCTTCAATTTAAAGTACATATTACTGTTTTAGTCTTAATTCACATGCTTAAAACTACATCAAAATGCATAATCTATCACGAGCGCTTCGACGGCTCCACCTCTGTTATCATGCAATGGACTATTCCATGTTACTGCCCATGTGCAGATTGATTCCACAAGACTGAAGCGAAACAAACATGTTGGCGCGGTTTGGAGAAAACTGATGCGGAGTTACCCCTGTGAAGGGGAGAAGAGGAGAATGTGAGAGGAACTTTTTTTTTTTTAATCAAATCTACCAAAGGCAGACAGCCAGTCGCTCTTGACAGCAGCACAGGTGAGAAGAATGTAGTAGTTTTAGGGATGACGCTGAAAGTGACGCTTTTTGTCACAAAGATGTGAGTATTAAAGCGCTAAACTGTATTAAATGTTGCTTTATGTTCTTATCACTTACAGTAAAAGCATTGGGATGATTCGCTTTGGATTTTTTTGATGATTTTAAGTACTGTACTTTATCTTGCTCAGGAAATTGGAACATTTTCTCATATTCATACTTGTTAGAAGATGATAAACATTCATATTTAAAATCGTTATTGGGGGGGAGGAGTAAATAAACATGGCAATGTAACTAGCACCTTAAACTGACAGATAACAGATTTCATAAGAAGGGAAATAGTTACCTCAATTACATAATCAGCTTTTGTAAAAATGGAAATCAAAATAAATGTAAAAAAAACTGTGGAGGGCCCCAATGGCTGTGTTTGCCTCGGGCCACCAAATTACTTAATATGCCCCTGCCAATCGATGCACGACTAGGAAGTGTTAAACTGTCCATGCTGTGTTTTGAGCATCTGCATGTAAGCCATAGTGTCCTGTGCCTATTTCAAATAAAAAGGCTATCGTCTATAAAAAAGGCTAATACTGTATGGCTTATTTTCTGTGATTATGTCTATGTAAAGGTGACTAGTGGAGTATAACAATGTTATTTAGTTATTATTATTTAGTTATTATTTACTTATTTGGAAGGTTGTTAACAGGTTTTCTATGCTCTAACTATGCAAATATTCCATCCACCCATATTCTATTTTTGCTGGGTTTTTTTTGTTTAATTAGATTTCTACCATGTGCCATGGCCCAATAAAAAAAAAAAGGAGCCGCAGGCAGTTTTCTACTAAAAACTGTGCATTGTTTTGCAACTGCTATGTATCCATGCATTTACTATTTATGAAAGTATGAAAATGTGTTGCTTCTGTTCCTCAAAGCATGCGACTGCCAGTGTCACATCTACTAATACTCCTACTCCAACAACAACGGTGCAAAACGTCAGCTCAGCTAATTAGCTCCAACCATGTCACGCACGTACCGCGGTCCCTACCTGCCTGCGTCCGGAGTCGGCACACCTTCTCCTGGCTTGAGCCATTGCTCAGTGGAAGGGGAGTAATCTTGTCCACTGATTCAGCCTCAAAGCAACATCTCCACACATATAGGGTCCTTTTTACACTTGTTTTACCACTATAGAGGGTGTGCTTTTTGTGTCAATGAATAAAAGAGACGGACAGAAACAGACACGAATGTAGCTTAGCTAGCTTGTCTAATGAGCTGTCAGCCTCTGCACACATTGCTACAAATCGTAAACTGCAATGGCCATGCTTGTAGTTAAGAAAGACATAGTCCTGATATAATTTCAACCGCTTTATTAACAAGCGGCAAACACAACAAGTTGTAAACACACTCATAGAGCCTGAGTCGCACGAGCATGCTTTGCTAAACCACAGTTCCACTCACGCTAGCTGACGAGTAAGAGATGACTTTCCCGGTTAGTTTGCCGACAGGTGGCCACTTGAGGGATAGGTGTAGTGACATGCCGAACGCATCCACATCTGGTCGGCCTATTTTTTGGCAGTCACATGTTAGGCATGTGTAATCCACGCCATCCGTCGATCTATTTTAAGGCAGAAAGCAATATACGCCCCCTCATCCCCACTCTGAAAAACGTTACTAAGATAGATAGAAATTTGAGTTCCATAAATTCCATAAATTGTTCTTATATTATTATTATAAACTATTCCATGAATTATTCTTTAAAGGAGGAAGTGATGTGGTAATCGGCACAGATTGCGTTCCGGGTACGTATTGCGTAGTGACAAGGCATGTGTAATCTACACCATCTGTTGGTTTATTTTGTGGCCCATTTTTAACTGGGCCATAGATTGGACACCCTTGAGCTATGGTCCACAGTAGAACAGGGCTATTTAACTGGTGGCCTTGACTGGCAGATGTTTTTGCTTGTTTGTCTTTGTAGGTCCTTAAAAACAGCAGAACAGTCCTGTCACTTTTGGAACAATCTTTGACTAGCACCAACTTACAATAGTTGGTTTTGTTTTAATGTATGACTTTATTTATGCTATATATACAATGCCCTCTAACAGTATTGGAACAGTGAGGCCAATTCCTTTATTTTTACTCTACGCACGGTGGTCTATTGGTTAGCATGGTGGCCACACAGTCACAGTCAGGAGATCGGGAAGACCTGGGTTTGAATCTCCGTTGGGCATTTCTGTGTGGAGTTTGCATGTTCTCCCCGTGCGTGGGTTTTCTCCGGGTACACCGGTTTCCCCCCACATTCCAAAAACATGCATGTTAGGTTAATTGGAGACTCTAAATTGTCCATAGGTATGAATGTGAGATTGACATCAAAAGATGAATATGAGACCAGAGAGCAACATTTCAGCTTTTACTTCCCGGTATTTGCATCTGGTACGGACGCACAACTTTGTTTGAACCCACTCATTTTTCATGTGAGCAAAAATATCGGAACATGCGACTGACAGGTGTGTCCTATTGCATTACTTTTTCAATCAGTACATAGAACTGAATATCTCAGGTCAATTTCAGATTAGGCAGGATAGGTTTTGCCTGTGTAGACTACACTTAGAGGTAAAAACAACATGAAAACCAGAGAACTGTTTATGGGGAAAAAACAACTGTGAATCTGAGAGACAGCAAAAGTCAAAATCAAAAATTAATCAGTTCATAGAACTTTTGCCCCTGATTTTTTTAAGTTCATCTCTTTCATCAACTTTTTGTCCAGCCTGACCTTTCTATTCTTCTTGCTAATGAGTGGTTTGCATCTTCTGGTGTAGCCATTGTATTTTTGCTCATGAAGTCTTCTATGAAGAGTAAATAATGATACCTTCACTCCTGCCCTCTGCAGGTCGTTAAGGTTGTTGATGTCACTAATAGTTGTTTTAGGGTATTTCTTAACCATCCATCCATCTTCTACCACTTATCCAAGGTCAGGTTGCGGGGGCAGCAGCTTAAGCCAGGAAACCCAGACTTCCCTCTTCCCAGCCACTTTGTCCAGCTGATCCTGAAGTGTTCCCAGGCCAGTTGAGAGACATAACTTTTCTACCGGTCGGATGTGCCCTGAACACCTCCCCAGGGAGGTGTCTGGGAGGCATCCTATCATCTGATTGATTTTCCATCTTCTATCAAATTCACAACTGCTTGTTTGTCACCCATGGACAGCTCCCTGTTTGTCATGTTGTTTTCACCTCTAAATGCAGTCTAAATAGGCAATACCTATCCAACCCAATCTGAAACTGGCTTGAGATATTCAATACTATTCATTGATTGGATAAGTAATTGAATAGGACTCACCGGGCAACAAAACACACCTATGTTCCAATACTTTTGCTAACATAAACAATGAGTGGGTTCACACAACATTGTCCTTCTGATCCAGATGTTAATACCTGGAAATTAAAGCTAAAATGTTGTTCTCTGGTCTCATATTAACCTTTTTATGCCAAACCCCAATGTTTTCAGTCTAAAGCATAAATAAAGGAATTGGCCTCACTGTTCCACTACTTCTGGAGGCCGCTGTATATTAGCCATTTTGTGAGGTATAGCATTGATATTATGTACAAAGTAAGAATAATAATGAATTAAGGTTCTTCTCAGATCAACATCCATCCTGTGGTTGTACAGGAGCAAAGTGTAATGGGCTTCTACTTATTTACACAATAAATACATGAAAATCTGATGAGATTTGACATAGATGCAGTTATGTCTAAATGATTCTTCAAATGTGACATGGATGTAATATATTGTATTTCTTCCATTAGAAACAACAGGGAAATGTTATGAGAATATCAAATGTTGGCGGATTCACTGTATATTTTAAATATATATATATCTTTTTTAAATTCTTAAATAATATACTGTAATGTTTTCTTAGCTAAATACAGCATATACAGTGAGGGAGATGTGTATGCGTATTTTATATGTGGAGACAGGTTTATGCAGACTCACACTCATTGAAACTGTCAGAGACTGTTGTTGTGTTATTGATTCATGGGCGTCATCACAAGAAGCTGTGGTGCGTAAGCAAAGAAGATGCCAAGCAGGCCAAGCGTGGTCTCTGCTCTTCCTCACCGAAGAGGAGGGGATCATCTGCAGGAAGTAAGCCCCATCTTCACTCTTCCAACCGCCCCACCCCCCTTTGCCCTCACTCCTCTTAGTAACTGAGCGTGGGTGTCATTTTGGGGAAGTTTTTACTCCCTAAAATGGCTGAGCTCAGAATCCTAAAATAGCAAGAATGTCACATAGCTTTGCTGAATATTTTTATTTGAGTGCTAAAACTAAACGACTCCTCATGCCAGGTTACTGCGGTACTGTTTGCTTGTAATAACCCAACACATTCCAAACATCCTTTTTCATCAACAAAACCCTTCTGATTGCATCGCAGTCATTCCTGCATTAATGTCTTCTCTCGCCTTTGTGGTTCTTATTTCCCAAGGCTGATCTTAATAGCTGAGATGGAGATAGCCTCTCACTGAGCTATGGGCTGTAACCTAGTGAGACTTTCTCACACTGTGTGTTGTCTTTGGCTCCAGCCGCTGTGGTTCATTTCCTTTTGTCTTGTGCAGCACAACTCTTGCCAATATTCATGTGCAATGCTTCAAGAAATTGATCTGCAGCAGCCTTCGTCGTGTTTGGGCTGGACTGCGTTTCTTATGACATATACCATCTCACACACACAATGCATACAACATGCAATCAAACACAATCGCAAATTAAGTTGTGGAATCTCCCTTCTTACTGCCATCAGGGGCGAACTTACCATTAGGCAAACACAGGAAACTGCCTGGGGCCCCAAGATTTCCAAATGTCCCCTAAAAACTGATTATTGCTTTTTTTTCTTCGATTTAAACTACATATTACTGTTTTTGTCTGAATTCAAATGCTTAAAACTACATCAAAATGCGTAATCTATCATGATCGTTTCGACTGCTCCCCCCTCCCTTCTCATGCAATGGGCTACTCCATGCGCACGTGTAGATTGATTGCGGAAAACAGGAGCAAGACAAACGTGTTGGCGTGGTTTGGAGAAAATTGATGTCGAGTTACCTCATTGGAGCAGAGAAGAGAAGATGGCGAGAGGAAAACAAAGAGATTTGATCAAAACTACTCAAGGTAGACAGCCAGGAGAATGCAGTGGTTTTAGAGATGAAGTTGAGAGTGATGCTTTTCAAAGATGTGAGTATTAAAGCGGTAAACTATATTAAATGTTGCTTAATGTCCTTATGAATTACAGTAAAAGCGCTGGGCTGATTCATTTGTTAGGTAATAATAATCCCTAGAGGATTTTATAGGAAATAGGAGGATTTTCGCAAATTCACACTTGTTAGTAGATGATAAACAACATTTAAAATCGTTTTTTGGGGGGAGTAAATAAATATTGCATTGTCAAAGAAACTTAGGCTACAGATACAGTACTGTAACAGATTTCAAAAGCAGGGAAAAATGGCCTAAATTACTTAATAACCTTTTGTAAAAAAAAAAAAAAAAAAAAAAACATAATTAAAAGAAATTTTAAAAACTTTTGTGAGTGTAGTACAAGGATGTGGAGGGCCCCAATGACTGGGTTTGCCTTAGGCCCCCAAATGACTAAATACGTCCCTGACTGCCATACACTTGATTTAATGTGTTTTGTTTTTTTTTAATATGAGCTTGTTTCCTTAGAAGGCTGCTTCCGAGAAGTTATGAGTGTCGGCAGAGAAACCAGCGGTGACCTTCCACCTACCATTCATGATGAAGATGCTCCATCTTTGCCGAGGAGGATGTTTTGCAGTCACCACTGATGTCACTCCTGATTGGGAAACACATGGATGCCACTGCATCCGACCTGCAATGTAATCCAAATTGTCAGTGTACTCATAGGAGCAATAAACACTCAGGAGGAAGAAGAGAAACAAATACTGTACAAAGAAAAGGGCCCTCAAAACAATAGAATATACATAACATGTTGGTTTATAAAGTGAATTAAAGTGATGTTGCAGCCTGCCTGGGAAAAATGACCCACATCTAATGTGTTTAATCTTTTTATAAACATTCAGTTTAACCCCAACCCTTATAAACATCAGTGGTGTAATGAGCTGCACTATTTCAGGGAAAAGACATTCACTTCCTGTTTGTTAATAATGATGGGACCGGATGATTAAAAACATATTGCTGCGCTGTTTTGCAATGTTAACATTACACTATGTATCAACTGATGGCAAAAACAGAAATGACTTTAACTGTCTGGTGACCTTACAATGCCTTGTAAGTTCATAAGAAACAACAAACACTCGCTGGCTCTTAAGCACCCCTGCACAATCTGAGATGCAATGCAAGAGCTGTCATCAAAAATTAGGCCTTTTCAAAGATAATAAGGCTGATTTTCGAGTACTAATTAATGCACTGCATCATACTGATCTGTGTATCTAATATTTGGTTACCTTATTTAGCAGCAACAAAGCATTAGGAACACTTGAAATTATCACACAGTGCACTTCTACAATCTTGCAAATGAAAAAAACACATTGTTAAATCAATTCAGAACATTATTGTCTTTGTATACACACAATTGTACTGTGTTGATTTCATACTATTGCGTGGCCAGTGCAGGGCCAGCCCTCCCTACACGCAGAACACATGGTGTGAGTCGGGCCCCACAATCCACGGGAGTCCCCCTTTGTGGGGGCATTCTCGGCAAATGCGCAGAAGGTGTGCATTGCTGCTGTGAGGAATAGAGCACCAAGTCAGCCCAAGACAGGAGAGAAATGTAATCACAAATATTGACAGAACGCAGCAGAACGTCACTGTCAGACCCTGGTGGTGTAAAGGTACTGCGGCTGCATTTTAAGGCGAAGGGTGTGGGTTTGGTCGCACCCACGGTTATTTATTTATTTATTTATTTGTTCCGTTAATATGTTATTTAGCACTAAAAAAACATTTGTTGACCAATTTGTTTTCCATGCATTGGTATTTCTCCAAAACATGCATCAAACTAAATTCAGTTTGGTCTTAGAGCTGTGGTGACCACAAATAAAATTCTGCTTCGGGCCCCAATTTGGCCAGGGCGGCCTTGGGCCAGTCGGTATACAGTTGCTTATTAATTTGAGAGACACTGTGAGGTTATAAGACCGTTAAAATGATTTGTCTGGTACTTCGGTTTTGTTTATGCAACCATTTGGTTATTTGCTGTTATAGAGGGATGTGAACACAATAAAACAGTTACAGCACAATTTAACATGCAGTAAAATACGTTTATCATCCTTTCCCATCATTACTTGTAAACAGAAAGTGAAGGTCTATGGCCCAAAATATTTAGGCCACTTATCACAATTGAGAATTATTATCTTTTAAAGGCAAACTGTTTGATACGGTGCAGGATCTTCTCAGATCGTACAGCCTAATTTTGTGAGTTTACTATTATTAAATCAAATTTTGACACATCCAAACTGTTTTAAGAATAATAACGTATCCTGTATTTAAACTTCCAGCTCATTGAGTGGTTGATTTACACTATATACATTCAACTTCCTGTAAGTATGTCACCTGTCAGACACAGTGGATGGTCTTTTCTGGCTTCCATCCTGGCAGATCCTGCCGCCCACGTATCTTCCCTCCACGTGTGATTTATACACAGTCCCCTCCGACACAAATCTGACCATCTTAGGCATGGAAAACATTCCCTGTTGAGTTTTGCCGCCAGGGGTTTGCTGCCACCATCTGTGAGAGACACTCAGCACAGATGTAAATCCGTAAACACACTGCATGGAAATAGACACATAGAGATCATAATATACCACACACCACTTGTGGATTCATGTGATTTTTTTTTCTGCTGTGACACTGATTAAAACAGGATTATACATTCAGCTTGTTAAAAAAAATAATAATTCAAAAAGCCAGAGCCTGAATAAAGGAAAAAATGAAACATGGGCGTGGACAGTGTTCAAAAATCTATTTGACAAATACAGTATGTACAGCATGTCACAAAATCCATCTTCATTCACGCATACAGTAATGTATCTAAGGTGATGTGGATGTAAAGCAGAAAAGCACGATGACTAACAGGAGGCTCTCTTGATGGAAGAATGTTGAGGAACCACAAAAGAGGTCAAATGAAGCAATGATAACAGCTTGTTCAAACAAGAGTGATACCATATATACTGGCCGATCAGATCAGCATGCAAACACAAAGGGAGATGCAAGAAAAAAAATAGCATATTTTCTGCAAAAAAAGGGACAGCTGTGTTAGAAAAAATCTCCCACTCAACAAAAGTCTGATAATAACTAAAAAGAAAATACCCAGTCTACGCCCTATTGACACTTATTGTATATGGCACTTGGTACAGCGCAGTTAGCAACCTTCATATTCTGAGCAGTGAATTAATTGTAACTGCACTGCAGCAGGAGAAAATTACCTTATGATGTATGATGATTAAGAACTATGTGTCATCATTTATGATAATCCCAAAAACCCCTTTGTCTTAGCTGAATTGGAGACTTTAAATTGTCCATAGGTGTGAATGTGCTCTGTAGGGGTGTCACGTGACACCCAACTCACGAGAGATGATGCACGAGATACGGTCCGTGAGGAGATGAGATCTTATCATTCATTTTAAGTGCAAAGAAAAAAATATGACTGGACAAACAAACGTTTGTTTTTTATCTCACCAAGTCACAAAACAATGCAGGTGTGTTTTGAAATGTTATTGTCCTACAAATTGATGATAAGCGATATTATTGTTTACACTTTCGGAGACCAACTAAACCGCTGTTATGATGATATGTAATAATACTACTAATACCAATACTGATTGTCCGTGTGTAGTTTTTTTTCCCAGATGGGAAAACTGGGTCGGGGGGATATTTTTAGGTGGGCAAGTTTGTTTTGTTTACAAATTCTGCATACTGGCTCCTTCGTGTTGAAGGACTCACCTTGCTCATTATTAATATTTATACGGAGGCTGTAGCATTGGGCTTTGCAATCATCTTTTTTCCTCTTACTTTTCTGCTCCAGGTACATTACCTTGCATTGCTCCTCACAAGGTTGCCTTGCTGCACCGTGTGTGTGTATGCTAGCGGGCCCGCCTCCCCCCACAGAGACAAAGCAACTGTATGACTGACAAGAGGTCTCACTCCGTCCCACAACGTCTCAAGCCGTTCTATGAGGCGTCTAGATGAACCCTCTTCCTGCCTGTTTGGAGATGAGAGACAAGGAAAAATTATGTGTCTGTTTAATTAATGTATTTATTAACGCGCAACAATTTTTTTTTCTGAACAATAACTCTCGTCACGTTTTGATCTTGCCACAAGATCTTGTGACACCCCTAGTGCTCTGTGACTGACTGGCAACCAGTCCAGACATCACATCAAATATATGAAGAGGTTCTTATGCTAATGAATGAAACAGTGTGTCCAAACCTTTGACTAATACTGTACCTTTACACAGACACTCCATCCATTCATTTTCTATACCGGCTGACCTGATTAGGGTCACAGGTAAGATGGAATCTATTCCAGTTGATTTTGGGTGAAAGGCGGGGTACACCCTGGATTGATCACCAGTCAGTCAGAGGGCACATAGAGAAAAACAACCATTCACACTCATTCGCTTTTATGGACAATTTAGACTCTCCAATTAACCTTACATTAATGGTTTTGGAACGTGGGGGGAAACCAGAGTACCCAGAGAAAACCCACACAAGCACAGGGAAAACATGCTTAAAGATTCAAACCCAGAACCTCCTGGCTGTGAGGCAGACATGCTAACCACATGCACCACCGTGCTGCCACAGTGCATTACTTATTGTAGAAAAATCCTCCTAAATTATGGTATGAACAGGAACAGTCTGCATGATAATTCACTGCATTATCTTCTTGCTTCATCTAGTATTTATACTTCTCTTGCTCACTTTCCACAAAGAGCAAAGACAAATTAACTCAGGCAGAGAAGCAGCCAAGAGAAAAGTTTGAAATCAAATCTCCTTCAGTCTGTCTGCTGTCTTGTGCTAGAGAGCTGGACTCCCCCACCCTTCATCACTGACGTGCACACACACACACAGACACACACACACACACTCTTTTAGCTGCACGGGGCAAGAAAATCAACTTTTTCAGGGTGCTTCTGAAGCCAAACGGCTGATAACGCACACACACTCACACGCACATGCACACACTCACTTGGAGCAGAAGCTAATGACTTCAACTAGCACTGACCTATTTTCCATTGGGGCAAATATATGTAATAAAGAGCGAGTGGAAAGATGGAGATTTGGAAGAGTCAAAGGAACTCAGGGGACACAGCGCACGTGAGTGTGTGTTTCCATTCTGGGGCCAACAGTCCATGCAGCCATCATGCTGAGGTGGAGCACAGAGGTAAAGATCACTCTCACACACTCATATGATCTGCAGTGACTGAGGCCAACAGTAACTTAGAATATAGTCTTTCAGCAGACGCTTGGCCCACAGCTTGGCTTCGCTGGTTCCTGACTTGTGGAATCAGGAAGGCAGGCACACACACACAAACACTCACACAAGCAATGTGTCTTCTTTGTTTTTGTACTTGCAAAACCTTGCATGGCTCCTCCTCCTCTTGTCTGTGCAGGAACATGAGCAGCTTTGTGCCATGAGAGTAAGTAGTGCAACATGTGCCAGTGGGCCACTGTTGTTTAGTTTCCGTCGAGATGTGAACTCTGTACGACTCTGATAACATTCAGACCAGGAACAATTTCACGCTCTTGCGCTCTGGGCCCTTTTATGACTTAAATCGTTCCATTAAGGCGCTCTATAGTCTGGGAATGCTGTGTCATATTTGCAACCGGTGCGTGTGTATATAAAGTACTGTAATTGTAAAAACCTCAAGTAATTCTATGAAGGAATCCGAAACACACACGGGGTGTAATAAATTAAAATCTGGTTTTGGGAGTGGGACAGTAAATGTGTAGTACTGTTGACATTTACAAGATGTACACTATGTATGTACACTTGTGGTCACAACACACCAGTACAGTCTACTTTAGTGTTTCAACTGTATGCACACACAATCATATGACTCTATCAACAAATGTAAACAAAAAAATGTAAGCACTATGTGGACCATCTTTCAGCTAATATTGTACTGCGCCGCTAGAGACTTCACTATGATGCAGAAGGTTCCATTCTCTCACTTTTCCTCTTTGTCATCACTGGTACCCTTCTTTGTGAGCTGAAGTGTCACAAGGTTTGCCGATGTCTCGCGTGACATTGCTGATGATGATGGTAATTAACTTACTGCCAGGATGCAAAACAGGTCTTTGGTTCAGTTTTTATTGGGTTGCCTGTCAGAGTAAAATGCCATAAGATATTTGAGTCACTGTCAAACACACATATCATTTAAACCAATCATTTCTGAAATAAAAACATGACTGTTGTGTTCTTTACCATTAGCTTATGGGCACTAAATGTTGACGTTGGATTTTTTTCCCGTAGTTGACGAATCGTCAAATGTCATTGCTACTGTTTAGCCATGTTTCTGTGAAAATCATGACGTTGCAGTCCAAAAATACCTTACTGTGGGTGACGTGGAGTAGCTTAGCTTAGCTCATATTCCTCCGTGCCTTCTTCACCTTTGTTTACGTTCTCGACGCTGCCTGCAAGCACTTCTGCCCGGCTGGGTGGTAGACTCCGGTACTCTGGAGATCACAGGGATGAGTCAAAGATCGGTGATAAAACCGTTGGCACTGTGAAATCCAATGTCCAAAGCTCTTGACGGGTATGTGATGTTAAACCAAAGCTGGTCTGTATCAACAGACCCGTTATTAGCAAAATAATAACTACAAAACTGCAAATCTGAAAGAAATGCTGGCCTTCTCTGTGTGTAGCGTCTTGCAGAACTACATATAGGTCTGCTGTTAAATACACATCATTTTCAGTTGTTTGTGAGACTGATTTTGTAAGCTATTTATAGCAAAAGCATAGCCATTCTATGTAAAAATTTATGCTCAGCAGCAGCCGTGGGCACCCCCATGTAGTCATAATGATACAATCTTCATCACATGACTTTTTCACATGATTCGACAGCGAGATTGACAGTCGAATCAGACTCCTCCGAACCGAATCGTCAAATAGTCAACTAGTCTAAAACACTCCTGCCCAGAGTTAATGACCAATGCCCAATAACAGAGAATATTAATTGAGCATAGTGAAATAAGTACAGTCAGTACAATCCTGACTTTTCGGTTTGTACTGGTACTTTGCCATGAGTGAGTGGTGACCTCCCAGTACGTGACCATGTGCATCTCACGCTAGCTCATTGTTGTTCCTGGTGAGTTGTTTCGGGTGAGGTCGTGGTGACTCAGAGAGAGAATCTACAGGGACGTAAATGAAACTGAGTAACCACTGGAAGAGAGGAAAACAAAAGTGAAATGCACATGTTTGAAGAGACAATTGTTTGTGGATGTGTGAGTCTTAGTTTGGCGAGGACACAATCAGATAAAGAGCACACACTATTAATGTGTTTAAAGGTAAAAACTGCATTCCTTTGGGAATTTTGCCCATCATCTACAATCCTTGTAAGACATGAACACGCATGCCATTCTCTTTTCTGGGCCTTCGAAAGATATAAAAACAGATAAAAAGAGACAGCTCATTACTGCACGTAATGGGACACACCTACGCTGCCTACAAAGACAACAATTAAAACACCTCCAAAAACCTCCAGCAAGGTTTTATATACATGCTGTGACCATGTAGTAACAGGTACATTCATGATAACGTGTAATACTTACAGTAGTTTGTCATACTTTGGTCCTTTTAAGCATTAGCCGAACTTCCTTCCTGCGCACGTTGATTTCACATAGCAACATAGAAATGAACGCCTAAACCTAGCATTAACTTTTCCAAACTTAAAAACAAAAACACAGCGGCTCCAACCTGTAGCATTAACTTTCGGTAGTGGTCTGACGCATTGTGAGTGCGGCGCTGACGCGCTGCGGACAAGTGTGTGGTGAAGCTAGCAGCTAGCCGGATAGTAGCTAGCCAGGGTGGTTGCAGTATTGTGGGAAGTTAGAAAGCATAGTGTGATTACATCACAACTCCATCACAAATAATCAACCTCATAGTTTTAGCTCCCAGTCATATTTTACTTAAAAAGGTGACAGAGCTGCTTTAAAGTGACAGGAAGTGTTGCAACGATGTCAGTTTATATCGCCTCAAACACACCAGTGAACTCACAGGGAGGGACGAAGAAGGTTTCATCATGTTTGGCTCAGGATGTTAGAGCAAGTTGGCGTGATGCGGCCTGATAGCGACATCTGGTGGCGAGAAACAAGTCAAACAGGACCATTTTTTAAAGCCATTTATGACAAGTGTCAAATAAAGGATTATTAAGTGGATACTTTTTGTTTGGTTGTTTTTTTTGGTTTGTTTTACAACTCATCTAAATTAATTGCAATTTAAAGATGCAATAGCCCTTCTCTTTTCAAATATGTATTTATTTTAACTGATGTATCACATTTAATTAAGTATTTACAGCCATATATTCTGTCTGGTATATTCCTGCTGTAGAAAAAAAAGATAAATATATTCATGCTTATTGGTATAAAAGAGTATACATCTATCCATCCATTTTCGATACCGCTTGTCATCATTAGGGTCATGGGTGAGCTGCAGCTTATCCCAGCTGAGGCGGGGTACACCCTCGACTGGTAGAAAAAGGAAGTGCAAGTATTCTATCAAATTATTTAGGGAACAGAGCCTTTTGGCTGAAACTGTAATGATACATTCTGGATTCAAATCACATTTACATTTATTTCAATGCA
This sequence comes from Dunckerocampus dactyliophorus, assembly GCF_027744805.1. Lineage (NCBI taxonomy): Eukaryota > Metazoa > Chordata > Actinopteri > Syngnathiformes > Syngnathidae > Dunckerocampus > Dunckerocampus dactyliophorus. The sequence goes on along the minus strand of NC_072821.1, from coordinate 16,015,343 downwards.
TTTCTTTGCCTGTAACAAATACTACACTCAACAAAAATATGAACATACCGCTTTGGCTTTTGCTCCCATTTTTCATGAGCTGAACTCAAAGATCTAAAACTCTTTCTATGTAAATGGCCGTCACGGCCTATTTCTCTTGAATATTGTTCACAATTCTGTCTAAATCTGTGTTAGTGAGCATTCATAACTCATCCACCTCAGAGGTGTGGCATGTCAAGATGCTGATTAGACAGCATGATTATTGCAAAGGTGTGCCTTAGGTTGGCTCCAATAAAAGGCCACTCCGAAATGTGCAGTTTAACATAATTATATTTATGTTGAATACATAAGGACAGAAAATTCATACTAGACAGAAAGAAAATACAAAAAGGCATGGTAAAACAACAAACAATTACAGCTTGTGCTTAGAAATTCCACCTCTTGTGGATGTGACAACTACAGAGAAAGGCACCTTGTACCCAAGTGGAAAGTGTTTGCTGTAGAAACCCAATTATTACAGTAATGTGCCAATTATATTCAGTATATGCAATGTACAATTTGCAACCAAATACGCTAAATATCTAAAGAAACTGTGATTTTAGTTCAATTTTAGCAAACGTAAAACAACATATATGTGTTAATACCAACTGCTTTGAAACAATATGTTTATGTGGTATCCATCCATTTTATACCGCTTCTCCTCTTTAGGGTCGCGGGGGCATTCTGGAGTCTATCCCAGCTGACTTCGGGCGACAGGCGAGGTACACCCTGGACTTGTCGCCAGCCAATCACAGGGCACATATAGACAAACAACCATTCACACTCACATTCATACCTATGGACAATTTAGAGTCTCCAATTAACCTAACCTAACCATGTTTTTGGATGTGGGAGTATCTGGAGAAAACCCACGCACGCACAGGGAGAACATGCAAACTCCACACAGAAATGCCCAAGGGAGAATCGAACCCAGGTCTTCCCGATCTCCAGTTGGCCAACATGCTAACCACTAGACCACCGCGCGGCTGTTTATGTGGTATGTCATGGCAAATCATTTTTTCATGCATGTGTTTTTGGAGGGTGTCACTATGAGAAGCCCACATTGGGTAAATATAAATGTTGAACTTTTTGTATGATTTCCCTCAAAATTTCCAGCTCAGACAAGCAGCATGTGGCTAAAAGTGGGAATGTTAATAAAAGAAGCCGTGTGACCGCCTGTGTGCTTATGTGTTAGTGTCTCCGCAGGATTGGCTGCTTGAGACAAAGCTCACTGTCCCCGGTCATGATGGGCATCTGGTTCTGCATGTGGAACCGGACCAGGTGATTCACGTTCAGGAAGACTCGGTCACAAGTCCGAACCTGCTCACACACAAAAACATAAACCCGATGATGAGTTTGCACACAGAAAGCTTCTCATGATTCAAGCTTGGGTGTTGTGTTGTGAAGCCAACCTGGCCGTGTGGGTCCACCAGCAGGAGGTGCTGCACGGTGGTTCCGTCCATCCCACTGAGGACATACTGACCACAAACTGAGCTGCTCTCCCGGACCAGGAAATCTCCATTACATGTTAGAAGTGACTCAGCCTGCTTTCTTCCTATCCTACGTAAAGAACCACCATGTTATATTATCACAATATTACACAAACTACCACAAAGCTCAAGATGTGTTCTTTTGCTGCCTGCAGTACGTACAGACACACTTGATTCATTTCAGCAGTACCTATAAAAGGCCACTCTCCCTCCATTCTAGGCGCTTCTTCTGCACATTGGTCGTATTTCCTCCGTTTGAGGAAATATACATTTTGCAAGTATTGCAAATTGCTCTTTTGTCATCCTTTCTTGTGAAGCGTAACCAAACTTTTGAGTGTTTCTGCCGCTTGCCGCCATGTTTCCTGCTGGCTGCACTCACAAGCTACGCAACATGCATGGCATTCAGGGAATAGTTTTCAAAATTGGCAAACAATTCAGAGGAATTGAAATACTGAGACCCGGTTCTCAACAAGGACCGGTTTTTGATCTTATCATAGGGTATTGCCAAATAATATATTAAAAGGTACACTAATGATGACTCACCTGCCATGAAACCAACCTTCCTCCTGGACCAGGTTCTGGAGGTGTGTCTCAGCGGAAAGAGCACACTTTTTCATCCCAGAGTCCATTGAGTCTGATGGAGATCACATCCAGAATGTCAGAGAATACAACCAAAAATAGTTGCACTTCTAAACGCAACACAGCAAGTTTGCCCTCTTGTGGAGAGAATATAACTTATGGACTAAGACAAAAAGACAAACACCTGTTGGTAGAACTTCTGCTGTGTGTGTGATGGAGCAGTTCTCATAGAGCAAGACAGCTGGAGAGGAACCACCCTGAAACAACAACGTGTGAGTCATTCAAATTCATCATATGTTAATGATGGTGAGTGTACGAGTTTCAGACAGTTGGGGTCACAGGTTACTCATCCAACTGTAAACTATCCCGCTCATCCAGTTATTTACACTGTTTAGAAATATCAGAATTTAAAATAAAATACTTAAAGTGTATTTATGACATCAACCTCATAGGAAGGAATTGTTCATTTGGTCTTAAAGTCAGTGAAATGCTAAATTGTTTTTTAAGTATTATTACCAAGCGTTTGCCAGCATCTTGTTCCTTCTCTCTCCTTGTGACCTGCAGATTGTCGAGTCCGCCAGGAGGTAGTGCCTTCCCTGGAATCACGTTGTCGTAGTGATGATGGCCTCTGACTGCGTCACTATCATCATCTGGGTCATCATATTGGTCATTTGCTTCAATAACAGTTTCCTCTGGGATCCATTTGTTGTGGATTCTCCCCGCTGGTCTGCACGCAAAATTATAATCTGGATTTCTCAGAACTCACAGTGACAAACGCAGAGCACAAGATATCAGTTATCACTGTTGTATAACAAATAAATCTTCATTCACTTTCTATACTGTTTACCCTGTTCAGGGTCTAGGGCAAGCTGGAGACTCTCCCAGCTGACTTCAGGTGAGAGGTGGGGTGCACTCTGGACTGCTCACACAGGGTACATGTTGACAATTTAGAGCAGCGGTGTCCAAAGTTTTCTACCGAGGGCCGCTGACTGAGATTCATGGAATAAGGGGCCACTTTGATATTTTTTTATTTTGTAAAAAGGCTAAAAATAAACTTTATATATATATATATATATATATATATATATATATATATATTTAAAGACATAGCTTTGTTTTATTGTTTGTTATTAGTATTAACAGTTCTGCTTCTTTTTACATTTTTTACATTTTACGCTGTATTTTTTCCATTTTTTATGTTTTTTTTGGTTTAATTTTATTTGTACAATGTGCCGTGGGCCAATAAAAAAGAAGCTGCGGGCCACACTCAAGGTAATATTAAAAGAATAACTTGTTTTTTTTTACTGTTGGGATGAATAAACAAATCGAAAAAAAGGATCAAACCCAAGACCCACATCATATCATCGTTTGTCCAATGGAGGGTCCGCTTCTTGACCTGGACTGACAGTTTTGGGCCAGACCCAACACACTGAACTGGATCTGGGTTGCTGACCTGGGATCAGCAGAGATGAGCGATGGCGTGTGACTGAGAAGCTGTCGGAACCGAGACTCAAAGGCCCGACCGATGCTGCTGATGACCTCTGCTGCTCGACCTTGAGGACACTCCAGGATGTGACAAGCTGACAAAGAGAGGACATGAAGTAAGTCTTGATGGAGCAACTTTATAAAGCTTATTTTAACATGAGCCATAACAGCAGTACCTCTTTGATTGTCAAAATCTTTGGCAACATACGCAATGTAGTCTTCCATGTCCTGTAAACATATCAGTCATTAACGTGTTAGTGTACACAACATCAACATGTACTTTTATCCAATGTATGGCCTTTACATGTTCTTTCTCTAGCATTTCCAGATGGACCACTTAAGTTAGGGTCCAGTAGGGCTTCAGTATCTTGCCGAAGGATACTTTGAAATGGTCACGGGAGGGCTGGAGAATTGAGCCGGCAACCTCCAGGTTGCGAGACGACCACTCCCTCAAGTTTGGACACGCCTGACTTAATCCATAAAAAAACCCAAAAAACTATTGCATTTAGTGCTACAGAACCTCTGTATAATATTGTCTCCCCTGTTCTGCACCTTTCAATGTCCCATGATTGATGCTCCCTGGCAAAGTCTAAACGGGCATTTTTGTGGCGTTGAAGGAGACGAGGTCTATGAATTTGTTTTTTGTTTTTTAAACCCTTTTCCCACAGACGCCGTCTGATGGTTATTGCGCTGCAGTCGGCACCAGTAAGGGCCTTAATGTGGGTCGAAGACTGCCCTCTGTCTTGATGGACAGCCAATCGGATCCTCCGACTCAGCGCAGGTGTGATTTTTTTAGGTCTACCACTTGACTTTTTTGGTCCATAATGCTCAGGATCTTTCAAAAAATGTAGAATGACACATTTACTGCACCCAACCTCAGCAGCAATGGCACGCTGCAAGAGGTCTTGTTTAAATAGAGAAAGCTTCTTAGCTTTAGCCATCAGGAGGGCATGACAGTGTGAATGCCTGACAGAAAATGAACATTTTGAGCAGATTTTGGCTTTTATAGCCCGTGGTCTTAAACTTTTGATCAGCTGATTAACAACCTATTCCAGTTTGTTTAAATTAAAGTTCCAAATGATATCATCTCACTCCCCCTTCTTGCTTTTGCATATTGTAGCTCTCCTTAACACCTCATTAAGATCCAAATGTGCAAAATACAAATTCAAGCAATTTTTCAACCGGTCTTAAAGTTTTGGAGTGTATCTGTCTGCTGAGCTATCAAATAAAGACCAAACGCTAGCAGGAGCAAAATACTGTAGAAAGCCTTTCCACATTTTGTTAAAATGATTTTGAGTTTTTGGATAAAAACAAGTTGTTCCCGAAATGTTCATTAAACTTCTACTATGCTGGCACTACATCAGATTCAAGCTGCACTATCTTGTCATTAAATGTAAGCAATTTGAGTTGAAAAAATGTCCCAATTTGGGTCACCTCTGGTCATGAAAAGGTGATGGTGGGTCCCGCAGCCGAACAGTACGTGTCTATCAAACAGAATTGAAACCACATGGCATGCAGTGGCTGACATGAGTTGCTTTGGTTTGTGCAACAATCAGGCTACAGTAGAGGAAACCTGGGCTGAACTTCCCATTTTCCCTCATTTGTAAATAATGTTGCCTTGGAGAGATGCTGGATAAGAGTAATTGGTTTAGAGGCACACTCTATAAGGTGGAAAGACTGCAGAGTGCACTATATGACCTTGCACTGCCAATGAAAGGATGTTGTATGTTTTAACTGTACTGCACATTGAATCACATGCATATGACCAACATTACAATACAAACATACTGGGTCGCCCCCCGATGCAAATGAAATTGCCTGGATGGAGTGTTGGGCTATTCTCTGAGGAAAAACATAGAAAAAAAAAAATTACACAAATTGTGATTTCAGTGTGTCCACAGGTGCGTGTTATGCTCAAGTGCTCACCTGGGAGGAGGCGGTGACGAGCGTGAGCGTGTTTGTGGAGACGGTGAGGATGACCTTCCTGCCTGAAAACTGCAGGTTGCTTCGACCCAGAACAAAAGACAGCTGTTTGTGTTCAGGCTTACAATGACACACACACACACACACACACACACACACACACACAAACTGGTTATTTATTGTGCAAGGTTGTGTTTCTCTCTGTTTGTATGCATGTTGTTTGTGTGCCTTACACTCTTAGTTTTCACTGTGGTCTTGGCCGACAACCTTTTACACAGTCTGTTGATGGCCTCTCTGAGCACGCACACACACACACACACACACACACACACACACACACACACACACACACACACACGCACACACACCAAATGTACAGTAAATACACACATAACAAATTGTATTACTGATGTATTGTTGTTACTGTCAATGAAAAGCATATGTTCTATCTACAAAACTGGGCTATTTTTATTCTAAAACTAAGAAATTGTGTTTTTCTTTTAATCAGAAACAAAACCAGATTAAAAAAAATCTGAAAAAGAATAATTACATATATATTTGTTTTCATATATTTTTTGTTTTAATAAGAAAAAAAAGACAAAATATGGAGCTACTCTCCACATTTTTCATCTGACATCAATTAAAGTATGAATATTATCACTATTTAAAGAATGAATTAAGACCAGCACAAAAAGGCTTAATATAGCATGAATAACTATGCATTATTATTATTTTGGCATTAATCATAACAGTTTAACATACTATTTGTTTGTGTGCCATTTCTCATGTACATATTTTGTTATATTAACCTGAACTCTTACAAAAAATGACTAAATGGGATGCTTATGTTGTCCCCCCCCCCCCAAAAAAAGAGTCTTGTTTCAGTGGGTAAAATGTCATATCTTGTTGTTATCATCTTTAAATTACATTTTCTCTGCTATGCTATGCTGGTTCAGAAGTTATGATGTCAAACCAAATTCTTCTGAGATCAAGTTTTAAGCTGTTTTTTTTAAATCAAATACTGTTGTCCCTTGTATCCAGAAAACATTCAGAATCTGCTTGAAATGTCACACACTTTTATTTTTTAGCTATTCCAATCTGATATCACAGCTGTTCACTCATTGAATCCACACAATGTGCTTGTTTGCTAAGAGTTGTTCAATCAATATTGTAAAACGTGTCTTACCTTTGCCAAGCTAATGCTTGTCATACAACATCTCATCAGGTTAATTGCCAGGACTTCCCAGAAGTGGAGCGTGTGGTTCAAAGCTCCACCTTTCCCTGCTCTAAAATTCAATTGATGCTTACGCGGTCACGAGCCTACAAAAGTAACTCAATAATATAATCATATTATAATAGCAGAGAGGGGCAGTTGCTGTAAAATAATAGCCCTTACTGTATTTTGTTCTTAAAGCGAGGGTATAAAATCGTTTCACATTAAAATATTGGCTTCAGAATCTACTTTGGCTTGAAATAAAGACAAATGTGTCCCTGTGGTTGCTGTGGCAACAGGATATCCCCTGCTCCAGTGGTCTGTAATATTTATAAAGTTCAAAAGAGAAAAGAAAAAATACTGTTATATAAATTCTGAAAGCAACAAGCTCATACTTAGTTAGGCCTGTGTCTGTGAAGCCAGACAGTTTTTCATGGAAATGCTTTTCTTCTCCTTGAAGCTAAGTTGTACATAATGGATTTAAGTCTCTCTCCGCACTTCCTCTGTCGTAACAACTGTATATGAGATCATTAGGAGGAAATTCACCTAATTGGATTTTCTGCCCATTCCCTGTGCAGTATTTTTCCAAACGGAGGTTGTTATGTACATGTCATTCATGGCATCCTGCAGTAGGTTTTTATGTAATGTTGCCCTGATATGCATGTCTTCCGTGTCTTCTTTGTGTCTGCATGGAAATGATGCATGCATGTAGTGGTAACAGGAGAGATTCTACCGTGTTACTTGCTTCCTTGTATCAAAGTCGAGGGTTCTCATGGACTGGGTCACCTCCACACTGCCTATGTACTGAGAAAACACACAACACAGCACCTGGTTACCGATCAGTTACTGATTCACATGCGACATCTAACTAACATTTAAAGTGGCATTTATGTAGTTTGTGGAGGTAAATACAATTAGCTTCTTCTCGGTCGGTCGTCTAATGTGGTGCTGAGGCCATCACAATACGTCGGCATCCCTCTCTATCTTCATCCATCCTGGTAGCCTCCGCCAAGCCCATGCTGATCCACTCCTTAGGAGGCCTTCCCCGTCCTCTTCTTCCTTTGACTTTGCCAGATATTATCACCTTCTCCAGTCCACCACTCCGCATCACATGGTCAAAGTAACTTGTAGATTGATGAAATTGCACACCATAAGCTCTCCGCCTATCTTATTTGGCACCCAGATGTTTGTCCTTCTCGCTGTCCAAGGTATCCTTAGAATTCGTCGGTAGCATCGCATCTCGATCATTGTCCATGACTCACTCCCATGCATGGCGGTGGGAAAGATGGTAGTGTGTAGCAGACAGACCTTGAGAGCGATACCAATCCCTGGGCTTTTCCAGATAGTGGCCAGTCTCTGCACTGCATCCCTTGCAATCACTAAATCACTCCTAATTCACCCCAAATACAAAAATTGTCAACCTCTTCAATTACTTGGTCATCTAGCTCAAATGGCCACCATGAGCTTAGTCTTGTCGACATTTAACGGGAGCCTCTTTCTTCCACTTCCCATCTTAACTCATCGTACCGTGCTTTGCAGATGGTCTCTTCCAATACAAATGAGAGATGTACAGTATCATCGGAGAAGTGTGTTTTTCAGCTGCTTGCCTCCAATCTGCACCCCGCCCTTGAAATTCTCAGTAACAGCTCTCATGATGTGTTCCAATATAAATGTTAAACAGTTATGGTGAAACTATGCGGCCTTGTCTCACTCAGGGTTCCATGTTGAACCATTCTGCGTCTCCCGCAGATGTTCTCATTGCGAACTGCTGATTGGCATAGAGACTACCGATCAAGATCAAGATCAAGCTGAGCAAATGCAGAGGAAACTCCATGTTCTTCATGATGAACCAGAGGTTGTCGTGGCTGACAAGAGTCAAATGCCTCGGAGTAAGGGATAAAGCACACGGCACTCCCTACACTTCTGGATTAAGATCCGGATGTTGATGATTTGTTCTTTCATACCTTTTCCCTCCATGAAGACAGCAGGCTCCTCCGCTAATTCTGTCTTGTACCTAGATATCAGTGGGCCTACTATGATCTTAAGTAGGATTTTGCTTGCGTGGACAATAAGGCTTACGGTCCGGTGGTTACAACACTCCCTCAGATTTCCTTTTTTTTTTGGTAGTGCGATGAATGTCGTCCTGCACCAGTCCGCCAGCCACTCCTTGAGCCCCCATATCTGGGCACACAACCTCCATAGGAACTTGAACTTGATTGTGATCCTCCCACGTACAAAAATGTGATGCCTTTTATTTTCTTGTCATTTGACTGCACTAAAAGATTCTTTGGGCACAAATCATGTTTGAAATGTAATATTAGAAAAAGAAAGAAACCTTTTAAAACGTTTTAACATTCGTTTCTGTTACAACAATTGCAGAAGTTTGAGCTGTCAAATAAAAATGTAATAATAATGCACACAAAATAAAACTAAATAAATAAATTAAATATTTTAATAAAGGAATTAAAAAAATCAATAACAAAATAAGAAACTACAATTTAATTTTTTTTTTCAGTTTTTCAATTAAAATTTAAAAAAGCCAAAATTTTGCCTCAGTTTGCGTACACTTTCCAGTTAGCGCACAATATGGTGCACATCGTGGTGTTATTAATATATTGTGTGAGTCCAACTGTGTTCTTAATGTACTTTTATCACAAAACGTCCTTGTTAGCAGCCTATTAACTTGCTACTTCATGGAAACACGAACCAGTATTCAGCTCCGTCAACCGTCAATGATGTCATCAGCAGTTGACTCTGTAGTTCTTTGCTAAATAACACAGTTACGCCACAAGTCTCTGCTTTTCTTTTGATCACGGCTACAAAATAACCCACAATGGAGCCAAAGAAAGTTGCAAGCGTCAGCATTTTCATAAAGAAAAATATTTATAGTGAGAAACACTATTGAATTCAAGAAATAACCACAACACAAAGGTGGCGTTCGAGTGGATCTCGCTGTCACATCGTCGTCTTTGTCAACAATCACATTTCAAATGAAAGTAAAAGTAACCTTAAATGTTCATTGATCCCTTTCATTCATCATTTATCTGTATTGATATGCATTTCGAAGTGTTTCTGCATGTAAAACTATCTGCAAAAACATGTTTTGTGTCAACATTTTTGGCTTTCCGGAACAAATGTGTTGGATTTGAATGATTTCTTATGCTACTGTAACAAATGTAGACCATTTAAGAAACCTACGCGCTGTCAATAAATGTTTACACAAAGCAGACATTCTTTCTTACAAGCCTTGTGCTCATCGCAACGTAGAACATTTCCGTTGGTCCTGATACCCAGCAGCAAAGCACTACTAGAAGGATACAGGTGGACTGGAATCAATATGTGTGTAAATGCGAAGGCTGATGGAGTGAGTGGGTGGGAGTGTAATGTACATATGTGTGCTTGTTTACAGCTTACAAGACCTGCACCTAATCACTTAGGTGTTAGATACCAGATATACATACGCACACACACACACACACACACACACACACACACACATGCACTAGCAGAGTGCAGAGCCAGGATGAGTCACTACTGCCTGCACAAGAAGCTCTGTCTGAGAGGAGGGGGTGATAGTGGGGATGGAAAATAGCACAGGGAGTGTGTGTGTGCACCTTAGGTACATCAGCAAACAACTTTATGAAGCCGACACACAAGGTTAGTCGTGTATGTGTGTAGAAACACACTCTTGTCACATACCTTTATGTGATGGTGGACGACTCTGTGGACCACCGAGCAGCACTGTTTGTGTAGAGCACAGGTAGACAGAGAGCTTGAAGTCCCGGGAAAGCTGCAAACGCGATGGAAGGTCATTGGTCTTTTTGTGGGATGGCCCATGTTAAGATCCAGTCCAGAGTCACTCCTGTTTGCAGGTCTATCAGGGCTCAAGCCCTGCTGGGAGACATGACTTAGGGCTGCGATGTTGGGGATGAAGTCCCTCAGGGGGGATGGTGCGTTGTGTACAGGCGGATCCAGCTCCAGTCGAAGGGACCAGTCTTCCAGGGAGGTTCTTGAGTCGTGTAGACGACTGTATTTTGTGCGCTTCAGCATGCCTGCCCAAGCAGAGAGGTGCATTCAAATACCTGCACTACATATATGTCTGATGAAAGTTACAAGCTACCTGGTGGGAGTTCTGGTGTGCTGATTGTCAATTTTGATGATGGAACACGATATCACTAGGGGGGGAAAAACAAATAAAATATTGAACTGACATTTTACGATATTAACTTGAACACATTAAACAGAAGATCAGTGTAAAGGGACTCACCAGTCTGCATGTGATATCCTGTCTGCTCAGCTTCACTCTAGCCATGGACTATCTTTAAGTCACGAGGCTTCAAGGTATCCCTCTGAGGCCCTTTCCTCGTCAACTTTCCTCCCCTCTCGACTTTCTAAGTGCAGCATTTATGAATGAACTTGTTCTTTCTTTAATGAATGAAGCTCTCTCTCTCGCTCTCTCTCTCTGACGGTGCACGTAGATGAATTTGTGAATGGAGCGACGGAGAGATTGACGTGCAACGCAGAGGACCTCCTCCTCTCTCGTCCCGCCCACACCTAAAGCTGCATCCAATGACAGGAGGGGCGAGTGACTCATGCCGTACATTCACACATACACTGAAGCTGTAAAACAGTGCACTAATCTTCTAATATGACTTTTAAATTATGAGTGTCACTTGCGTTGCATTCCCCATGGAAGCAAAAGGAATCATTTCCATTTCCCTCCAGTTTTACATACTATTCCAGATAGACACGTCACCTTTTAACTGCAGCAATATTGCTCAAAAGACTTAGTTGTTGTCATCCTTTCAAATGTTTCCAGCAGTTATTACAAAAATATTGATTATAAATGAACCGAAAAGCTGCAGTGTCTGGGTGACCCAACGGCGATTTCAAGCACGACTGCCTTAACCCGAACTGGTTGTGCCTCCCCCTAATGGCCATTATTAACACTGCACTCAAGGCCAACTAACAAAAAGCCCTTTCTGAGCGAAAACAAGTTATCTACCCTGAAAAGGTCCTTCAATTTCACGCACTAACCAGAAAATATGGAAAACTAAAAAAAAAAAAAAAAAGCCACACTAAAGGAGTCAAATTATAGGATATGTGTTTCAGTCATAATATTAGGGTATGCATGGCTGGGAAGAAAGTTTGATTTGTATGCATTAGTTTTTTTGTAGTGTCGGATTTGGAACAGAAACTCACACTTCACACTTGTCTTAAGGACAAAAAATATTAGGTTTCCAAAAACATAGCGCCAGTTTAAAAGAAAAAGAAAAACACTCCCAAAAAGCTAAAAAAAACCCCCACAAAAAAACAGAACAGCACGATATGTAACCAATATCTCCTACGGATTACTGAAGATTGGATGTACTTCACTATTTTTAATATTCACATAAAAATTCAACACTAACTTACACTAACCGGTACACTAGTCCTCTTTTCCACAGTCACAAATGAATTCCAAATTGTATGACCCCAGGGCTTTTGCAGCAGCAATATTTCAAAACAGAAACAGACATCCATATTACTTAAACAACATTTTAATAATGTTAATCATCAGTCCATATACTTTAGGAGTGAGAAGGTATGTTATGACAAATAGCCTTTTACAATGTCGCTAGTGATGTAGTCAAGAAGACAGTCATAAATATTTATATAAAGACATAGACCACACTGAAAAAGTACTTCATTGAACCGTTTTTTTTTTGTTCATTTTGTTTTTGCTCATACTGATCACAAGACCTCTTCCAGTACTGTATGTACATAGTGCAAAAATACACCCTTGTAGTCAATGAACATACTTTGAAACACTTTTGATGTCATGGCAAAAAAAAAAAAGGCAGACAAAAGCGTACCCTTTATGAAATTACAATACTATGTCATTACTCTATTTAATTTAAACATCACTTGATTAGATTCAGAATTGTAACATGTCAAAATGCTTTACGAAGAGGGTCATTTTTATTTATTTTTTACATATATAGAATCATCTCTTGTACACACACTTGGGAGTTATGAGGCGTTATTGTAAAGCTGTGTCCCTACCGTGGTAATGGTAATAACTGGATGCCTTTTAAAAGAATACTGTTTTGTCATTTTTAGAATTCTATCTGCCTTAAGACCACATAGCCAGTATTTGACACAACTACATGGATGGTTTTGAATGAATGACATAATAAATGCAGTGTATTAAGACAATATTAGACCATTACCCAGCCTTCCTAAGAAACAAGTTGGAACAACTCCTTTAGTAGAAAGCTCTAGAGAGGACAAACGGCAACAGTTTTTATGAAACAGTGACAGCCTCCAAGAGCTGAAGACAGGAAAAAACAACACAAGATCAATAGGACAAACCAGTTCATCTAAACACGGCTTCTTAGAAGTTAATTCATCTTAATTATCTGTAGAGAGTGGAACACCAGTTATTTAAACATTAAAGCACAGATACTGTAGGTAAAACTAAACAGCAGCCAAGCAATTAAAAAACAAAACAAAACAAAAAAAAAAAACAACCCTTCCTTCCCTCCCTCCCTCCCTCCCTCCCTCATGGAGCAGTGAGGGTGAGAAAGAAATGGTAACAAACTCATTATGTACAAAGGTAAAGCTAATGAACACAGCAATGTAGTGTAAGCTATGTGGCTGTAAACACACACACACACACACACACACACACACACAGCTGTCTGCGTTAAATTAAGACAGAAGTGGAAAAGTTGCAACATCCCTTCCACTGGGAGCGGTGGATCACTGGTTCGCCACTTTTCTTAAAACTTCTCCCGGAAATGACTCTCCAGAGAGAGAGTTCAACTTCGGATGAGGAAAATTGAAAAAAAAAAAAGTTTCTTCCAAATTCAAGTGTTGCAGGCTGTACAGGAGGGGGATGACAAAAAAAAACCTGCTGCCGTTTGGTCTCTGACCATGTTTGTGTAGGTCTGTCGTGACGATACCTGAGATTAGGTCTGGTGTCAGAGCTTGGTGATGCAAGGAGAACAGCTTCTGGGTTTTGGGATGAGTACATGTGACAGAAAGAGTGAAATAGTAGGTGAGGATGAGAAGTGAAATCAGGCTGTGACCTTCTTGGCCTGCTCTTTGCTCTCCACCTTCATATCTGGTATATCAGCTGTAACGAAGCCCTCCTCGTCCTCGCTCTGTACTCTCTCCTCTTCCTCTTCTTCCTCCTCTTCCTCATCTTCCTCCTCCTCTGTACTGTCCTGGCTATTTCCCAGCTGCAGGTTCTCCAGAGTCTTTGACACCCACGACTCGATGCGGCTGCTGAGGGTGGGCACCTCCTCTGAAATAGGCTCGGGTGTGTAGTCCTCTTCCTCGTCGTCCTCCTCTTCTGCCTCTTCCAACATCCCGGGGACCAGGGTGGATGTAGTGGAGGTGATGGAAGAGTTCAGCGGGCCCCTACAGCTGCCATCCAGCGAGCCTGTCTCTGTGCTCTGCTGAGAGGCAAGCTCCAGGCGGTCATCAGCGCGGACCTCGTCCCTCTCCCCGTTACCGTGTGTGGGAAGCCCGGCTCTCTGTGGTACAGTGTTTCCGCTGAGCGGGGCAGCACTTGTGGTAACCACTGGGGTCTCACTGTCTCTGAGGTGGGCTACGGAAGGTGAAGGGCGAGTTATTTCAGGCTCCACTGGCTCTGGAGCGTCTGAATTTTCCACCATACTTCTCCAGTTGGTCTCTGTACACACACAAATACATTAAAATATTACACTCAGCAAACCAAACATTAGGTACACCTGCATTTTTTGCAATATTGAACTTTTTGACAAGTTTTCAAATTTTCTGAGATACTGAATTTGGGGTATTTCTTAGCTATAAACTATAATAATCCAAATGATAAAGAAATACATTATTGGAATATTTTACTCTGTATGAAGTGACTTATAGGATATACATAGCTTCACTTCTGAACTGGAACTACTGAAATGAATTAGCTTTCTAAAATATTGTACTTCATTGAGATGTGCCTGTAATACAGTATAAAACATAGCTAATGAGGGCTCTCACCATACTCCTTTTCATTGACCTCAGAGATGGGCTCCGAGATGACAGAGCAAAAGGAGGTAGCAGAAGCTGCAGAATGGTTGCGTGAATGTCCCATGTGGCGTGGGACTTTCTTGTCATGTTTCAGAGCCTCCTCTGCTTTCTCTTGCTCCAGAGCTGACACCATTTCCTTATAGGCCTTCCTAGCCTCTTCGGTTAACGACACTAGACGGTCAAAAAGACCCTGGTGTGGGAAGACATGGGATACGAATGATGGGGACCACTTTTTTCTATCATACATCTTTCGTTTCAATGACAACTATTCAAAAATGTACGCTACTTGAGTCAAGGCTAGTAAATAAATAATTAATAGTGGAAAGGTTGCCTTGCCTCAGCTCCTGAATAGTTGAAGATGCCAACGACACTAACGGCGACCAGTTTGTTGACACAGCGTCCGAGAGCCTTTCTCCCCAAAGCAAACACAAATGGAATCTCCTGCTCTCGGGCCATGGCAATTACATTGTACAGAGCTTCATCCAAGCCACCTGCAACACAGCACACAATCAAAATCTTCCGAAAGTGTGACAGCTTTATGTGCTCCTGAGTGTTTAGCAAGACCAGCTTGTCAGAACAGTTATGAAAATTCCTCACCTTTGGCTTGGATCTTTTCACAGTTGGGAGAAATAATGACACACTTTATCTTACACAACTTCATGTGCTTCGTGACCTCCCTGAGACCCATGACCAGGCGGCGTTTGGACTTGGCCTTGTTGGGGTCCTTCTGGTAGACACGTTCTTGGAAGCGGACCAGTTCCTGTAACAGCAGCGTCACACTCTCGTCTATCTCCTTGCTCAAGACTTGGTTGCAGTACCTGCAGGGGGCGATAATGGGGCAGATAATAGACCACATATAACAACTGTGTGGCTGCTAATAATTAGGGTATTTTTTACTTCGTGTTCGTCAATTGGGATGATAGACTGTATAACTTCAAGGGGTTTGAATCATGTAAAAAGAATCAAAATAAAACTAAGTTTTGAGTAATAGAAATAATGATGTGTCGAGCAATTTACTCCCAAGTATTTTGATTCAATTCACTAGTTTATGCAACATGATGTTATTCATGCTTATATTGACAATCTCTGCTGTTGTCTGACTAGATTTCAAGATCTAAATACGGCTTTCATCATCTCTGAAAAACAAAACCACCAGAATGTATGCACACTAGCCATAATGGGATAACAAGTAATACAATATGAAATAATGTAATTATAGTGTGGCCTGAGGAGCTGGTGGTCAGAGCCTAGCTGGAGGAGGAGCTCAGCCACAAGCACCGTTTGGAGGCTTTAAATGCAAAATGTGTTAGAGAAGGGTGGGCAAGGACAATAGGCCTATAGTACAAGATACAAAGACACATTTATATGGCTACTTGCATACATTTTTGCTGAAAAGGCACAATGTGTCAAGACATCTGTGCCATGCTCTACAATTCTACATTGTACAAAGTTCTCCCCTTAGAAGAATACCCGATAACTTTCAGACGTTTCTCCCAGTCCAGGCTATTTTTGGGTGGGACAAATATTTGCTAATTCCACATCAAGATTTCTGACAGCAACTGCAAGAGTGAGTCATTTACTCTCTGAAACGTCGACTGTGGATTTTTGTGATTGCGTTAGAAGCCATGGGACTCCCGATGCCAGAGCTTGAAGGAGAACCCTGGGATACTGGGGTGATGCTGTATGGAGAATTCTGACTGGCGGGGGAGAGCGATGTGTCGCTGGGTACACTGAGACCATTTTCTGAGGAACAAAGAGAACTAATAATTAAGAAGAGCATACCTATTATCACCTAGCCTATCATTCATTAATTTATGTCACCTTCTTGAGAGGCAGGTTCTTGGGATAGATCTTCAGTAAAATGTAAACTATCTTCATCATCATGCTCTTCTTGGCCTGATGACTCTTGGTCTATGCTTGTTTTGCCTTTTTTTCCTTCTCGCTCCTTTAAAATAATCTGCAAAAACAAAACAATTGACAAACTTACAGTACCAATGAAAACTTGCAATGCAATTGTTTAACAAAACCACAATTCATTTGACCTACTGTTTTTACTTTTAGGCAACATGCAATACAGTATATGGACAAAAAGACCACCGGGTCCCTCTCTCAACATTAGTGATCTCACACGTTTTTCTGTATGAATGGCCAATAGATTCACAAGGAGACAATACAAAATATTGTAGAAAGTCTTCCTAGAATAAAAGCTGTTAGAGATGCAAAAGAGGGACCAACTCCCTAACGCACCACAATTATGGTTTATGTAGGTGTCAGGGTCAGGTGTCCCAATACCTATGTCCATATTGTCTATTTCCTCCACCTCTCCTCAATAATTAGCATCCACCACAAACCTTCTTAAGGGCAGTTGGCCGCTTGACTTTGGGGATCTCTCGCTCCTTCCCTCGTTTTATACGAGGAGCAGTGGAATCCAAAGTGTTAGAGGAGCCCAAGTGTGGTTGTTGACCCTTCAACATGACTGCCAAGTTGGTTGAGCCAGATCTGTGGAACGGAGCAGTTGTTCCAACTAGGACGAAATAAAACAAAGTGAGTAAACAAGCAGAACAGTGCACATTCATACGGGGTGGGTTTTAAAATCTAAGACATAATGATTTGGACAATAAGTACCAATTTGGGATATGATACCTGTAAAAGATAATGGCTTGGTATTGTTAAGTTGTCTGGCCTTCATCGCCTGCTGGTGTTTAGCCAAAGCTGCCAACATGTCTCCCAAGTCCAGCTCGACAGGAGTTTTGCTCTTCTTGCCTGCTGCCTTGGTGAGGGCCTCCTGTCAGGTGGGGTAAAGGAAAGATGCAACAAGGTAAACAAGGTCACGCCGCTGAACCAGTCATGGGCCAGCTGCAGTCCATGGAGCTTAACATAACATCATGTTATTGAGTGTGGATCAAACCAACATGGCAGAGTACCTGTAATTTCTGCTGTTCCATGCTGATCTCAGAGTACTCTTGAGCAGTGGCCAAGGCAGCAGCCAGGGCCTTCTTCCTCTGGCTCTTGGCCCTCTTGGGAACAGATGTGGTAATTGGGATTGGTGTCTGCACAATGTTGATAGGGGAGTTTTCGGGTAGGTTTTCTAGCTGTGGTAAACAAGAAGACAAAACGCAATATTAAGTCAGCATTAAAGCAAATCAGCACATTGAGCCATATTTTGCAGGTTGGTTCATTCATGGAACCTATTTTTCATTTACATATATCCTTTCCTGACTATGTTTTGTGTGTGTGTGTGTGTGTGTGTGTGTGTGAGCACTAAATTAGCCAAGAAAAAATAATAATTCAATAGTCACACCAAAGATGACTGAGACTCGGTGGAAGCAGGCAACGAGTACGCTGATGAGTTCCAGGAGGAATCCAGCGGTGAAGTGCTTCTATTGTAGGTGCTTGGGCAGGGCGTGGTAGTCTTAAGGAATGTTTTTTCCCCTATTTTAACATTTCCTGTTTTACTTTTATGTAATAAAATCACTACTAATGTATGGTTCACAAATGAATCATATATTAGCTAACACACTGCATAGGAACACAAATCAGATCAGAGTTTATCATTCCGAAGTGTACCATGGCAAATTGAAGCCCTACATTGGTTGGTACAAACTTAAGTCTACTAGTATGCAGTACACCTACCAGGTTTTTATGTAGTTTGGGCTGCATATGCATCTGGGCTTGAGTTGGTTCCACTTTTGTGACACGCTGGGTAGCACCTCCAGTGGGTAAATCTGGGAACTCATCTTCATCCTTGTGACGTATAAAGGAGATTTTAGCACAATAAATGCAAAACACCCTAAATAAAAGTGTGTACATTACCAAGGTACTCCAAGTCTCACCTCAAAGTAAAGGGGTTCTGGAGTAAGCTCGTCATTTGTGACCGCCACTGGCTGCAGGCTTTGTTCTGCCTGGCTTGGTAGAACACGCCCACGACAGCCACTATGAAAATCCTACAAGGCAGAGGTTGAGAAAACAATAGTCAGGAAGTAAACCACATTCAATTATTATAGCCTCTATGTATTTGTTAACATGAGAAACAGTGGGATGAGAGGCACCACCTGTGACTGCAAGCACTGTGCCCCGCAGTTGGGTACTCATTTGGCTGCTTCACTACTGTCAATTTATCATTGGCTCTGTGCTCAACCCATTTAAGATTAACAACATTAACATTTGTTTGCCTGCTTTAGTGAAAACAATTTTAAAAAATTGGGCAAATGTCATAATCATCCAGACAGACATCTGACTTATTTTTATATTTATCTAGCCACTAATCCAGAGGACTATACGGCACCGGTGAGAAGTTCCTCTGTTCAGGATTCTTCCTGTGGTCTGCTCTGTGGAACTGGCCATTCCTGTCCCCCCAGGACTTCTGGGTAGCCTGAGAGGCTACATTTACCCATGTACCTGCTAGTAGACACAAATAAAAGCAACTTGTAGCAATGTAACTTACAGTAAATCACAAAGTACTGTAGCTACTGTGCAGCACTTCAGTTAACTCCTTTCATACAGCTACAGTATGTAAGGTAACTGGTTGCCTACTACAACCATAGAAACAAGGTGTATTGTTAAATTCATATGATTTAAATAATGTAACAAAACTGAGCATTATTAGCTTTGCCATGGCAGAATTTTGGTTTCGATTTTACACTTGCATTGGATCTCAATAGGTTAGGTTCAAAAGAAATGTAACAATGACAGCTATATGTACAGATGCGAGGTCAGGAAGCAAAGTGTTTACATACTTTGGTTTCAATTAAACTTACTTGTCATTACACCAGTCTCAACACCCTAAAAAGGATAAAGAAAAAAAGAGATAGCTTGATATGTACTGTTTTCACAACTGCAGTTGATAAGACTTGAGAAGAAATATATCAGTTAATTACCAAACCTGTTGCCATACCGTGGATGTTGCGGAGGTCTCCACTGTTCGCTGTGTTACTCCTGCTGCCTGGTTATGTTTGGGGCTACAATAGCCACTGTCACTGTCTATATCTGCCTCACTTGTGCCCTGATCACTGTAGCTTTCAGACGGATTGGATGGACGTCGCTTCTTTGTTCGGTTCTTCCACAGCAGGGGACTGGCCTGCTCTGCAGTACACCGCCCGGACACCTCACCTGGGAAATCTGGTGATGACGGTGAGAGGAAATTTAATAATAGAGCTGTGTTATAAATATCTGCCTTTAGGTAGAAAGACAATAATACTCCGATTTGGCTGACGCTGTCAGAGAGGTATTATTGACTTCTAGTGTCAATAACAGAAACAAGAGGTTATATATTTATCCATTCGTTGTCTACTTTATTTAGTTAGCAGCATCACGCAAACAATGCAACTAATTTCTGTCAAAATTTTAAAGAGCGGTGGTGCATGGGCTAAGAAAAAGAAAAAAAAAAACATTAAAATTGTCACAGATCAGGATGTAATTCCCTTTTTGCCCTTGGCTTCACTGTGGCATAAATGGTGCACCTAAAAAAAAAAAAAAAGGTCTCAGTGGTCAGCACCTGACTTGTCCTCCATGGACCTGGAAGTAGCCTTTCTCTTAACAAACCTGCTATTGTTAACAGCTTTGTCTTGGTGGCACACTGTGCCCTACTGAGTGCTCTTTTAGTTAAGCATTATTTTTAGTATTGTGGTTGTTTTGTAGCACTTTGGTTAACTTTGATATACAGCGCATATACAGCGATATACAGCGCATTCAAAGCGCTTCAATTTTTCCACGTTTATGTCAAAGCCTTATTCCAAAATGGATTAAATTGTAAAAATCCTCCAAAATTCTACACACAACACCCCATAATGACAATGTGAAAAAACGTTTTTTGAAATTGTTGCAAATTTATTAAATAATAAATTTAAAAAAAAGTGACAAATCACATGTACGTACAGTAAGTATTCACAGCCGAATACTTTGTTGATGCACCTTCGGGAGCAATTACAGCCTCAAGTCCTTTTGAATATGATGCCACAAGCTTGGCACACCTATTTTTGGGCAGTTTCGCCTATTCCTCTTTGCAGTATCTCTTAAGCTCCAACAGGTTGAATGGGAAGCGTCGGTGCACAGCCATTTTCAGATCTCTCCAGAGATGTTCAATTGGATTCAGGTCCGAGTTGTGGCTGGGCTGGACTCAAGCCACTCCTTTGATATTTTGACTGTGTGCTTAGGGTCATTGTCCTGCTGACAGATGAACTGTCGCCCCAGTCTGAGGTCAAGAGCGCTCTGGAGCAGGTTTTCCTCCAGGATATTTCTGTACATTGCTGCAGTCATCTTTCCCTCTATCCTGACTAGTCTTCCAGTTCCTGCTGCTGAAAAACATCCCCACAGCATGATGCCACCACCACGCTTCACTGTAGGGCTGGTATTGGCCTGGTGATGAGCAATGGGTTTTCACCAAACGTAACACCTGGCATTCACTCAGAAAAGATTAATTTTTTGTCTGATCAGACCAGAGAATTTTGTTTCTCATGGTCTGAGAGTCCTTCAGGTGCCAAACTCCAGGCGAGCTGCCATGTGCCTTTTACTGAGGAGTGGCTTTCGTCTCACCACTCTACCATAAAGGCCTGATTGGTGGATTGCTGCAAAGATGGTTGTCCTACTGGAAGGTTCTCCTCTCTCAACAGAGGAATGCTGGAACTCTGACAGAGTGACCATCAGGTTATTGGTCACCTCCCTGACTAAGGCCCTCCTCCCCCGATCACTCAGTTTAGATGGCCGGCTAGCTCCTTTGTCTCCATGCTTGGTTTATGCGTTGATAGACAGGTGTATGCCTTTCCAAATCATGTCCAATCAACTGAATTTACCATAGGTGTACTCCAATTAAGCTGCCGAAACATCTCAAGGATGATCAGTGGAAACAGAATGCACATGAGCTCAATTTTGAGCTTCACGGCTTTTTTCACATTGTCGCTATGCGGTGTTGTGTGTTGAATTTTTGAGGAAAAAATGAATAATCCATTTTGAAAGTGAAGCACTGTGAATACTTTTCGGGTGCACTGTACTTTGATGATTAGATCATATAGTTATACATAATGTAGGAAGTATTTGAGCAAAGGCATACCTTGTGTTCCAAAACAAACTGTAATCTTAAATTCAGAATCAAGACTGATAACATCATGACTTGCGCATATGCAAATAAATGGAGCTAACTGGAATCACTACATTCTCGTTTGTTTAGAAGCACAAGTATTAGCATCATCAACCTGTAAGACCAGATGCTGCTATTACTGGCACTGAAACAGATTCTGCACAGAAATGAAGGTGTGTTGCTCTCAAGTGAATGACGCTAATTTTGTGTGAAACACTGTCGTTACTGCACTATTGCCTATACAAGGTAAAAGGAGAAACTTGAAATTTATGATTAGGTTGCCTGATTTTTTTTAAACCGTATTTTCTTCCTTTTGTATGCCTGTCCAGCACCGTTGGGAGTATGCTCACCTGTCTGCTGAGCCGCATCCACCAGTAGGACTTTCTTAGTTCGCCCATCAGGGCCTATGCTGCACACCTCCTTCTGGACTACTACATTCCTGGGTGGAGGATGGCGACCCCTCGGAGACTGGCAAACACTTAACTGTTGCTGTTTTACAATACAGTGTGGGTTTACTGTGACATAGTCATCTTCAGTGGGACAATATTACATTAAAAGAGCCAACCCTTTGTACCTTTGGGAGATTAGGCCGGACCATGCCTCTTCCTCGTTGATGCGCCATCCCATACGTGGGCCCAACAGGCAGAGGTCTTTCGCCAACATCTGCCGAGACTTGGTTAACAACCCCAGGCTGCACTGGCCCTGCATAGGTGCCAGGGAATGGTTGGTAGAAGCCCATCACTGGGGGACATGGGGCAGGCATAATCTGGTAGTAGGCATAGTCATTGGAGACAGGTGGCTGAGGGGAGGACATGATTGGGTAGGCCAGGTAGGGACCACCAGGGTTTGGGTTAGGCTGCTGCCAGCGCAGCTCCCCTCCATTGTACATAAGATGTTGCCTGTAAAGCATACGGAAGTCAGTTTTGTACTTGCCTTAACCTTGCCTTTGAAATGCTGATTGAGAACAAATCATTTCTAATAACTCCAACCCCTATTATAACCATTGATTATGTACAGCAGCCATTACCTTAATATATATCTGCTACCATTTTACCTGGTACAGAACATATAATTGCTAGTTAGTACATGAGTTAACAGTACCACCCCCTACTATTCTGGTCTGATTTTTATCAGATTCCAATAAGGTAATGACTGACCAATGATGAAATACAGTCTCGCATGACGTACTAAAGTTACGATTGTGGACAATCGTGAGCAAGACAAGTTCTGTTAAATGGAGGACCGGGGGAAGCCAAACTACTTGTCAAATATATCAAGGAACTGGACAAATATTGAAGAGGACATCATCTTGACTACAATTAAATAAACGACAACTCACAAAAGACTTGATGCATCTTAAGGTAATCAACAATTTAAAATAAGAACTCTACAATAATTATGCCAAATTCAGCAATACTAAACAATACAATTCATTAATCGAACGTGACCAATACGTTACTTAATCTATATATATTCTCAATGCCTTTGCTTTACTTGTCCTTATTTAACGCCCTGACTTACCTTATTTATTTGCTTCTTATTTAATAACGATTTATTCCTATTTTATTATTTTTATGACAACTTTCCATTTTATTCTTATTTTAACATTTTAATCTTTTCCTTTTTCTTAAAACTGCACAAGGTGTGTGCTATCATTTTTTAAACTCCTATTTGCTTATTATTAAATTTTATTTTTTTCTTTCTTTTAACACAGAATGTGAACAAAATTGAAATTGACAAACTTGTTAACATGTTTCAAACAAATAAACCATATCATAATATACCATATGACCATTGGTGGCACCACATTTTAGGTTTGTTAAGAGGGTGTGTTCATGATATGCAGCAATGTTAACATTTTTACAACCAACCCCTATAGCAGTCATTTCCTTGCATTCAAACGGGGGTAGGGAGGGGGACGACTATGACAAAAGGAGCGGATGTGTGCACTGTGCCGGACATAGAAGACCACTGTAGACTAAGAAAAGAGCTGCTGGAAACACTTGAGGTGGTTCCATGTCAATTTGGCAACTCTGGGCTGGTACCCAATCATATTTAAGGGGACCTGAAGGAAAGGTAAAAAAATGCATTGAAAATTTGTGCTTAAAAAATACACTTCTTGTCAATTGCCTGGTGTGTTCATTGCACATTTGACACAAGCTTTATTTCCTTTTCCATGCAAATAGGGTTAGGCGCAGGCTTTGTGTTTGACACAGCGGCATTATGTAGCCAACAATGTAAATTAAATGAATGAAACAAAGGAGCTAGTTGTTCTTGGGCAGTTTAAAATGACAACAGTCATAACCATGAAACAGAATAAAAACAAAAAGCCAAAAACCTTTAAGAAAACTGGCACTTGAAATAATGTGAAAATAAGAAAAAAATGCTGCTTTATCGCAATCGTCCTCGATCATGGATGCACTTAACTAGACAGGGAGGAG